>NW_024704742.1:56854577-57164577 GCF_018977255.1 Callorhinchus milii | reverse complement strand
CCCAAACGCAGTTCTGTGCTTTACCCCGTTTCCTTCTGCCTTTATTCCGCTCCACATTATGCTTCAAATGTCTATGGCCTTCAACGTTTTAGATTGTGCAGGATGTTGGAAAATCCACAAACTCTGTGTTAATTTGGAAGATCTGTTCAAGGATTGCGGGAATTGAACTTCCAAATTAAGATTGAATACAAGAATTTTCCAAATTTCTACATGATCTTGAATTTTAAGACAATGGTCTTAAGGCTGAGTCCATGAGAAACTTCGGGCATCAGAAGTGCTGTGTGTGGTCTTGCAAGGGTCATCGGGTGCGCTGTTAAACTGACAGATTGTGCAAGAGATATCAAAACTGCTACTTATGTCAGACAAATGTTCTCGACAGCACCCTATGGTCAAGTGCCAGCAGAGGTTCTGACAGGTTCTGGACAGTTAAAGGGTACTCACGCAAAGCTAGAAATCTCTATGGAAGATAACTGCTACCCTCCTATTGTGCAATAAAAAGCGCTTACCCCTAAATATTGCGGTAAGACTTGAGAAAAAAAGACATGACAACAAACAACAGAAAAAAAGAGCATTAGTGAGTGTCTGCGCAATATTGCTTTTTACATTGCATTCAAAATCAATACAGCTGGCGAAATCTGGAAACGAGTAAATCGGAGTTTTGGCTTCTGGTTTTGTGACTGTGGAGCTAAATGTTGCATTTCGAGAGAAAAACATTTTTTAAATAGAAAAAGATATGTTTAACGGAAGTAAACCATAGAATTCTATCAATGTATCTTTATTGGAAACCTAAAACGTTGCAAGCAGGAAGTACTACAAGAACTTTCATACAACTAAACATCACTATATCAATAAACTCCTGAAAACATGATCAAATAGACACACGTTATATTTGATAGGCTGTAACTTACTGATGTAGTGGCATGGATCGGTTAACTCAGATCACTTTATATTGGAAAACATGAGAATCTTCCGTCTATGCATTGCCACTACATTTAATGCACTTACAGGTTAACGAAATAACATTATGGACAGAAACTATTTCAAAAAGTCTAATTGGTCAATATTTTATAATTATTATTCCTAAATTTAATAAAAGTGACAAACGAAGAGTTTTCACATCAATTTCAAGATTCAGGTGCTTTTTTATTTCTATTTATCTTATTGTGATCTGCTATTGTGCAAATGTTCCCACAGTAGATGCCCTGATCTTTGACTGTTAGAGCGCTAGGGCTATGAACACCTTGGAAAAGCACCTGGTATTCTGTGCCAAAACACAATACTTTCTCCAGTTTCCTAAAGCATTTGGAGACATTTATTGGGAAATTTGACTGTATACTTGACTGAAAAAATGCCTATTAACCAAGTATGCATTTTCAGAGTGAATGGACTTATCTTTGCACATTCAGTATTAAGCAGATATGAAAGGGGAAGTCACAGGTATAGTACTTTTAACTATGTACATTTAAGAAAATTGATATAAAGGAAACTTCAATGGAAACATTGTTAACTTAATAATAATAATAATAATCCTTGCATTTGATATAGCGCTTTTCATGTCGGGAGGACGTCCCAAAGCGCTTCACAGAACACACTGTAAAGTGAATTGACTGTATATTTGTGGGCGAACGCGGCAGCCAATTGCGCACAGCAATGTCCCACAAACAGTCGTAGATTGAAAACGACCAATTTATTATTGTTTTGGTTTTGGAGGGATTATTATTAGGCGTGTGGAGTAAGGAAACTTGCCCCAGGTTTCGCCCTGCCTGGAACTGAACTCAGGTCTCTCGCTTGCAAAGCGAGTGCTCTAACCACTGAGCTACAGGACTCCAATAACTTGGTGTTATTGCTTTTATTCAGTGGCGTGTTGACTACATTAGTTGTTCATGTGGTTTTCCAACCACGTGAGACAAATTGATTAATTCTGGTAAGGGCTGGTTGGCTTTCTGTTTGATTTGTTTCTTTTTGTAGGTCTCTTCCAGGAATTTTCTGTAGTCGATTTTGCCTTCTAGGTTTTCATCGAATTTCGACATTATCTGGTAAACTTCTTCCTCATTCAGAAGGAAATTGCACAGTTTGAGAACGGCTCGGAACTCCGGCAGGGACAAGTAGCCACTACTTTTACTGTCTAACTTCTTAAAGGCTCTGCGTAACGGTTTCCACTCACCCTTCAGCTGTAGGACATAAGGGAAAACTGAAGTTTGATTCAAGGTAAAACCATTGGATAGCTACACGCACTTTAGCACTGCATTGGTCGTGCCCAATAGACATTCCTATAGACATCAGACTAAGTTGCAATAACATTCCAGGACATGCCAGGCCTCAATCACATGTGCTACCCACCAACTCTGCACTACTCCACAACCATTGTCTATTGCGCACTGTAACCCAATGACTTGACATTGCTGAGGTCCTCTGATCACACCCCACTGCGAGTTCATGCTCTGCTAACTGAATCCCTGGCCCCTATCCTTTGCACTCTCTGCACCTATTTCCTTACCAATGGGACCTCGGCACTCTGGGAAGATGGACAATGATGTCTTGTCAAGTACACACTAAGGAGGAATCATTATTCCTTCAACTTTAGGAGACGAAGACATTATGACCAAATTGCACTGTCTCTCATTACTTTCTCAGGAGCAAGGGCTGAGTTTTGCAATCGTTTTATGCATACCATAAGCGTGAAGAAGTGCATACAGTTACTTGTATGCGTAAAACGGTTGCAAAACTTCAGTCCTTGCTCCTGAGAAAGTAATGAGAGACAGTGCCAAATGAAAAAAAAATCCCCAAAGAACATTTTAAAATACATACTTGTTCTTTGTTTCTTTTTTTAAATGTGTTTACAAATGTGTTTTATTCTTGTTTTTCTTTTCATCTGTTTCCCCCATCCCAAATGAAGTTTGGCAATCTTTTTTTAATTTATGATGCATTCTGCCTTCCCCCACCTCCACAACATTGCCGAGTTCCGCCACTGTCTCACATTGCAGGCTGCCGAAACCCTCATACACACATTCATAACATCCAGACTTGACTATGCAAACTCCGTGCTTATCGGCCTCCCAACTCCTTCCTCCATAGACTACAGATCATCCAGAACTCTGCAGCCCGTGTCTTCTTCTGCACCAGGCATCCTATCCTTGCCCGACTCCTTATCACACATAGAATACAGTTCTAGATACTGGTCCTCACCTTCAAAGCCCTCCATACTTTGCTGCCCCCTACCTCTGCGACCACCTAAACACCCCTACCATTCTGCCCACTCCCTCTGCTCAGTGGGCTCCAGCCTGCTTCACGTCACCCACCTCACCATTAGCGGGTGGGACTTCTGCCTCTGCCCCCACCCTCTGGAACTCCATCCCGGAGTCTCTCTGCCCGCCCCCTCCCTTGCCTCCTTCAAGACCAGTCTCAAGATCTTCCTCCTTCACCCTGCTTCCCCTCTCCTGCCCTCCACCATCCCCAATCTTTTTGAATTAAATGTGCAATTTGATTTGGTCATGTATGAAAAATGTAATTATCTGATGCAGTTGTTATCATGAAGGCAACTCTGCCTCTGCTCCAGGTTACCTGGCGTCGGAGCCTTGCTGTCACAGTGTGCAGTCCTGTCTTCTGACATCCAGGCTGTTGTATGGTCAACTCTGCCTGAGGATGTTGCATCACCGCTAGCATGTTGCTCCCCTCTCGCCATAATTGTCTGCGCATTGCAAATGGCTTCAAGAACTCAATATAAGAAACCCTGACAACGAAATTAAGAAACAAAAAATCACACTAAGTAGAACTTTTTCATACTAAACATATTGTCCATACTTTACATTTGATATAAAGTTATTTTCATAAAGTTTATATCAGTATTTAAATACTGTATTTAAACCCCAAATAAATAATGTAATTAATTATTACTGTAATTCACTGGAATTTTGACAACAATATTCAATTTCAAGCAACCTCCATGATAATGAGATTGTACTGATTAAACTGCACCTTATTAGAGAGAACAACGGTCCTACTTTCCTTACAATTGTAATTTATAACGCTGGAGATTATTTTGTTTTGCATTTGTTTGTGATAATCAGTTTGGGGTCCTAGCTCACAAAGATCTCAATATTCCTCACCTTCAATCTTCAGCACAACTTCAAACAATATCAATTTACAGTTGTATACTGTAGTGCCTTTCAGTTTAGTATGGCATCTTAGAGGGTTTCACGGAAATGCCTGGGAGTTAGAGCTGAGGAAGACCTGAGGGGCGTGGGGGATAGTGCGTAAAACTCGGTTGAAGAGATAAATTTTAAAGCTGATTTTGAAGGTCAGGAGGAAGATCACAAGGCCAAAGGACTACAGTATAAAGTTCCAGAGAATGGGAAAGAATGATTAAAACCTCACCCACAGGTGGGGGAAGGGAAGCAGGCCAGTGTTTGCATGTGAGGGGAGGAGGAGTCTCAGATGGTATGGCCACAGGACTTTGCAGGGGTAGGATGGGGTGAGACATTGGAAGTAAAAAAGCGCATGTGCACGGATCCATCAACTGAGTTCAGTCACTTTGTTAATTAAAAGCGCGGAGTCTAAGGGGAAAGCAGTCTTGTGCTGCGCCACTGAACAAACTAACAGCAGTAAAAGTGGTAATTGAGCTTCCATTGTAATTCAAGATCCTTTTGAGGATTGGGATTAATTTTCTTTTTAATAAATCATTTTTCGAAGTATTGAATTTGAAATAATTTCACTGTCCTTTTTTATACCAATTGTAGATTATTTGTTCTTTTGCCCCACTATATATTATATATAACTATGATCATATATACTGTATATATTTCAACTGTCATGTTTGTCACAAAACCTACTTTATAGTACATCCTGTAAAACACGTTGAGTCATCCCCCAAAGTGAAAAGTGCTATCCCAAATATTATTATTATTATTATTACATACCCTTCTGTGCAGTGTGATTCCCTCCTGGTTCAAAAAAAACTTTTTTGTGGCACTTGCATTCAAATAATTTCTGAGATTTTAATTTGAAGTTGGCGTAAAGGATATAATTAGTTGAATCATTATTCAAGGAGAAGACTAAAGCATTTAGAAATACCTAATGGGAAGGGTTAGTGTTTGGGAGAACTGTAATGAGTATCATAGACCGGACAAACAATGTCATAATTACCACAGTAGTCTGCCAGACCTTCGTATTTAGTGTTTATCTTGAATCAAGTTTCCTGAGGTATCTCAGGATTCCTGAGATCCAAATATATCCAAATGTACTTAAATATTACCACCCATACTTATCTTTAAACAAAGACAATGCTTACAGAATATAAATTATTTAGAAGAATAAAGGAATAACAGCAGATAATCCAATGTACCAAATGTAACAATAATACTGTGCATGATTTCAAAGCAGGTGGAATCAGGTGGTGTGAAACAGAAACAGCAAACCTGAGTTCCATTGGCAAAGATTTAGAGAAAGATGACAATTTGGAAATATTTTCATTTCCGAGACTTTTAAGAGCCCTGTCAGGAACCCCAAGTGAAACATCCTCTTTCTGTTAAACCATAAGATGATTACAGAGAAACATAGAAACACAGAAACAGGAGTAGGCCATTCAGCCACCTTGAGCATGTTCCACCATTCTAAAAGATTTGTACTTCAAGTCCAATTACCCAACCTTACCCTGTAACCATTAATACCCTGACCTCACAAATATCTATCCATTAAGGTATATTAGTGGAGTCCTGTAGCTCAGTGGTTAGAGCACTCGCTTTGCAAGTGAGAGACCTGAGTTCAATTCCAGGCAGGTCAGGGCGAAACCTTGGGAAAGTTTCCTTACTCCACACGCCTAATAATAATCCCTCCAAAACNAAAAAAAACAATAAAATTGGTCATTTTCAATCTACGACTGTTTGTGGGACATTGCTGTGCGCAATTGGCTGCCGCGTTCGCCCACAAATATACAGTCAATTCACTTTACAGTGTGTTCTGTGAAGCGCTTTGGGACGTCCTCCCGACGTGAAAAGCGCTATATCAAATGCAAGGATTATTATTATTATTATTATATTAAGATATATTCAGAATATCTCTCAAAAATGAGTTGTTTTCAGTGTATAAAGAATATTTCTCCAGAAATCCGCACCTACACCATTATGCGTATTACCTTATGCCTTAATTAAAATAACAACAACAATAAATTACATTTGTATAGCGCCTTTCATGTCGGGAAGATGTCCCAAGGTACTAGAAATAACAAAATACACAGTCAATTCACTTTACAATATATTCTGCTTCTGCACTTTGGGACATCCCAATGATGCAGTAAAGCACTATATCAAATGCAAGGATTATTATTGTTAAATCAGATCTGAAAAAATAATAATGTCAAGAAATCTTACACAATTCAAAAGACAATTTGCAATTTCTCCTGGTTGCTATCCAGCAGGTATACTCTTACTAATTCCAGAAGGGGGCGCTGCCTAAAGACTGGCATATTATACCTGGAAATGTCTGGTAAACTGGAATAAATGTGGAGTAAATAAATAAATCATACATTTTGGTTTTGAAAAAAACTCCTGTTCACATCCCACTGCACTCCTGCAGGTGAGTTTCTGTGCAGTGCAGTCAATGACGTGAAAAGCGCTATATCAAATGCAAGGATTATTATTATTATTATTATTAATGTTCCCAAGCCTGTTCCCAAGTAAGCTTCTGTGGGTTGCAGTTCGCCTTCTATTCCCAACGCTTGAATCTCAGTGTTGGTCATGTGTTACATGTTGACATCACTGTCACTCTGCAGCAGTGAGGCCTTACTTAACCTTGTCAGAATTTTCAATGCAATGTTTAATTTCCTGGGTAACTAAAAAAAATCCATGCAGAAGACTAAGCATTCCAGTGCCTGTGTTTTTCTCTCCCCAGAACTACACGACCCAATTCAGTTACCAGAGAAAAGTGAAGCATTTGACCTTACCGACCATCTCCATTGATTTCGAATTTCTTTGCCAGTACTTCACACTCGTATTCATTTAACTGCACACAGAGCTCTGTCAAAATATCTTTAAACTCTTCTTTGCTGACAAAGCCCGTGTGGTAGGGGTCAAGCTCCTGAAACTCTTTCCTAAGATCGTCCCACAAGTAGTCAACCTGGAAGTTGTAAAAGTCAAATCAACAATGTCAAATTAGCTGAGCACACCCGCAATATAATAATAATAATAATAATCCTTGCATTTGATATAGCGCTTTTCACGTCGGGAGGACGTCCCAAAGCGCTTCACAGAACACACTGTAAAGTGAATTGACTGTATATCTGTGGGCGAACGCGGCAGCCAATTGCGCACAACAATATCCCACAAACAGTCGTAGATTGAAAATGACCAATTTATTATTGTTTTTTGTTTTTTTTATAGAACCGAGTAGGGCGCAGCTGAGAAGTCTAACCAAGTTGTAAATCAGGATGACCCTCACTTTTGCACGGACGCTGTCCACGATTATATCGGACGCACAGTTGAGGTTTTTCGAGCACATTCTCAAGTCGCTGTCGCCTTTCCTGGGTGGACTGGTCTTGGCATTGGGATAACACGCAGATTTAGGAGAGAAGCCGAAATGCCTCACGAACTCGAGGAAATCCAAGGTTTTATCCTGATTCGTGATCAGTGTTTCCCACAGTCTGCGGATCTCACCGCGAGTTATTTCTGGCCAAACGTGACAGCTGGTAGAGGAAAACGAGTTAGCACTTCACAAAAGACAGGATCATTGACATAGAGAACCCAAAAACTGCACATGTAGTTCAGGGTTAGCCACAGGTTGAGTGTTACCATAGTCTAATGTTTCTCTCCAGGCTTGCTCTCCCTCACACCACATCCCTGTCACAGTCAAAGCAGAGATTTACCGTTTCAGAAGCTGGTACATGGTTTCGTGGTTGAGGCGCCGAGAATTAATTTCATCCAATTCTTCAAATCCTTTCTCAACCTCTTGGTATTGGTTATCTAACAGGGTTTTAATAATCCGGAAGAGCTGCACAGAAAGCAGAAGGGCGCATGGCCACACGTGTTTTACACCACGTTCACAACATGGACATTATCTCGAATGCTCCTGAAACATACAACAGCTCAAGGAAGTGTAATGTTAGCAACAAAAGCTTTTTGCTTTCTATCGTGAACGTTGTGAAATTGACGGCTGCTGCATATGTTGACGCGGTTGTATTGTAAATGACCTTACACAGCATCCATCAAGCCGTAACTCTCAGAACATTGTGGATCAATAGCTTTCAGTCATTGCACGAATGTTTAAACAGCCACAGAATTAGGAGTCCAAATGCAACCTTTAAATTTTTTTTAAAAACTAGCCCGTCAAACAGCAAATTAAAGACGCAAATCGAAGATAAATGATTAAGAAATAATAAGAAGAATTTGCTTCTCCCAACGCCGCACAACATAAATTCGTCAGCCAGTGAGATAGTGTTGCATTACAGCCGCCAAACACAGTGTACCTGTCCTGGGCTTCTACTGTATTTACTGTCCTCATCAAACTGGGCTGAGGACTGTTTCTGGTGTAGGACGTGTCGCCTTGAGAGGATTGTTGACTTATCCTCAAAAAGGCTAGAAACTCCCTTCCTGTAACACAAGGAAGCAAGTCATTATTTTACAGGGGAACACAGCCTTCAACCCACAGATACACAATCATTACACTTAACAGCACATCCCGTGGAGCGCTTTGGGATGTGCTCTCGACACGAAAGGGGCGACGGTATGTCAAACGTAAGGATCATTAGAGATCTCAGTGGGATAACTTCCTTATTCAGAAATAAAATCACCACCCGGTTGCGTTTGCTCCCTTGCCTTCACTGACATGCAGTAAAATAAAAATAATTTATATCTGAATCATCAAAGTTCAGAAATTAATATTCCTAAATCAACGATCGATCGATATTAATATACCAATCTTGTGGTTTTCCCCTTTGACGTCGACCAGGACGATTACTGTAGCGCAATTGCTGAATTGTTTTTACAAGAGGATAGAACATATTTAGACATAACCGAGGATATTCACGTACAAATTAATGTGCAATTTTGGAAAGTAAAACAAATCTACGAGATTTGGGATGTGATTGAGATACAAAAACAGACAAAAACATGGAACTTGACATGGCCATTGATGTATTAGTTTGTAAGTAGATGTCGGTGCAGGTTGCAGTTGGGCTGTGGAGGCTACATACAGAATATAACATTTAAGGACTTGTATCCATCCGATTGATATATGATAAAATAGGAATGCTGATCGCAGATAAATGCATAAAATAAGGAGCGAAGAGGTAGAAATCGATTAACGATTAGAACTAATAGTGTAGGTGTACTCCCCGAAGAAACGTTGCAATATCCATGTGGATTGACGAGACCTGACACAAAACGGGCAGGACTGAGAGTTTACATTCAGTAAGTCATTGTAGCCAAAGAGATGGCCTCCAGAGGTCTGATTGGAAATGTAGTAATTTACGCAGCCATTACCTCTCTGATATTCTGATTGTCTGAGCCTATTTACAGGATCATGATCAACCTCTTCAATGTCCATCCCACCTGTGGTGATACTGAAATTAACATGACAGCTATAGAAGGGGGGTGGGGGTGGGGGGGCAATATCACAACATGGTTCTGGGACGATGTATCTGTTCTACACCAAATATTGCGCTTTAACATCCGAGATCTGATTTGAATGGTTTTCATGTTATCGATGGCGTGTCTCCGTGGAGATGTCGAGCCTTAATGCCTAAGTGAGAGTAATTCCAGGCAGACTTTCCGTGTTATAAACGAGTTTTTCTTCAAATTATATTGGACTGTAACCATTCTGTAAATGACTTCGATTCTCCTGAGTCCTCCACATCGATAAATAAATCTGCAAGTTGACAGGGAATGTGGTGCATTTCTTGAACCGTAAAACAGGTTAAATGCATCGACAACCCCAGAAACGAAATGGGCACGAATTGACCATCCTTCTTAACCTTCATTGATGTTTTATTCCGTTCAATATTTCCCAACACTTTTTCGAGTTTTCCTTTTAACCATCTGCCGTGGTCTTCAGTCAAATAGATCCCCAGAACCTCCTTCAACAACAGAGAGCAACACTGTCCTTGACATTTTTTTTGGAGGGGGGAACTCTGATGCAATTTGCTTGGGTAGTCTACCCCGACACACCTTCCAGCCAATTCTAGTAAAAAAAAGCAGCGTTGATGTTAAAGCCCAAGTGCCTTCGTAAAGACGTGCAATGTCAATGCGTGTTAAAGGCTGTCGGGAACGCTTTCACTAACATTACGTTGAAAGAGTTCCGCGCACAGAGGTTATCAGAAAGGCGAGGCACAAGGCGAGGGGCAGCCCCGTTACTGATAGAGTGATAGAGTCACCACACCAAGGCTGAAAAGGAGTGGCAGCCAAACCCGTCCCGCACCTGACAAACTTGACATCGGTCCACCCTACACGTTGCTACCAATCGAAAAAAAAACCAAAAGGCATCACTAAATGAGTTTTTCTTGCGCTTGGCTGAGCGGGGGGGGTCTGCCTTGGAAAGTCGTGAGCTGCAAACGTGGAAGCTTTTGTGTCCGGGTAGTGACAGGCACTTCCCATCTACTTGAACGGGGGGAAAGGGACCATTGGAAGGTCTCCGGGAGAGACGCGGTTACTGGGGACGGGCGACCCCGGGGTCAGACAGAATTAATCAGGCGAAAACCATAGGAAAATTAGCCCGACACCCACTCAGCAAGTCACTGAGGACTTCATCGAAATAATTATGAATGGCCAGACCGCTCCCCCGACACACTGCCACGATTGTGCGGGGCACACGGTGGCCAGCAGTCAAATTATTTATTCACCGTTAATTTATTAATTTTATGTATTTATTTGCGATTGTTACCTCGGTCTCCATTGCAAAGCCAGATTTTTTTTTCTCAAAAAAAAAAGATGCAGGTGTCTCCGAGAGCTGTCAGAAAGACAGCCACGTTTTAGGGGGAGGGAGAGGGTGTGGGGGGGAGGGAGGGGGAGGGAGGAAAGCTGGAATTTTGGGTCCATTTACTCCATTCCCGTCTAAGGGAAGATCAAGATTAGGCTCCAACGCAAGAGAAACCACACGGGTGAAAGAAATCGGTTATGTTATAACCACTTTGAGGGATAAGAAGGAGACACGAGTGCCGTTACTGGTGTTTAGTATTCAGCGACGAAAATAAGGAGACTGTGTTTGAGATGTGACAAGTTAGCAAATGAATGAGTGATAATAGCAACATATGAATAATCCGTGATTAGTTCAAATAGAGACAGCCTTTTGTAACCAACTGCAACAGCAAAGTCCAACGCTACTTTCAAGTTTGCAAAAAAAAAACTTCTCATTTCCAAGTTTCCTTTCAATTTACGATTGACTGAAACAAATCCGATTTGAAATAAAAAGTGACGCACAGACTTTGTTTGTTAACAATTCTCCCCTCAAGTACTGTACTTTGTTTTCTCTCTCTCTCTCACTGTCTGGGTTGTTCTAAGACAACTGCATTTGTTGTTGGTGAAATAAAACATCAGACAGTCTAAATAATTCATTGTTCAGACGGTGCTATTTGCATTCATATGAGATGATGAAATTCATATCTGTCTCTTTCTGGTAACTAAAACGTTGGATTTGGTGGAATAGACTGCAAGGTGGAGGTGTGGGATAACAAGAGGGTGGAAAGAAGTGGCTATTTGATAACTGGGATGGAGATATGTGAAAGTTAAGTGTTGATGGAAGGATCGATAGCCGTGAATCCCTTTCTTGGAGAGAGTGAAGAAATAATAAAGGGTGGAAAATCTCAGCCCATGTTTCTGTCTAAGGATTGCTGACCCAAAGCTCCCAGCCTCAGTGGGGACTCCGTGTAAGACACGACCTCGGGGAAGAAGGGAATAAAACAACTCAGCGTGATTCACCGAGGCTGGTAGTCACACGTCGAAAATTTCAATGTCACACACAGAGAAAACTGAAGAGAGGGAGAGATAGAGAGACAGACAGACAGAGAGAGAGAGAGACAGACAGACAGACAGACAGACAGACAGACAGACAGACAGACAGACAGACAGACAGACAGACAGACAGACAGACAGACAGACAGACAGACAGACAGACACAGAGAGAGAAAACGACAGACACAGAGAGAGAGAAAAAGAAAGAAAGAAGGAAAGAAAGAAACAGAAACCCCCCAATCTTTGGCCAGTGTTAAGCCGGCCACCATCCGAGTAACGACGTGGATGTTAGAGATGGGATGAATGGAAAACATTGGCAGGGATCGGGGTTTGTGGATGAATGTGGAAATGTAGAATGGTTTGTTTCTTTTTGCTCTGTTTGAGTTGATTGTTGTTTCTGTCTGTTTTTTTTTCTTGAATCGATTTAGGGGGACAGGGAAGTCAGTGTGGGCGGCTCTGAAGAAGCCCCTCTCTACAGCTGCGGCTCACAGGATTAAGCAGCTTCATCCACAAGGCAACATTACACAAGTAGCCTTTGAACAAAAGTCATGGATACTATTAATGATATGGTAATCCTTAATCGAGCTACCTCCCAGTAGTGATTATCCTGACATGGGAAGAATATCTAAGTCCTGGAAGCAGCCCACGACAACACTGTGCTATTGTTAACTCCCAAACCTGTCCAGTTACTAACTTTTTCCAACCTTTCTAAGTCACATTTTCCTCCTTATTTAATATTTAAAAAAACCCGAAAGAAAACAGCGCACAGACTCTCAATCGCTTCGGAATTTCTCCTTGCGGTTTTCCCACACACGTTTGGATATCCTCTCAGTGTGGGTTTGGTGCCAGGTCTTTAACTGGATGCTTTTACATATTAAAAAAAAAGACCACACAAAGGCACATTCTAAGGCTTCTGGGCGATGATTTAATTCTGGAAGAAGGATTTTACATTTATGTACTGCTCATGTTGTATATAGATCGTATTCTCGCCTGAAGTTAACAATCTATAGTCCCAGTAAAGCGAAACATGATATTTTAGAAGATTGAATGTGCAGATTTCAAAGTGTATGTCTATATAAATATATATATATATATTGAAGCTTGCACATATATGTTTCCATGCAAGAAAATGTCTTAGATTTAATCAGCGAAGAAAAACAATTATTCGGTCTAAATTTGACATTGTCGATACAATTGTTGTTCTGATTTGTGAGGATTAATGCAGTAAAATGTTAACAGTCAGCTTACATAATTGTCTTGTCACAAGCATTTGCACAATTTAAAAGTGCTGCACTAAATGTAATGTCTGTGGTTCAATTTAATTTAAATGATGTGTTCCTTCAATTACGCTTCAATCATGTTTTTTTTTCTAAAACACCTGTTTCTGGTGACATTTTAAAGGCACGAATAACATTCATCATAATTGTGTGGGTGGATATGAATAATAATATTGCAATAGTGCCATGAGTATAATTAACTTCACATAACTTCAGTTAACATGTTAACTTGTCACCATCCACATCAGAATTCAAGGATTCTTGAATGGGATGAAATAAAATAATTGGTCACGCAATTGTAAAAATAATAGCAAAATATTATTCTTTAGGAATGATTAGAATCAAATTGCTTATTAAAAGCACAAAGATTGACTGATTTAATTCTTCATGTACAGTAGACTAAAATATCCCATCAAATTGTAAAACTAAGGGGACAACTGATATCTATACATAGAAAGGATGAAGAGGAGGCACCATTAATTCCTCAGATTTCAGATGTGTCAAATTAAAGAACAGGAGGTATTTAAATGCAGGGCATATATAAACGTTTACTCTGTGTTTGTAAGGGATTCCCCAAGAAAGGAAAAGCAATTAGAAATAAGTCATACCTAGAGTCAAATATAGCCATGAATTGGGGATACCGGACATTTCCGTCTTCATCAAGAGGGATTCTGTCAATGAGCAGCTCAAACTCTTCATCGGTAATCTCCACACCAAACCTGCAGAAAAAGAGAGAAAAAAGCAGCAGTCAAAGAGCAAGTTCACTTTCAGGTCAGCACTACCCACAAAACCCTCGGCATATGGCAGACGTTAACTTTTTGTTGCAGAATCTGTCTTCAAGATCAAGAGCACCACATGAATATCAGAGGTTAATCAGGGTTTTGATGGCTCCAGATCTCAAAAAGAAAGAAATTCTACCAAGGAATCCATCCGTAAGTATAGCACATCTGATGGCTGGAGATCCAATGCTTTAGAGCCAAACAAATCAGAATGGTTTGTGGCTTATGAAGTTATTCATTGCAGTTTAAACACTCTTACTAACTTAAACAAGTGAACTATGAAAAGGCATCCAAAAAGGATATTGTCAGCATGTTAAAACTTGGGAAAGTAGCAGAGGCTATTTGAAGAGCAATTCAATAATATGGAGAAGGGAGATTTTTACCCCATATGTTCAAATATGGGGTAAGTTCACAAGAATTTTAACACAGCAAAATATTGTGACTGCAACCACAGATTGGAAGAAAGAAAACTACCATCAAGAATAACACCATGAACAAAAATATAGCGCCACTAAATTTATGAACAGTTTTTAATTAAGCAGATCAAAACCTCAAAATTCTGTCCAATTACTAATTACTAATTACTACATTTCAGTTTCCCCTCGTAGATAGAATTTCAAACCACTTTGATCGGTACCAGTTTTCACTTTAAAATGTGCCTTTATAATTGTGTAATTTTTTTACAGATACATTTACTGAGAAACTAGTATACGTTTGCTTTCATTCCATGAATGAAGAACTCCCTTAATAATGGATAAACTTAGCTGTAAAATGAGAAATGCTAAAAATCTGAAATAAAAGGAAACCAGTAAACGGTTGGAAATGACAGTACGAAAATTAGCAACTGAAGGAATCATAGAATGTTACAGCTGAAAAACAGAATATTTGGCCCATTAGGTCTACTCTGTTGAAGAGAAAGAAAAGAAGTCTAAAATTTCAAGTGTGAACTTTCATCAACAATGGAATGAGTGGATGGAAGAGACCCTTTTATATAGGTTAGGTTAGACATGATCAAGAAAACAATGACTTTAGGAAGAAATGAAACTATTACATCCATTGGTTATACTTGCAGAAGCACCTAATGTGCAATTAACAGATTGTGACATGCTGAACAGATCATCAATGTGCTCTATCTGATATGAAAGTAATATCAACCAGAATTAGATGCGCATTCAGTAGTTAAACAATGTATAAGAAAGACAAAGGGTGAGTAAGACAACAGAAGGCCAATAAGAGATACCAGGAGAAAAAGATAAGAGATTGAGGAGCCAACTCATGTATCAAGTTTTTAAAGTCAATTTTCAACCCAGCATGGGAAAGAGTGTCCAAGATGAATATAGGCTCGTAAACACTGCATTGAGCTTGCTTAGATCATAGTATAAACAACAACAAAATTACATTTGTATAGCGCCTTTCACATTGGGCATCCCAAGGTGCTGGACAATCAGTGTTTCGTATCCGAGATGGGGGTTGGGATTGGGGAGGTTGGAGGGAAGGGAGAAAGGAGGGGGATCGAAGGCACGGGCGAAGAGGAGGATCTTGAGATGGTTCTTGAAGGATGCAAGGGAAGGGGTGAGGAGGAGGGATTGCGGATGGAATTCCAGAGGGTGGGGGCAGAGTGGCCGAAGGCCCACCCACCAATGGTGGGGAGAGTGAGGCAGGGGACATGTAGCAGGCCGGAGCCCTCTGAGCAGAGGGAGTGCGCAGGTTGGTAGGGGGTTGGGAGGTTGCAAAGGTAGGGGAGAGCAAGGCCATGGAGGGTTTTGAAGGTGAGGACCAGGATCTTGAATTGTATCCTCTGTGTGATGGGAAAGCCAGTGGAGTCGGGTGAGGATGGGGGTGATAGGGTGATAGGAAGGTAAGTATAGAAGGGAGAGACTGAGAATGGAAGGGAGTTGAAATCAAGTTGAAGCTACAGTAAGGTGAGGAACACACAGTACCCAAGGATAGAACAGCGGTGTTTAGGAAACTTGTCATAGAATTTGTGGTTGATCTCATTGTGGGCAGAAAATTTGGTGTACCAGACTGAAGAAGGAAACATATAGATTAGTGGATTTGAGACCATAGACAGTTATGAGGTAAGAAAGATAATGAAAGTTCCAAGGAATGCACATCAAAAGAATCAAGTAAAATACAGGTGACTCGCTTTACAGTGATCTTTAACTTTTGTACTAGATGAATAATTTGGAATATCAGGCTGGCTCTCCTATAAAATGGCACTTTCAGCCATTCTGCTCCCACTCTCTGGAACTCCATCCCAAAGTCTGACTTGCCCTCCATCCCCACATTCAAAGCTCACCTGAAGATATATCTCTTTGACCATGCGTTCAGTCATTTTTCCTTCCTCACCCTCTAGGCACCAACTTGGGTACCCAGCCAGCAGAGTAAAGTGTTTTGAATCATCCACCCAATGTAAAAGATGCTATATAAATATAAGTTGTACTGTACTCTATAATGAAATCTTGACAGACACAAATGAGACATAACTGGAATGTGAGGGATAGAAAAAGCCAAGTCTGCAGTCACAATCGGGTCAAAAAATGGGGATCACAAAGTAGCTCAATCAAGTGACAATTCATCATGTGTGAACCTAGACAGTCAGCACTTATAGGATATGTTACCGTAAATAGGTGGGGGGATCACAATCACAACTGATTCCAATCCTGTCCTCATTATAGTCCGAACATCCACACCTTCCCCCACCCTCCTCTGCTCTCCCAAACACAGCTCAGGCTCCCAGTCAGCCGTGTTTGGAAACATTATTAAGTCACAGACAGACTTGTGGCTTCTGGATAAACACTGCTGAGAGGAAAGTAAATGATTGGAATGGAAGAGGAATTGGAACTTCCTGAAGTCAACAATGTAGGAGATTTGAGAAATCCCTTTGAATCAGAAGGGAAAGTGAGACCAAGACAGTTAAAAGCCAAAGGAGGACTAAGGGAGAAAACATAAAAAGTAGGTGTTTGAGAGCAGAGAACTTGAAGAAACTGTGTCTTCAAACAATTGAAAAGAAAGAGATTTCATGATTCCATCAAAATGCATGGATTCTTAGAACAGTCCAGCAACTAGGAAGTGGCACAGGCATAGCCCGACAGTGAGGAGCCCCCTGACAGGGTAGTTAGGTAGTTAAACAAGCTCACATCATGTAGTTAAGATACACGGAAGGCTGGAGTAATGAGTGATTGTCTCCACCTTGTAAATTGCATCGAATTTGAATGTGGCCATTTACTGGTAGTTTCAGAAGACAAGTTATTTGACCATGTCTCCTTTATGCTGTGTTTACCTAAACCCTACCAGCCTTGTTAATCTTCCAACCAGTAGCTCTGAATACAACAACAACAACAACAAGATTCCATTTGTAGAGCGCCTTTCACGTCGGGAGGACGTCCCAAGGCGCTGGACAGTTGGGTCAGGACCCGAGCAGGGGGGAAATGGTCAGGGTGAGGGGAGGGAAGGGAGGGAGCGAGGAGGGGGTAGAGAGTTGAGAGGGGAGCCGAAGGCTGAAAGAGAAAGTTCTTGAGACCGGCCTTGAAGGAGGAAAGGGAGGAGGCAAGGCAAAGGCACTGGGGGATAGAGTTCCAGAGCCTAGGGGCTGAGAGACTGAAGGCCCGGCCACCGATGGTAGGGTGGTTGGGGCAGGTGATGTGGAGCAGACCGGAGCCAGAGGAACAGAGGGTATGGGCAGGTAGGTAGGGGGATAGTAGGTCAGAGAGGTAGGAGGGAGCGAGGCCGTGAATGGCCTTGTAGGTGAGGATGAGGATCTTGAATTTGAATAGTAGACAATTCTTTGAAAAACAATACACACATTGGGGGACAGGGGGCGGCAATAAATATTTATTGCACTTAAGAATACCATATTGAAAGATCTCTTAAAGACTGAATGTTTCATCCAATTCCATTACTAGGAAATACAGAAAGAAAAATATTAACACTAGATAGACCTGACAAGTATAAATATATTTTGAAGTCTATTTCTCTTAAAATGGAAATAAAATTTGAAAGATTTTTTGCACATTTTTTTATATAACAATATTAATAATCCTTGCATTTGATATAGCATCTTATCACATTGTCGAGACATCCCAAAATGCTTTTCTAACAGCCTGGTCTGACCAGCAATACCCTGGAGTCCTATGGACCTGCTCAGCTCAGAAACTTCAATTTAATAGTTAAGAGTGAGAGTGATTGTCCTAACCTAGCATTATTTCATTTCCTAAAATGATTCTGGCCATTTATTGAATCATGTTTATGCCTCTGTTTATTTGTTTAACATCTATGGAATTGAGTATGTCTTGTGTAGCGTAGGCATTTGGAGTACAATGGTTTTAATGGGTTCAGGATACACTGTAAAGTGGTGTGACTTGCGGGTGAATTGTTTGCCAATTAACGATAAAGAGTAAATGAACCCATTAAAACCATTGTGCCTCACATGCCTGTACGGTGGGAAGTCACTTTAGGTAATTTTATTATTGATATGTTTTAGGTTTTAGTGAACAGATTATTCAAAACTTTGATTTGTTCAAGACTTTGCTAAAAAGACTGTGATGTACTGTACACCATCGCTTCCTCAATGCTGCTTGGAGCCATTCCACCTGCAGCCTGCTGCTCCCCTCTCACATTGCCGAAGGCTGCCAATTTTGAGTGCTATTGTTGGAAGCGACCATCTGCCCATGAGAGTTGGGAAAAGTGCCATTGTTTGAGCATGAGGCAATGCTACTGGAGCAATTGAGGGGAAAATAATAATTTCAAACAACATTTGCCAGATCAGCAAAAGTTTAGGGAGATCCCAGAGGAAAGTCAATATCCCCTGTTCGTTGATCATCAAAGAGATAGTGGGGTACATTCAAAGTGGTTCCACAAGTCCAACATTATGTCAGGTTAAGGAGCGGTGACTGGAATCTCGACATAGAAATTAGCCAACAAAAATTGCCACCTATATTTTCAAGGTTTACTAAAAAATATGACCCACTGTCCGATGGCTTAATAAGTTCTAGTTTTCTGAGTGCAGTACATTTCTTATTAACAGTAACTAAGGTGTTGCTCCATCAGGCATATCTCTTCTCAGGGCCAGTAATGTAAGTGTGGGATGTAACACTTTGTGCCAAGAGATGTCTAGGCAGACAAAGATCTGATATGAGGCACGATACCAACTGCACGCAGAACTAACCTTTATCTAAGGCAGATATTTATTGCTGAAGGCAGAAATTAATAATAATCATAAATAATCATTATATTTGATATAGCATCTTTCTTGTTGGAGACCCACTCACAGAGCTTCACAGGATATACTGTGAACTTATTGCAGTGTATTTTGTAGGTGAATGCCTACAAAAATTGCCAAATGTTTTACTTAAAGATATAGGTTCTCCATCTTTCCTGCTGTGCAAAACTCCATTTTGGTTTTTTCTACAGTTCCCAGTAGCATGCTTATGCCCATATGTATCAGTCAGAAATCAGCCGTGGTTTTAAAACAGTCTAAAATTATGGAATTCAAAGAGGAAAATAACAGTGGTCTGAACTTCATCCATTAATAAATTTTGCCCGCAAAATACACAGTCAACATTCTGTGAAGCCCTGTGAGACGTCTTAATAATGTGATAAGGTACTATATCAAATGTGTGTTATTATTATAGGTTCCAACTAAATTTTTGGTTATTGATGATGTGAAAAATGTTTACTCCACAAAAAGGCCAATGGTACTTCACTAGGATTTTAAGACATGTTGCCTTATTTTACTCTCCATCATTAATTCTACAAATGTTAAGACAAATTCCAGGCCAAAATTTCATTAGTGTTTTAAATTGAACAAGCCTGGAAATAACTGTACTTTTAAACTGATAGACTAGGTTGTGTACTTAGGTAAGAAAGGGAGATCAACATTAAAACATTAAGTTCTACCAAATGACACAGAAAGATACAACAAAACCCAGAGATTTACAAATGTGTCTGCACTCTCCGTTGCTCAGTGTCCAACTCCATTCTTATAAAGTGCTCCAAGATATTACCCTACATGAAGGACAATATACAAATGCAAGTTGTTGTTACAGAGACTTAATTAAGATAAAAGACTGGAAGTCAGTAGATGTGTGGAGCCTTGTGCGGCAGAGAAACTGGCTGCAGAGTTCATAATCAGTTGTAGCTTTTGGAAAGTGTAGCTTGAGAGGTTTATGAGAGAGATTGGGGTGAGGTTTGTTTGGCAAGCTTTAGCGCTGTTTGTCTAGCAAGGGCTTGCCAAACAAAACCTTTGGCTTGCAGGGTTAGCAGGAGCTGTGTGGGAGGATTCCCTGCCCCCAGTGACTGGTCTGCCTTTCTAGGTTCCTGCTGATGAGCCAGGATGGCTGTGCTGTCATCAGCGGTGCCCTGGAATTCTACGGACCCACCAGCTCAGAAACCAGACTAATGACATTACCACCAAGGGCTGGCTCGATTTCCATATTCCTTTACTTTATATTCCATATTATACCTAAAATAAATGCTTTAAATGGATGTGGGGAGGCAGAGGGTGCTATTCTTCTTTACTGACATAGAATTGGGTCAAATTCTTCCCCTGAGCACCAATTCCCTGCACTATGATGTAACAAAACACAGGCGTGCAAATTTGAGTCATTAGTCCTAGCTGGACTGTTGTAAGGAAGCATTGAATGCAGTTCTCCTTACAGAGAGAGCCAGTAGTAGAGGTGGAGCATTTCCAGGATGCCCTCAGGCATCTGCTTCCGGCTGCTTATCGAGTGGTATTGGCAGAGGCTTGAGTGCAGGCTGGCTGCTCACACGTTTAAACAAGGAAGCCATGTGATGCAAACAATAAACACAAGGAGTTGGGGAGTACAATCAAATAAATATACGAATATTTTAACCTAAGGCAAGTTTCCTTACTCCACATTCCAGTTTACCTAGCAATAAGTAGGAACCCGTTTGTTAGCCGATTGCGGGATCGCTTTCCCAGAGTAATAACCAAAAAATTTGATCACTCAATACACAACAGTTTGTGGGACATTGCTGTGCACAATTGGCTACCATGTTTTGCCCTCAAAATATACAGTCAATTCACTTTACAGTATATTTTGTGAAGTGCTTTGAGACGTCTCAATGTCATGATAAGGTGCTATATCAAATGCAATAATTAATATTACTAATATTTTGTAAATAGGCTGAACAGTCAAGTGGTTAATCACAGATGACTTTGAATACAAAATATTGACCATCTTCTTATCACATACAGATTTTGGTCGGTCATTAACTCTCTAGGGTGAGTCTTTTAGTGGAAGGCTGCTCTAGGGCTCTGAGCAGGCAGACAGTTCACGAGAATGTACTGATATGTCGGTATCCTCATCTACCTTTCAAACTGAATTCTTTAAGAGAGTTTGGCTGCCTCTCAGAACCATGAATCCCTTATGTCGCTTTGTAAGTAAGAAAGTGCTAATCTGCCACCTAGTGGGAACATTGAGATAACAATGCAAGTTGTACTAATGTACAGATGCATGCAATTTATGTTTTTTAGTACAAAGGTGAAAAACACCATTCTGCGCTACAATTCCCCACAAAAATATACACTTTAGAGTATATTCTGTGAAGCGCTTTGAGACATCTCAATGACGTGATCAGGCGATATATCAAACATAAGTATTATATTTATTATTATTATTTATTCTATCCAAGGTAGTTACCAAAGTATATGATGTGATTGACTTGTGCTACATTTTTGCAAATGCAAGGATTATTATTAATTTAGAACAAAAAAACTTTAGTGCTGAGTAAGTACTTACGGATGTGCCCCAAAACAGTAGGTTTTAAGATCAGACTTACGCATCATTTATGGATTGTATAGAGGAACCTTTCAACTATGTACATAAAGAACATTGACTGAAACTTTACTCTTTGAAGTACATGAATCTCCTGTTTTATCCAGGCACTTTCAATGCAGTCCTGCTCTGATTATTTTACTTTGTAACCCATCCATTATTTCATTTTGTTTCGTAACCTATTCCTTATGAGGTTTATTGCTTACCTCCTGGTCCGCCTCTCTACCAGCTGCTCTTCACGCTGTCTCTCACGAGGTTGTATGAGACACGAGGCTATGTGGAGAGTGATGGAAAGAGAGGCAGAGCAGAGGTATGAATCCTGTCTCCCTCTCTTTCATTGCTCATATGAGGCATCGCGGAGACCGACCAGAAGAGAGGTGCAGCGGGATGTCAATCATATCCAGGGGACCTCAAACCTTGGGGCCCTAAGCCATGGTTTACCTGGTTTATTGTTAATCCAGCCTTGCTCCACCCATTAAAGACATGTTGTAAAATCACTTCCTACCTGCTCTCAATGGCAGCTCGAAATTCCTGTTGGCTGATGACATCTCTATTCAGTTTGTCAATTTTACTGCAATTTATAAAGAAATAACAGTCAGGAAGATTGTTAAAGAGGTTTTCTACTGTCCTCATTTAAAATCATAATGTAGGAGAAAATAAACCGAAGTTCATGTTTATTAAGAGTAACGTTTATTAGTTTATGTGAAAGATTCATCACCGAGTGAATTCTTGATCTGGGCCAGGCTATCATAAGGAGCACCATATAATGATAATCATATAATAATCCTTGCATTTGATATAACACCTTATCACAGAATATACTGTAAAGTGAATTGACCATATGTTTTGTGGCAAAACGCAGCACCCAATTGCGCACAGCATTGTCCAACAAACAGTCATGAATTGAGTGACCAATTTAATATTATTTTTTGGAAGGAAATATTACCTCCGGAAAAATAATCCATCAATTGACTAACAACTGGGTCCTGCTTACTGCTAGGTAAACAGAGGAATGTGGAGTGAGGAAACTTGCCCAACATTGCGCCCTGCTGGGAATCAAACCCAAGTCTCGCTTGTGAGGTGAATGCTTTAAACTCTGAGCTACAGGATCCCACATTGGTTACAGAGGAGCACTGGCTCCCAACTTATATTTGCTAGATATTGGCTTCACTTTGATTGTTTTTATTACATTAAGATAGTATCCCATAAACCAACTCTGTAATGCCATTTAACAGGCTCCTCATTCCATCCGGGTACCGCAAATCTAATATGCACCAGAGGGCGGGTTCAGGGCCAAGCACTGTGATGGAGTTTCTGGGGGAGGGGAAATTGACAAATTTCTATTTGTAAATAGATTTATGTTGTTGAAAAGGTTAAAACCTAATTTGTTTTCTAAAAGGACTTAAATCACTTTAGTACTTACTGAAATGTGGCTAAAAGTGAAAGGAAATCTGATTGAAACAGCCTTGTCAACTTTGCTTCAATTGCAGTCACTGTAGTGCATAAACTGGGACTTCCTTCTTGGTTGAATCTTAAAAAGAAAAACATATTTAAAAAAAACAATGGTACATTCAACGATCGTGCAGCAATAACATATACCTAGAGTATCAGGAAAACAGGAGGGGAGAAAAAAATGAATAGACCTACAGGCAGGAAAGACTCCAATACATCCAATTGACTGTCGAGGTTTGTGTTTAGTATTAAAAGTGAAGACAGTTTCATTGGAAGAGCTATAAATAGTAAATGAATGACTATCCCAAGTTTGGGGGGTTTTGTTAAAATAAAATAATGCAATTTCTATGCAACACAGTGGCACAAAAACAGAACTCAAGCACTCCCTAAATAGAAAGAATCCCAGAGGGATAGTCATTCAGAACTGCTCTTGCCTTCCTCAGTCGCAGGCTATAATGCAGCATCAGCAGAGGTTCACGAGGAATTCTGTGGTTTGGGCTAAAAGATCCCAATTGTCCATGCTATAATAAGTCTCCAACAAGGAGAAAGTAATGAGAAACAAAACCACAATGAACTGATTCAACACTAACTGAGCAGTTTCGAAGGGAACATATATTGTTAAGTAAGAACCTGGAAAATATTTACACATTATGGGGCAGTGAAACAAAGACTGCAGCATAACTCTACTGGGATCATGTAAAACATATCCCACATTGCTGAGAAAGGGAATTCACTAACCTGTGTTTAGGATTGGATATAATTTTATGTGGCATCCCATTCTCACTTCGGTCCTGGAAGATTTTGAGGAAATTGGTGTATTCAATGCCACATTTGCTATTCTGAAGATTGCACCGTGCTAAGAAAAGGTTGAAATGCTCAGATTTTAGGTGCAGGTCAAATTTCTCCAGCACAGATAGGAAGTCTTGAGGCATCACCTACCAATTCAAGGCAGCAAAAAGCAATTGGCCATTTACAACAAAAATATGCCAGAATTTTTTTTAAAAAACTTTAAATATAATAAAATTCAATGCAAGAGATTTGATTGAGGCAAAGTTCAATTCGATTTCTGGAAGTGCTTTTACAATGCTTGCTAACAATAACAACAACAACAACAAGATTCCATTTATAAAGCGCCTTTCACGTCAGGAGGACGTCCCAAGGCGCTGCACAGTTGGGTCATGACCCGAGCAGGGGGGAAATGGTCAGGGGGGTGAGGGAAGGGAGGGAGCGAGGAGGGGGAAATGGTCAGGGTAAGGGGAGGGAAGGGAGCGAGCGAGGAGGGGGAAGAGAGTCGAGAGGGGAGCTGAAGGCTCGGTCAAAGAGAATGTTAAAATATCGTTAACGTTAAAATATCTTTCAACGTAACACTCTGCAATATTTCATACTTCACATATGGTCTCCTCATTAATAAAAAAGTGCATAAGATATCAAAAATGCATTGAATGCAGTAATACAATTACAACAACGATATCAGTTTACAATTAAATTGTATCTTTCACTTTGGAAGAATGTTCTCAAGTACTTTACAAAGACTGAGCAGGAGCCCAAGTTAGGAGGAAGCTCAGGGGGTGGAGGGAAAGTACAATCAAAGAAATAGGTCTTCAGGTGGGATTTGAAAGCAGAAAAAGTAGAAGGGAGATGTGAGAGAGATTTCAGAGGGAGGGCAAAGTGTGCCTGAAGATTTGCTTGCCAATAGTGGGCTTTTAGTCTTCTTGAATAAGGGAGCTAAGAAGAATATGACAAACGTAATTACTTTGCCTGTTTGCTCCAAGTCGTACTTTTCAAACTCTTCTTTCATGAGTTTATATCCTTCCCTGAATTTATTTTTCAGCCATTTTTCAATATTGAGAGAAGTTCCCCTTTCATGCTCTGCTTTGCTCAGGATCCTCGAAGGCCCTGGGGAGAGCAATGCACTTTATAAGAAATTCACAGAAAGCTCAGTTTGAGGGAAACTATAAAATCATTTTCATAGGTTTGAAGGACAGGCAACTCAGTAATGCCCCCACTGTTAATGAATGACTTCACTAATAGCATCTGTGTCCTATGAATCTGCGTTAACTGGAAGCAAGTTACATGTCAACAATCACCTCCCCTTTGTCCAGCTCGGTATCAAGTTCTGCCACTGTTGAGCACTCTGAGACGCTACCCACATAAAGAGCACTACAAAAATGCAGTTGTTGTTGCCTGCATTGGCAGTATCAGTCCATATTAAAATGCTTGTATGGTGGTCCATTTACACCTGATGAAGAAAGGAGAATAAGCCGTACCAAAGTTATTAATAGCACAAATGGTCACTTGTCACTCCAAAAATCCTCAAATCACAGTACCACTGGACCTCTTCATATACTCTTCATATGAAAATGCACATTATAAATGAATAACATTCAATTTATTTTTTAGTTTAATGGAATTATAGTATTTCTTTGGAAGGTAAAATTGGCACATACTTGCTGAATCCTTCAAACTCATTTGCTCCCGTGACTTTCTGTCACTATTTGCACTGTTTGCCATTCCGAGTTTTCTCATCAGTACATCTCCTTTTATAAAACCAAGACCGTCAGTGTCATACCTGTTTCAAGGCAATAACAAGATGCAGGAATGAGTGAAATACCTTGGAAATGATTGCAAGTTCAGAGTCAGACTCTGACTCTCTTAAAGTCACTAATATGAGAGAAAAATCTGCTTTGCTCTGGTATGTTGTCAAGTCATTACCTTGGAGCCAGCTTAAATTAACTCGCCTCCTCACCCCTTGGAATATACTCACTAGTATTAATTTTCAATCCTAACATATGTGAATCCAGAAGAGATCAAAGAGGATGACCCCCAGTATTATAGAAATGAACTCGCTTTGAAAACAAGACCAAAGAGCATCTTTAAGGTTGAAGAGCCCAAGGGATTTCTCAATAATGTCTTTCAAATTGGGAGGATGTTTCACAGCTTTTGCCAAAGACTGAGCATTTGAGGAGAATTGGGGGAAGGGACGATGGCCCAAAGAGTATGGTCGAAGAGAAAAATCTTAGTGCAGGGAGGGAGTGGACAAGGTGGAGGGAGGATGGAGGTCAGAGAGCAGGGGAAGAATGGCTGAAAACATATCGCCAGTGCAGGGGATCGACCATAAAACATCATCAACAAATTACATTTGTATAGTGTCTTTCACATTGGGAGGACGTCCCAAGGTGCTGGAAAGTCAGGGATTTGGACCCGAGCTGGGGGTTGGGATCAGAAGAGGTGGAGGGTAGGCTAGGGATAGGAGGGTGGCTGAAGGTTCAGTCAAAGATGAAGATGAAGGTCTTGAGACAGCAGAGGAGTTAGCAGGTCACAGAGGTAGGGAAGAAAAAGGGCTTGAAGGCTAGGATGAAGATTTTGAACTCTCTCCTCTGGGGGATGGAAAGCCAGTGGAGCCGAATGTGGATAGGGATAACAGGCTCAAAGGGCTTGGTGCTGGAGAGAATACAGACAACAGAGTTTTAGCTTGTTCACAGCATGTGTGGGGAGGAGGTAGGGAGTTCTAAGTTATTCTAAGTAAGTCACAGATACTCAGAGTAAGTTCTCACTTACTCAGAGTTTTTATTTAGTAAATGGTCGCTATTATCTGAACCACCTTTTGCATAACTTTTTGAACTCCTCATCTTCCATCTGGTAACCCAGTTGATTTAACAAACTTCTGAATTCAGGTTCCAGCAACCTCACAGTTCCTTCAGGGTTTTTCTGAGGCAGAATTTGAGTCAGATCTGGAAATCTAACAATAGCATTGGAATTGGTATCATAGGAAAATACTGAATGTAACAGTGTCAGCAAAATGAACTTATGCAGATGCACACTGGGGTCTAATTTGCAAACTGGATTGATTGCATTAATTACAGCTTCAGACTAGCAACTGATTCAATTTGCGAAGTTTGCATGCAGTGAGATTTAAGGTCAATATATTGCAAATCAACATTGAAAAAAAGATTGTGAGCAAAACATTAATGCAATGAATCCATTTAGTGAATATCACAAAGTAGACCACAATATAGTAACATAGGAAAACAGGAACAGGAGGAGGCCATTCAGCCCAGTGAGCCCAGTTATTATATTCTGGCAGATCTTTTAATCCCAATTCCCTGTCCTTTCACCATGCAAATGTTATTAAGTACAAGTTGGGTTCTAATCTGTACCCAACAGCTTTCAGAACCACAAAGGTCCCCTTAAAACAGTAATGCTGATAAGGTAGTCCTGAAACCTGTACCTTATAGCCTATGATAGTTTTATCAAGGTCTTAATTTCATTGTACTATTTTACACTGCATTGAACCCATATCTTTGCATACTTATAAAGCTGGCCAATGTACTTGCAAGAACATGTTTCTCCACAATAGATAATGAAGTGAGGATTCAATCTTATATTTCAATTTACAAAATACAAAATGTAATCGGAAGGTGTTTTTTGTACTATTTTGTTAGTTCAATGGAACAACTGATAAGTAATTGTCACCGGCTAATACTTACCTCTGCCTTGCCCTTTCCTTGAGCTGCGAATGAACCTGAGATGCACTCATCAGCATTCTATCACTGCGTCGATGGATGGGATCGAACCACATTGGAGCTCCAGGTGTGATTGGGTCTCTGATAGCAGCATAAAACTCCTCATATTTAATGGTAATCTTATCATGTAATTTAAACCTGTTAACATAACAATAAATGTCAGCTTGTTTTATTGTGTAATTTAAACTTATCAATGTAACAATCAATGTCAGTTTGGCTCAGCTGCTAGCACTCTTGTCTCTGGGTCAGAAGCATCGTGGGTTTAAGCCCCATGTTGACACATACTTCTGGTCCAGGTTGACACTCCAGGGCAGTACCTGTGGCAACCTGTATTGTCCAATTTGATTCTTATGTGATAAGGCGCTGTACCAAATACAAGGATTAGTATTATTATTACCTGTTATTAATATAATGTCTAGATCTTTCTCCATTGTTTACTGCTAAACAGGTTTTTATCCAATTCCTTTTTGAATGATTCCATTTTTCAATGTAGAGTCGCGATTATTTTTATGTTTACTTTGGGACTGGCCCAGATGGTCTTTTCAGATCCAAAGTCTGAAAATATTTCAATTCAGCAAATTCTTTGTGAAAGACAAGGTCTTTCCAGCAAGTCTAATGTCTTGGGACTTCCAACCGACGTGAAAGGCGCAATACAAATGTAATCTTCTTGTTGTTGTTATTGTTGTCTTATCTCTTTCTATCGTAACGTTCACGGTCTTATCTTTCACAAAGCATTAGCTGAATTCAAAACATTATTTCTTTAAGAATATTGTAAAACATGTTTGCCCGACAAAAGAAAACTCCTCCAAGCATATTACGGACCTTAAAAGAAGTTGTTGGAATTGTTTTGAACTGATGAATCTGCCGAGGAATTTTGTCATCATCATAAGCAGAATGTCCCTAGGAAATAGAAACAATCCATTAATCTGTGGCTTTAATGTTCCCAGTGACCTTTTGACAGATTAGTTTGCCCAACCAAGCTATTGTGTGACTGTGGCCACGGGCCCTTCACGCATGTGCAATGTGGAGTGCTGTGCTTGTTGTAAAACCACTAGGCTTTAATTCCCAGACAGAGCGAAATTTTAGGCAAGTTTCCTTACCCCCCCATGCTTCTGTTTACCTAACATTAAATAGGAACTCGATTGTTAATCGATTGGCAGATTGCTCTCTGGGGGTTTTTCTCCCGCTCCTCTCTCATCACTACCATAACCCATATGAAACCCACCACCTGCTCCCTCAACCCCATCCCGACCCCTCTCCTTACCTCCCAGGTCCACCTCCTTGCCCCTCTACTCACTGACATTATCAACCTCTCCCTGTCCTCTGGTACTGTTCCCACCCCATTAAAAACCGCTGTCATCATTCCTATTCTTAAAAAACCCTCCCTGTACCCTTCTCTACTCCCTAACTACCACCCCATCTCCAATCTTCCTTTCCTCTCCAAGGTCCTAGAATGAGTTGTTGTTTCTCAGCTTTGCTCCTTTCCCTCCCGCCACTCCCTTCACGATCCCCTCCAATTGAGCTTCCGTGCTGCCCACAGCACAGAAACCGCCCTGGTCAAAGTGACAAATGACATTCTGTCCATCTGTGACCAGGGCTACCTCTGCCTCCTCGTCCTCCTTGACCTCTCTGCTGCTTTCGACATCATTTACCACTCTATCCTCATCCACCACTTCTTCTCTCACCTCAACCTCCACGGCACTGTCCTTGATTGGTTCAGATCATACCTCTCACACCGCCTGTACTACATCTCCTCAAACAGCTTCTCCTCTAGCACCTGCACTGTCTCGTGCGGTGTTCCTCAGGGCTCTGTGCTTCGTCCCCTCCTCTTCAATAACTATATGCTCCCTCTTGGTGACATCATCCACAGACATGGGGTCAACTTCCACATCTATGCGGATGACACCCAACTGTACCTCTCTGCCTCCATCTTTGACTCCAGGACCACTGCTGTCCTGACAGAATGTCTGTTAGACATCAAGTCATGGATGAGAGCTAAGTTTCTTCAGTTGAACATCAGCAAGACTGAGGCTCTCCTGATTGGCTCCTGGCAGCGCCTCCTCACCTCAGGCACTGACAGTATCACCATCCATGGTTGCACACTCCACCTTACTAAGCCAGTCCGGAACCTTGGCATCTTGTTTGACCCGTAACTATCCTTTCTATCCCACATCTGCGCCATGACCTGCTCTACCTTCCCCCACCTCCACAACATCGCTCGACTCCGACACTGTCTCACACCGCAGGCCGCCAAAACCCTCAAACCTTCATTGCATCGAGGCTCAACTATGCAAACTCACTGTTTGTTGGCCTCCCCAACTCCTCCCTCCACAGGCTGCAGATAATCCAGAAATCTGCAGCTCGTGTCCTCTCCCGGACTAGGCTCCGTGACTCTATCACCCCCATCCTCGCCCAACTCCACTGGGTTCCCATCACACAGATACAGGTCAAGATCCTCATCCTCCCCTTCAAAGCCCTCCATGGTTTTGCTCCCCCCTACCTCTCCGACCCCCTAATCCCCTACCACCCTGTTCGCTCTCTCCGCTCAGTGGGCTCCGCCTTGCTCGCCCCACTATTGGTGAGTGGGCCTTCTGCCACTCCGCACCCACCCACTGGAACTCCATCTCGCAGTCCCTCCATTTCGCCCCCTCCCTCGCCACCTTCAAGACCCACCTCAAGAACCTCCTCTTTGACCGTACTTTCGATCTCCCTGCTTCCCACCCTGCCCTCCACCCTCTTCCATTCCGACCCCCAGCTCGGGTCCATAACTCTGTCTGTCCAGCACCTTGGGACATCCTCCCGACGTGAAAGGCGCTATACAAATGTAATTTTGTTTTTGTTGTTATTGTTGCAATAGACCCTTAAACAAAATTTGGTCACTTAATCCACGTTTGTGGGACACTCTTGTGCACAATTGGCTGCCGCATTTCACCTACCAAATATACAGTCAATTTACTTTACAATATATTCTGTGAAGCACTTTGTGAAGTCTTGAAGATGTGATAAGCACTACATCAAATGCAAGGATTATTATTAGTATTATATTAGAATCCCATCATACTATAATATTATAATATCTTAGCCTCTCTCCTGCTGGCCTTGCTCCTGCTCTGGTACTGCCTTGTACCCATGGCTCCCGTGCAGTACTGCCTTGTCTTCTCCTGCGGTCCTGAAATTCTAGGTGAGGCAGTGCCAACCCTGATTGTTCTGCGTTGACACTGAGAACTAAAACATGGTGATTCCTTAGTAAGGACACTGAGTCACAAATGAGGATTTGTTCCTGTACCTGGAATACCTCATGTGGTACCCATCGGACCCATCAGAACTCTGGCTCCATCTACTTTCACAGCAGAGCTGTCGTGGACTGGCCTAACTTTTTTCCAGTTACTAGAGAAGTCACCTCTTGCAACTAGAAATCACAGCAATTTAGACCCTAGTGGGTTTTTCTCTTCAGTGAACAAAGATCCCATTACCTGTTAACCTGTCCCCTTCCTTCAGGGTCATTGGATTTAAACAGCTGTTTTATAGCAAAATAGCCAGCAGTCCTCATTTTCTCACAGAGTAGATATTCAAGCTGAAAAAATAATAGCATTACAGGGTCCAAAAATGTCAGAATTGCAGGAAGTTACTTAACATTTGCAGTGCAGCACTGTGTGCATCAATTAAACATCATCGATTCATTTAAGGAATTGCTGGATCTCACTTTGGAGAAGCACAAACAGGTGCTTGGGCTAATCAGAAGATCACAAGACTGGTTCAATAACAGTTTCAACAACTCACATTAATATAGCACCTTTCACATAAAATAACATCTTGGAATACTTTTCACAGTTGGACACCAAGCTAGGAAGAAGGCAAAGGGGCAGGTGAACATAGGTGCGGTTGAAGAGGTAGGTTTAAAGGTGGGATTTGATAGGTAGAGAGGGGCAAAGGGAAAGAGGCATGTGTTCCAAAGGTGGGGTTCGTATGAATAAGACCCTTTGACCCATTTGATCTCATCATTCCAGAATACCCACTCTACCTTCTTCCCATAACAGAATCAAGCAGTTTTTTCAGCATCCTGGACACAACCAGTTAACCTGTTGCAGTCATTAATTACCCTCTGGGTAAAGAAACACTTCCTAGTATCTATCCTGAAATTGTTTTTTGCAACACTAAACCTGTGTCCTAAATCTATGTCATCTCATGAGGAAGGATGTAGTGCATTTGATTGTTAATAAGAATAATATTATTTTATTAAGAACCAATCATCGGTTTCTTCTCCTCCACCATGGTCATCAAGTTCTACTAACTGCTTGTTTCTGAGCCTCTTCAACCACGCTTTCTGTCATCTATCCCCTCTCCACCACCTTCGAGTCCTACTCTCAGCTCAGGTGCCCACCCAGCATTAGTGAGCACTTTGAAATGGATGTCCTACCAATGTGAAAGCTACTATATAAATGTAGATTGTATTGCCTTGTACATTGCAATTTGGAAGCCAGCCATTGAGTGGTGCAAGAGAGCAACCTGTGCCTGAACCCTCGCTGCACATTTCAGTTTTAATAAAAATAAATAATCCTTGCATTTGGTATAGTGTTTTTCACGTAAAGCCCTTCACAGAATATACTGTAAAGTGAATTGACTTTATTTTTGTGGGCAAAACGCAACAGCAGTTTCCCACAAACAGGGTGGATTGAAATGATCAATTTATTATTGTTTTTTTTCTTGAGGATTATTATCAGGCATATGGATTAAGGAAACTTGCCGAAGGTTTCACCCTGCCGGGAATCGAACCCAGATATCTCGCTTGTGAGGCGAGTGCTCTAACCACTAAGCTACAGGACTCTCACTCTGAGGAATTTTTGTTGAAGGTTTGATATAATACTCCTTGCATTTGATACAGCCCCCTTATCATGTCCCCGAGATGTCTCAAAGCACTTCACAAGATTTTACTGTGAATTGTAGTGACTGTGTAGTTGTAGGAAAACATGGCCGCCAATTTAAAATTTAATCACAGACTTTTCCTCAAATATTCCTTTAAGCGGAAGCTGCTTTGGAGCAAAAGAATGTATAACAAATAAAGTTAATGTTGAGTAAAATCTCTAATAACAATTGGAATGAAGCTGCACACTTGAACATCAGGATGGTGCACTTCCTGCAGCACATATCCATATCTCCCCAATGCTCACCAGGCTCCACTAGCTCCCTGTCTTGGAACGGATCGACTTCAAGATCCTCAAGCTCATATAGAAAACCCTTTCTATACTTCTGCCTCACCTCCTCCATATCTATCCTGAAATCGAACCTGAAAACCTACTTCTTAGACAGTGCTAATTGTCAACCTCTACTCACCCTTCTCCATTGCTCGGCATGCAACTCAGCTACAGTAGAAACATAGAAATTAGAGTAGGCTATTCAGCCCCTCGAGCCGGTTCCGCCATTTTATAAAATCATGGCTGATCTGCACCTCAAGTCCAGTTACACGCCCTGCCCTATATCCCTTAATACCCTAACCTAACAAATATCTATCTATAACAACAACAAACAACAATAAAATTGCATGTGTAAAGCGCCTTTCACATGGGGAGGACGTCCCAAGGCGCTGGACAGACAAAGTTTTGGAACCGAGCTGAGGGTCGGGGTGGGGGAGTGGGGGAGGGCAGGGAGGCGAAGCAGGGAGATCAAAAACACGGTCGGAAACACGGTCTAACTCCGTCTTGAAGTACAGCGCTCCAAATGTTATCCACATGAATGGTGCTATATAAATGTTATTGTTGTTGTTGTCTTCCTAAATATTGAGGTACAGTAATGACAGTAAAAAAACACCAAAATCCCTCAAGTGTCTATTTATGTTCTACACTTGGAAAAACGTTTTCATTAAAACAATAAGAATATTACTATTTAAGAACACAACTATTTTAATTGTATGAATATGAAAGAGGGTCAACAGTATCTCGATTCATACCTCGTCAATCTCGATCCTTAAATGTGTCCCCGGACGAGACGTATTAATTGACCTGCTGCTCTGGCTCAATCTGGTCTCGGTACGATTTTCCAGGTCTGCTCGCCGGCCTGGGATGGGGAAATAAGTCATAAAGTAAATAAGTAAAGTTATGGGTTTGTTTTACATGAAAAATGGTTGTATTATACCGCACATAATTGTGCTATAATGTTCTAAAAGTGAGGAAAAGGCTTTTGTTCATAAATTTTTGCCCCCTTATTAGATCTGAAAGTAAATAAGTTGCTTCATTTTCAAACAGAATTGCCTGAAGACCTGCCAACTTCGTTTGCACATAATCTGTGCATTCCACTAGATTACCTGCTGTGTTGGGGGGAGGAGGTATGTGGGTATCCTTGGAGCTAAATTGGCTCTTAAGTGATGTGCTTGGCAATGGAATGTTGGAATGAAGTGATGTTATAATAATAATAATCCTTGCATTGGATATAGTGCTTTTCACGTCTTCTAGACATCTCAAAGTACTTCACAGAATTGACTGTAAAATGAATTGACTATATATCTTGTGGGCAAAACGCAGCAGCCAATTGTGCACAGCAGTGTCAAACAGTCATGGATGGAGTGACTAAATTATTATTGCTTTTTTTTTCTTGAGGGATTATTATCAGGCATGTGGAGTAAGGAAACTTGTCCAAGGTTTCGTCCTGCTGGGAATCGAAACCAGGTCTTTCGCTTGCGAGGCAGGGAGTGCTCTTACCACGGAGCTACAGGACTCCTGGAGCTAGCTGAGGAGCCAGGTTACCAACAACACAATAGTTGATCAAGAGTTGTGTTGTTGGTAGTTTGTCTCCTCAGCTGAGTCTGCAGACCTTCTCAGCCTGGTTCATCGGCAGGACTTGGAAGGAGCAGGAATTCTTTCCAGTCAGTTCCTGTTAACCCAGCAAGCCTAAAGCCTAAACAAGCAGGTTGTCCTATTTGGATAAACAGAGAAAAGCTTGCCAGACAGTGTTTGTGAATGGCCACTGTGGTGCTACACTAGTGTGTGATGGAGAGGCTTAGCTACACCAAGACAATGTGGGGAAAGAGAGCAGTGAGAGTCTGACCAGAGCCTGAGAACCAGTGAGGCTAAGCAGAGCTAGTGAGACATTGAGATAATCCTACTTTGACGGAGGCTCCATGGAGCCTGAAAACACTGCAATTTGACAGGTAAAATACATTACCTCTAATATGGATTATGAATGTGGTGCATAATAGAGAGGAGAAGACCAAGAATTCAGGTCTGGCAATTTACTGATATGAGACTTCCTACCAATGAGAAACGCACTGTATAATGTAAATTGTATTTGATGTTATTGTTGATTTAAATTTATTCGGTGCAGAACCTGTTTTAAACTGGTATTGGGAGTCAAGAGAGTTTACTGGGTTCCATCACTTGAAGTCCATGTCAAGCAATATTTGAAATCAAAGGACTTCTTTCCTCATACGAGCGATCAACTTAAATCCATTGAAGAGGTTTGTGCAAATGTAGCTAAATGTTCAGCAAATGTCTCAGGCTGCAAGAAGCGCTGAAGGTTGAAGTGCAGTTCATGAATGGCTTAATTTGCTACACAAAAACTAATACGATAAAAATAGATTTATTATCCAAGATTGAGACGTGGCCAAATGAGAACAATTGGCCGTGGAACAAAGACCTGGCCACATACATCTCACGTATGAGTCAATATTTCACTAATTTCAGTATCTACCTTCAGCACTTTGGATCTGACACTTTAAGATATTACTGTTACAGTATATAAAGGTAGACACTTTTATCAACCTTGAAAGGACGAAGGACTGAGTAGATCCACGAATATTGAAACTTAACATTCTGGTCCCAGGTCTAAGCTCTCAAGCAACGGAGCTATCTGGGACAATAAGTAATTGGGCTAGGATAACACGCTAGAAAATGTATTTTATTATTCACTTAATTTAATAGTTGCATTAAATTAGTGGCATACGTTACATACAGTTTTGAATTTTGTTTTACTTGCCCTAAACTTGGTGATCAATGGTATAAAGAAGAAAGAAATTACATTCTTATAGCATTTTATCACATTCAAATATTTTATGTTTATATTTCAAGTTGATTTATATGCAGAGTGAACAGCCATTATTTGTGCTAGACCCCACTTGAGGCTTGATCTTCTGACTCAGCAGTGAAAGTGCTGCCAAATGAACCAAACTGACATAAAAAATAGGAAAAACAAGAATAGGAAAATGTCCTTCGGGTCATCCAGTCTGTTCCGCCAGTTGATTATATTTTGGCAAATCTTTTCATCCCCATCCTTTCGCCATATCCTTTACCTCTATTTGTCTGTCTATCTCTCTTTTAATCATTTACACGTTTAGATATCTAGGCTGTAAAACGGGTTGATATGGGAACCTACCAATGAAATAACTTATTTTTTGTCTGTGCCTGAAAGTACTTCCCTCTGGTCACTTGACCCCAAGGATGAAGCCTCTTCAGGCTTTGGAACAAATTGTCCGTGTAGTAATAATCTGTGTATCAGGTAGCCAAGGAGAAACTAAATCATAAAATGTCACATTGATATCAGCCTGGCACAGTTGGTAGCAATCTTGCCTCTGAGTCACAAAGCTGGGTTCAAGTCAGGACTCTCAGTTCATAAGTCTAGCCTGACACTCCAATGCAGAGCTGAAGGTGTATTGCAATGTCAGAGGTGCTGTCATTTGAATATGATGTTAAACCCAGGATCCGTGTGCCTATTCAGGTGCACTTTAAAGATCCCATGCACTAATCAATACACAAAAGGAGTTTCTCCTGGTGTCGTGGCCAACAATCTCCCAAATAAGATTGGTCACCCCCTTTATGGTTGTTTGGTGGTCATTGTTGGAGGCAAATTGGCTGCTGTGTTTGCCTACAAACACAAATCACTGTACAGTCAATTACACGAAGAAGCGCTTTGGGACAACATGAAAAGGTTTATTAAAATAACCACAAATAGCCCCTGCTATCAAAGTTCAAAAGTCAAATACAGTAAGTAATCTTTTTCAGCTTGGCCACACTGCAGTTTTTGTTTGATCCGTTCAAATAAATGTTTGTAAAAAGTAACTTTGATCCTCCTCCAGCGCAGTGAGGGTTTAACTTGAGATACGGTAGAGTATGGTGACAAATACAAATAAGCATGAACCTTGGGTCTCTGGCTGAAGCCCAAATAATAAAAGTATTTGTGTTAAAGTTGTGCTGGAGGTCTCATTATAGCCCAGATCAAACGTGATGTAAGTTTATATAAGTATTTCTTGTGAAGCGAGCTGCTCTGAAGTTTACTAAAACCTTCTTGTCTTATTGAAAGTCAAGGTGGCTTGATTCAGTGAGAAACTTCCCTTCTTCTCTGTGTGGATACCTGGAGCTTATTAGAATGGAAAGTTTGCCAGGAATCACCTGAACATCTGGAACCTCTTATTTGTGAATGGAAAAAAAAACTATTCATACCACAACCACAACAACTAGCACAAGTTGCATTTATATTGCGGTGGGGCAGGCACTTCAGTTGGTTTCTCAATGAATTGCCATCCCCTCGTTCCCTCCACCTTGTTGGGTTGATCAGGATCTGACTTACCAAAGACTGGGAGCCGGGGTTTGTGGGGCTCAGTCCCGACCATTACCTCCACCCCCTCGGGGATGTGCTGCAGGGACCCTCTGCCCATCCTCTCCACCTCCCTGTCCCTCTGCTCCTCACGGCGGCTGCTGGGGAGCGGATCCCTCGGCTGCTCTGCCTCTCTCCTGTCGCTGGTCCTGGAATAGCCGCGGACTGAGATGCTCTCCGGGTCCCCGAGGCGCGACAGCGGGTGTTGGATCTGCGGGAGCCGGGGTGTAGCCTGGCTTGGGACTCGGGACACTCCGCCTGGAGCTGCCATGCTTAGCAACAGTATATATACATATATATATACATATAATGGGAAAAGATTGGAAATAAAAGCTTTTTTTAAAAAAAATCACAGGGAAATAAAACCAGAAGCAGAAATGCATCAACTTTGCGCAGAGTTTGCGGTTCAGCCAGATCCCTGTCTCCCAGTCAACACGAAAAGGTTGCTACAGGCAACAGAGTGCAGCCCAAATCCCTTTCACCAACAGAGATCTGCATTCAGCAAAGGAACTGGGATCAGACAGCCTGCCACTGCCACACAGGGACAAGCAATGAATTATAAAATAATCACATCAAGCAGACTTCAGAGCTACAGCGAGTATTATACAATACAACGTGAAGGACTGTTTATTAATTGATATAACAATAATAATCCTTGTATTTGATATAGTCCTCATCCCATCGTTGAGATGTCTCTAAGTACAGTGATTATCCAATTGTAGGCAAATGCAACAACAACAAGATTGCATTTGTATAGTGCCTTTCATGTCGGGAGGACGTCCCAAGGCGCTGAAAATGAAGCAGCCAATTTGCACGCAGCAATGTCTCACCAACATTGTGGGACAGTTTTATTTGGAAGATTGTAATATTTTAGGGGCAAATTGTTAGAAAAGATTTAAGGATAACAACTTTCATTCATATTGCACCTTTCCCAGTATAGCATCTGGGTGCACTTCAAAGATTAAGTAGAAAAAAAGTCAAAAGAAATATTTAAAAGTAAAAATATAATAAAGAATAGGAAAGAATGATAGGAAACACTGACAGGGTGAAAACACAGAGCTTGTGGTGGTGTTTGTTGATGGGAGCTTGATGTCATGACTGCAGCTTACCTTGAACTTCAGTAAACATACTTAATGCCAAGGCACTAAATGTGCTAACAGTTGTATCAGTTTACAGTGTAATTCATGATAATTGTCACACACAGGTGGCAGTGACCTGGACAATGTGATTATACACATTATACACATCTATGAAGGAAATGCATCAGCAATTTGAATTGTGCACTGTTCCCACGTCATATCCATATGCTGCCCGAGCACCACATGTTTGTCCCCTTGCATTTTCCCTATATATCTGGCTGTGTTTTCTGTCTAGCTTCCTATATCTATTGTGGAGTTCATAGCTGTAGTGGTTAGCGTGCCCACCTCGCAAGTGAGGGGATCCAGTTTCAATTCCCAGGTGGAGCTAATTTCCCTACTCTACACTTTACAGTAGATCCTATGAAGTGTTTGAGTCATCTCAATGACGTGATAATGCACAATATCAAATTCAAGGATTATTATTATTATGACATCCTTACAAGTGAGAACAGCAATGCAGAAGTGGAGAAGCAACAGAAAATGCCACTACTGTATTTCCTTGATGCATTTTCACTTGTCCCCATGGAAAGAACATTGATGCAGTGTGGGATATAACACCAATGCTCAATTTTTGTTTACTTCAGTTCTTTTTCATTTCCTTTCTTAGTCTCTTTGCTTCATTATATGTTTGTGTTCTTTTTCTTTGCCTTCTGTTATTCTTTTAATACATGTTGCATCTTCCCTCTTGATGTGTTTCATATCTTTCTCACCATTTTTCCCATTTCCCTGTGTTTCATACTTTTAAAGAAGGTTAAAACTGATAAGAGTAAATGGTGCACATACCAAAAAAAAAGTGCGTTAGCTAGTTGCACTGGAAATTGGTTTAGCAATTGAAAGCAAAAGAAGATGTGGAATGCAAAATGCTTTATCTGAGGGGCAATGAATAGTGGAGCTGAACACAAATCTCTTCAGAACGAGAGTTTCAGATGAAGAAGCCCTTTGGTTCATTTGATCTCATCTTTCCAGAATACCTACCCTTCCGTTACAACATCAACAACAACAGTTTGCATTATATAGTGCCCTTCACCTAGGCTAACATCTCAGAGCGCTTGGAACACATCAAATTATTTCTTAAATGAGTCCAACATCCTGGCCTCAACCACCTAACCTGGTAAACCAATCCAAATATGAATTACTCTCCGTATGTAAAGGGTCCATTGATGTTTACCCTATATGTTTACAAATAGCTTAGAAGAGAGAATGCGTTGAAGTATTTTGCGAAACATAAGACACCTGAGTGTACTTATATAAATAACATTGGATGAAAATGCGATTATGTTTGGTTGTGATGGTTCAATATCTTGGCAATGATCATAGTCTAGGATTATACTTGAAGAATGAATTTAGTCAAAGTGCCAGAGCAAAGCTGGCCAAATACAGCCCACAGGCCGGCTCCTGCTGTAGTCTAGGTAAGTCCGTGTTTGATTGGCAGTGTGTTTCCAGGTTTTTATGGCATACATCCAGCAAGAAATATTAAATCAAGAAAATGTATTTCTTTGGCTGACCGAAAAGATTGGCCACCATTGTATTAGAATGAGCTCATTGCCCATGGAAGTGCAGCCCAACATGAGCCAAAATCTAAGGGATAGGAGGGAAAACCAGATGAGGAAATCAAAAAGAAACATAAATCTAATCTTGCAGCTCAGATAACACACAGAACTCCATAAACTTCATACTTGCTTTATAACAGTTTAGCTCTTCTACAGGACAGCTGTGCTATAATTAATTTCCAGCTGTCTTGTTTTCTTCTAGTTACCAAAATATGAAAAAACTTAACCTTTGATAACTCAGAAACATAATTTGGACAGAAAAAGTGAGCAAAATATATTGTATTTGTCTGAGGTATACTGGCTTATGTGAATAAGCCTTGATTTTGTATTCAAGTGGAGTCCTGTAGCTCAGTGGTTGAAGCACTCGCCCTGCAAGCGAGACACCTGGGTTCAATTCCAGGCACTGGGCGAAACCTTGGGCAAGTTTCCTTGCTCCACACGCCTAATAATCATCCCTCGAAAACGAAAAAAGAATAAATTGGTCACTTCAATCCACGACTGTTTGTGGGACACTGCTGTGCCCAGTTGGCTGCCGTGTTTCGCCCACAAATATACAGTCAATTCACTTTACAGTATAACCTGCGAAGCGCTTTGAGACGTCTAGAAGACGTGAAAAGTGCTATATCAAATGCAAGGATTATTATTATTATATATAGATGTGTACGGAAACATTAATGCAGTTTTAATTATTTGAGCTGATTCTTACCTTTAAAAATTGGGTGTTTTAAGTCTCTTACCCTGCCCTAGCAGCTTTGCCACACAGCATTGCTGCTGTTTTGTAGCCTCTGATCTGTGTGAGCTGAAACCATGGTGACTATGTGCTACAATGCACCATTTTACAACCCTGCCTGAAGTATAAACAAATCATTTTATTGAAGTGTAAGGACATACAGATGTTTGTAGATACTAAAACCTGACCCTGAAACTATTGCATTGGTACATTTGGAGGTACGAACGATTGAAAAAGTAACTTAGAATATTGAATAAAAGGTACAGATAAATGATCATCATGAATTAAAGTTTTGTTTTCAGAAGTATTTCAAAGTGTCCCATTAGTTTTATTACTTGTTTCTACTTTCATTGAGCTTGTTCTGTAAACTTCAGAACAAATTGGCACTTAAAGGATGAATAAACACTTCAGAGTCTAATGCCCTGTATCTATGGTAACCAAAGTGAAAAGCTAAACTGATGGCACTTGAGTAAATGCTAAATGACTCTATTTGTTTTAACTAAATAACAGTTGACTGAGTTCTCCTGCCGAGTTATACTGCTGTACAAATTGCTCTTCCTAAACGATCTATTTAACTGCAACATCTTATATGTAATCAAGCATGAAGTTTGTGTATTGATAGTGACCTTGAAGTCGTAACCTCATTATAGATGCTGGTGCCACTGGAATTACTGCACATCGGCTGATAACTGACAAATGAAGTTTAATGCAGATAAATGCAAGAGAAGTAAAAAGAGGAAACGCACGTACTCCAAGGATATGATAGAACTAGCCAAGGGGAAGACCCCAAAAATGTGGTGTACAATGTTTGCTTCTCGTTCTCATTCGTTGAATTTTCAGAGTGACTGAACTATTTTGTCTACACTCCAAAGAATATTTGTAGTGATCTTTTAGAAAGTTTTAATTTCTGTAATATGCATAACTTGGATTATCAGCAGTATGTGATGGTGAGCCTGAGTGCAGATCAGTTTACCTCAAGTAAACATGTCCTATAATGTAATAATAATCCTTACATTTGATATAGCGCCTTATCACAGCTTACCACAGACATCTTGATGCACTTCACAGAATATACTGTGAAGTGAATTGACTATATTTTGTGGGCGAAATATGGTAGCCAATTGTGCTATCACATCTTCGAGACATCTCAAAGCCTTCACGGAATATACTGTAAAATTAACTGACTGTATATTTTGTGGGCGAAATGTGGTAGTCAATTGTGCACAGCAGTATCCCACAAACAGTGGTGGATTGAAGTGACCAATTTAGTATCATTTTTTTGTGAAGGAATTATTTATTACCCCTGAAAAAGAGATCCGCTAATCAATTAACAAACTCCTAGGTAAACAGAGGTGTGTGGAATAGGGAAACTTGCCTAGTGTTTTGCCCTGCCGGGAATCGAACCCAAATCCCGAATGCTCTAACCATGTAATTGACTTATGACTTGGAGGTACAATATTATTGTAACTCACAACTTTAATGCAAGCACTTTAACCTGCACAAATCCATTCCATAACTATATGTAGTCATTTTTTTCATTTCTACATCTCAATTGGTCTGATCAGAGGAGTTTCATAGAATTATTGAAGTCAATATTTAAAAATTGGACCCAGGTGTATACATAATGTATAGTTCTACCATCAGAATCTGAATGTCTGAGCTCATAGCTTTCACTTAAATAGAAATCATGGAATTTCCAATTGTTTTCTAAAGCTTCGATTCCCTCAAAGCTCTGTTACTATGCATTCACATGAATTTCTTCTTCATTTTGCTGAAATATGCTGTTCGCTGAATAGATACAGTTCACTGAATGTAATATTCAGAGTAATTCAACAGCTCATTGCATTCTCAAAACTGCAAACTTGCTGAAATTTACTGAGATGCAGTGGGAACCCAAGCATGATGGAAGATGGTGTGGGGAAGGAGTAGAATGGAGATGATAGAAGGTGCAGTCAGAGGTGGGTTTTCATAGCAGAGGGGGAGGGGTAATGTGGAGGGATTTGGGATAAGGGTTCCAGAGAACTGGGCAAAGAGGCTGAAACCTCGTCTACTAATGGTGGGGCAGAGGGAGTTTAGGGATGTGCCTGAGATAGCAGAGTTGAGGGGGTGGACAGGAAAGTTGGTCTGCAGAAGGCTCCAGGAGTAAGATGGTGGCAATGACTTGGACGCATTTAAATTTAGAACAGGAGTCTTGAAATCAGCCCACGAGGGAATAGGGAACCAGGAGAGCCTGGTGAGAAAATAATAATGATCCTTGCATTTGATATAGTGCCTTTCAAATCAGAACTGATAGGGATTTGATCTTTAAAAGACATCATGGGCTGAATGGCCTTCCATGCTGTAAATTTCTATGGTTCTGTGAAAGAGATCAAGGAGTAGGATTGACATCACTCACCATGTCAGAGTATGTCTAGTATATCCTTTAGAGGGCAGCAACATGTTAGTGTAGGTGGAGGACTCAGACAGTTATTTCAAAGAGAATTTTAACCTCCTGTTAAGCTAAATGTTACATACACTGCATTAACTTTGTGCTGCCTGGTTGGTGGACTTCCTCAATGTTCGTATTTTGGTCTTCAATTTCTCTAACCAACAGTATGTGCAAAACAGTCCACTCATCCCTAATCATGCATGGGCACTGCCTGCAAGGTTCCCACTCACCTCTTTCTTGCCAGAGTGATGTACATTGTATCGCCACCTCCTCTCAGGCTTCCTCTAATCTGCACACCAGATATGCTCCATAACCAAATTCATTGTTACAACTAACATGAATAATAGCTATTTGGGCGGGGTAACAGAGAGCAACCAGCACCCATGCAAATGCACCTCAACAAAAGAGGCTGGGCCCTGTGCTAGTAGGGAGAAAAATAGGGGAAAAAATATTGGACACACTACATTTTTTACAAACAGTGGTTGTTTTTTGGGTGTCTGACACATGAGGAAACCCATCCGCATGCCTAAGAGTATCCAAACCAAGCTGAGATTTCCATGCATCCCACCTACACATGGAAATCCCAGGGACAGATTGTTGGAATGGAAAGCGCACTCTGTCCGTGGCGGGACACCTCCTGCTTACCAATTTCCGGCAAGTATTAGGTGCAGGTTGGGAAGAGCAACGACTCCAGAGTGTGTGTTGGGATACTGCAGGAGTCTAACCAGCTAAAACTATATAGCTTGCCATCGATATCACTGTCGGGCAAACTTTCCCACTGCTTGTCCAACTAGGACCACCCTATCCATTAGGGCTTTGGTTTCCCAGTGAAGGGGAGCTGAGTGGGATGACTCCCTGCCTCCAATGACTGGTCTGTCCCTCCATGTGCTACGAGTGAGCTGATGAGTCTTACTGTTTGTACTCCATAGTGCAGCTTGTACTGTGGACTACAAACAGTGGCGACAGTCTGCGATACGGTCCTTCTGCTGTTCAGGAGTAAATATTAGTTGCAGTGAGTAGTTCACCGCACATCTCCTGAGCACATCACGATTTCCGATTTGCTGTGGGAGTGAACGCCCCCCTTCCCTCTCAATCATCTGCGTCTGGTCCACGCCACAACTCCTGCCCCCCCCCCCCCCCCCCCATCACCCCCCCACACCCATCCCCGAAAGGTCTGCGTGAGCCTAACACCAGCAGCAGTTCACCAGGTTTGAGAGGCTGCGCTGCAACTGGACCCGTTCCAGTCACGACCGACACGTGCAGCACAAGGGGCAAAGTCACACTAAAGTCACAGCGAAACGATCTCACAAACAAAAGGCGAAGATGATTTCCCTGTCACATCCACAGTGCCAACTTCAAAGAACAAAGCTGATCGCTTTGCAAAAAATGACACTTCTCTCGAGCACTCTCCCTCCCCCCCCCCTCTCCCCCCTCCCCCCCCCTCCCTCCCCTCCCCCCCCCTCTCCCTCCCTCCCCCCTCTCTCCCTCCCTCCCCCTCCCTCCCCCCCCTCTCCCTCCCTCCCCCCTCCTCCCCCCCTCCCCCCTCTCCTCCCCCCCCCCCCCTCCCCCTCCCTCCCCCCTCCCCCCCTCTCCCTCCCTCCCCCCTCCCTCCCCCCTCTCCCCCTCTCTGCGGATCTCTCTTTTTTAGCCCAAGTTGCGCGTTGCGCTGCAACTCTTCGGAGCGATTTCCGCAAACAGTTTCGCGGTCCATCGCCACGAAACCTCTTTTACCAACGTCCGAGAGGCACTTTGCGGATTCCAACCGTCCGGATCCGAGCGAAACGCAATCTGCAGAAAGGGAAGGAGTGGAGCGGTCGGTCACCGCCCCCCAGTAAAGCCCCCGACACTGTACCACCGAGTGCTCCTCGAATGCACTGAGACCTTATCTCGCGAACTCAAGTCAAAGGTCCACCTGTACCCCAAACGCAAACGTTTACTGAAAAGCGCAATAAAACCGAACACCGAGAGAGGACCGCGACACCATCTGCATTTTAAATGGAAACACAACGCATCCCCTTTTTTTTTTGGGTGGGGGGGGGGTGGGGGGGTGGGGGGGGGGGGATGGGGGGGGGGGGTGGGGGGGGATGGGGTGGGGGGGTGGGGGGTGGAGGGGGGGGTTTGGTTAATGAAGTTGAGAGCTTTTGCAGAATCTGAGCGAAGAGCAACGCTGCAATGCACATGAAAAAAAAACCCCGAACCACCAAATAGGTCGCGAAAAAAAAGTCGGGGACGGGGTTGGGAAACCCGAGGACCAGAGGGGGAGGAGGCGTTCCAAGTGCGCGACGGAGTGACTTAAACTGCGCCCCCAAAAGTCACGACGTTGCAGTTCGTTTCGCAACACACACACAAACACACACACACACACACAGCCCCACTCACACACACACACACACACACACACACAGCCCCCTCACACACACACACACACAGCCCCACTCTCTCACACACACACACACACACACACAGCCCCACACACACACACACAGCCCCACTCTCACACACACACACACACACACACACACACACACACACACAGCCCACACACACACAGCCCCCCCCACACACACACACACCCACACACACACAGCCCCACACACACACCCACACACACACAGCCCCCCACACACACACACACCACACACACACAGCCCCACACACACACCACACACACACACACACAGCCCCACACACACACACACACACACACAGCCCACACACACACAGCCCCCCACACACACACACAGCCCCACACACACACACACACAGCCCCACACACACACAGCCCCCACCACACACACACACAGCCCCCCCCAAACACACACACACCCCCACAACCCACACCCCCCCCACACACACAGAGCCCCACACACACAGCCCCCCCCCCACACACACACACGCGGGAGAGACCCGCGTCCTTTACGCGTCCTCCACAAACGCGCTCTCCGACCGCTGTCCTTTTTGGAGCTCTTTTTTTTTACGCGTCGCGCTTCGACTCCGGTGGGGGGGGGACGGGGGGGGGGGACGCGCACTCCATGCGGACCAATGTGAGCCTGACCCGGGGCTGTGGGGCAGAGCCTCCCCCCCTCCGCACCCCTCTCGCGATACACGGGAGCCTTATATTAGATGTCGGGGGGTGTGGGGAGAGCATCGCCCACGTCCTGAGCCGCTGCGGAGTGTCGCTGCAGAACGCGCGGACTGGTCACTGGCACCGCAGCTCCGGGCGCCCTCTCTCTCTCTCTCTCTCACACACACACACACACTCCCCCCACCGCAGCACAGAGATGTCTGACTACGCGATCAGTTTCATGAAGGACTTCCTGGCCGGCGGGGTGGCCGCTGCCATCTCCAAGACCGCAGTGGCGCCCATCGAGAGGGTCAAACTGCTGCTGCAGGTGAGGAGCCACACTTGGACCTCACGAGTTGTCCAGGCAGTCGTTTTTTTTTTTTTTTGGGGGGGGGTGGTGGTGTCTGGGTGTCTTGGCCAAGAGTTTTCTCGTGGGTTAACGCAAATAATAATAATTCATGATAATAATTCATAATAAAAAATAAAGCAAAGAGACTAAAGGAAGGCAATAATATTAATAATAATAATAATAATCCTTGCATTTGATATAGCGCTTTTCACGTCAGGAGGACGTCCCAAAGCGCTTCACAGAACACACTGTAAAGTCAATTGACTGTATATTTGTGGGCGAACGCGGCAGCCAATTGCACACAGCAATGTCCCACAAACAGTCGTAGATTGAAAATGACCAATTTATTATTGTTTTTGGTTTTGGAGGGATCATTATTAGGCTCTGTGTGGAGTAAGGAAACTTGCCCAAGGTTTCGCCCTCTGCCTGGAATTGAACTCAGGTCTCTCACTTGAAAAGCGAGTGCTCTAACCACTGAGCTACAGGTCTCCACAGAGTGCAACAGAGGGATGAACGGAGTTCAACTGTGAAGTTGACTGAAAGATCTTGAGTCCCAAAGCAGCGCAAGGCTATATAAAGAAAGCGGTGGGGCTTTTATTGAATAACTGGATAACTTCCCATGGTCTGTTATTAGAATCATAAATGCGTCCTTCTTGTAACCGACCCGTAACCTCCAGCAGCTGCCGTGCAGTTTCTGCAAACAATTTACAGTGTTTCAAGATGGAATTTCGTTTAACTTATTCAAATCAGTAAAAGGTTACGTGGATCATTTAGTAACCGGTCCTATGTTGGGCGCCAGCAGATTGCGTTACGGTCCGCAGTGGTACGAATTTGTGGTTTGTACAGTAGAAAGTGAACAAAACCTTTGCAACATTTCCAATCAGCCCCAATAGAGAGCGGTGAGGGTCCTCTTTAGGGTTAAGCGCCTTAGAAGCAATTTTACGAGAGGCTGTTGAACGGGAGCTTGCGGTTGGATTCATATTTGTTAATGTACAATTTTTCTTTGGTCAGAATTAAGTTTCCTTTTCATTTGAAAACATTTTATTTCAAAGTTGTGCCGATGGATTGACGCATTCGTCACGGATATGTATCATTTATACAAAACGATTCCCATGATCCTGGGCTAGAATGCACCCTGGCTAGAAACTTAGGCGTTTTGCAACACAATAATAATAATATATCCTTGCATTTGATGTAGTGCCTTATGTCGTTGAGATGTCTCAAAGTGCTTCACAAAATATATTGTAAAGTGGATTGACTGTGTATTTTGTGGGTGTGATGTTGAGATACATTGATTATTATTATTATTATTATTATTATCTGTTTCTGAATTGAAACTTTTCACATTTGGGAATCTTGTTCCTTACTGTGTTATTCACAGCCAGGGTCTTTTTAATCTCATTTTAAGGGCGAGGAAATAATCTGTGCACATCAGCCGGGTGCACTGATTCAGTTTATCGCTGGACTGAAGAGGTACAATGACTCAACAGATTGTAATTCACTAACTGGTCGAATCACAATGGGGCTGATCATTGGCAGCGTTTTATTCACCTCACCTTATTTGTATCAGAACAGGCAGCTGCATTATTTTGTATATGTAGTAATCATAATAATCCTTGCATTTGATACAGTGCCTTATCGTGTCTTTGGGACGTCTCAAAGAGTTTCACCGAATATACTGTAAAGTAACTGACTGTATAATTTGTGGGTGAAACATAATTGTGATGTTCAGGTTCGGATACTGTAGAATACCAGTACATCAAACTTGACTTTTAGTAATATTTTCCAAACATTTGACCTGCTGTTTCTCTGCCCCTATCACCTCTCGTCACCACTTTTCAATGAAATCTTATCTTTGGGGCTAAGCAATAAGGAGGAAGGATTCAATTGGCGCATGCTCAGTTTGCTTCCATATGCAATTTAAAATAGCTTTAAGTGGATCCATTGATACATTGCCAATTCATCTACAGTATTTCCAAACGGTTTTATAGAAAATATCATTTTTTTTCAAAAAAGTGAGGGAATAATATGTTCTATATTGGTGGAATCCAGCTTTGTAGACTGAGCCACTTGTTCTTGTACATTGCTGCATCTCCAAAGCACCAAACCTGGCTCAGTTGGTAGCACTCTTGCCTCTAAATCGGAAGGTTGTGTGTGGGTTCAAGCCCCAAGTCTGGACCTTCAACTCACTTAGTCTTGGCTGACACTCCAATAAAGTGCTCGGTGTGCTCTGTATTGTAGGAGGTGCCTTCTTTGGGGTGAGATGTTAAACCAACATCAGCTTTGCCTGTTCAGTCAGATGTCAAAGACCCTCACGGTACTATTGGCAAAAGAGAGGGTATTCTCCTGGTTTTCTGAGCAACACCCCAACCGCCCTCCCCCACCCCACCCCCAGGTAAAATTGGTCATCCATTTCAGGGCTGGTTGTGGGGCATTGCTATAACACACAAACACACACAGCCGCTACACTTGACAATACATTCTGTGAAGCTCTTAAAGATGTCCTAACTTGAAAGGCTCTTTACACTAAATGCAAAGAATTGTTTTATTATTATAGTGATAGTATATTATAGTATTATTATAGTGATGCAGTAATAGGGAAAGTGAGTTTCAGCTGGACCTAAGACAACCCACAAAATACACTGTCAATTCACTTTACAGCATATTCTGTGAAGCGCTTTGAGACGTCTCAACAATGTGATAAGGCACTATGTCAAACACAAAGGTTATTATCATTGTAAGGTAAGATGATGATGTTATTGAGTTTTCTTGTCTTTTGTTAACCCTGTCAGGTCCAGCATACCAGCAAGCAGATCACAGCAGAAATGCAGTACAAGGGGATCATAGACTGCGTGGTTCGGATTCCCAAGGAGCAAGGATTCATCTCCTTTTGGCGCGGGAACCTGGCCAACGTGATCAGGTATTTCCCCACCCAGGCTCTCAACTTCGCTTTCAAGGACAAGTACAAGACAATTTTCCTGGGGGGAGTTGATCAGAAAAAGCAGTTCTGGCGTTACTTTGCTGGTAACCTGGCGTCAGGAGGGGCGGCTGGAGCCACTTCCCTGTGCTTTGTGTACCCGCTGGACTTCGCCAGGACCCGGTTGGCAGCTGATGTGGGCAAAGGCGCCAGCGAGCGAGAGTTCACCGGTCTGGCCAACTGTCTGAGCAAGATCTTCAAATTGGATGGCCTGAAAGGGCTGTACCAGGGCTTCAGCGTCTCTGTCCAGGGGATCATCATCTACCGGGCCGCTTATTTCGGAGTGTACGACACTGCCAAAGGTAAGCAGGTCATCACAGGCAGGTAATGTGCTGGCAATGTGGGAGGGGGTGGGGGGGCTCACACTACTGCCGTCTTAATGTCTGTGTAAAAACAGTGATCTTCACCAAGAAAATGTATTTGAGAAGTTGCAAAAGGACTCCTTGAAGTGATCGTATGATCTCTATTCACTCAGGCACAACATGAGGATGGAATATTATATTTTTTGTTAGGCTTCCCTATGTGTTTTGAATAGAATTGGGTTTATTATGCCTCTGTATACTTTAATCTTAGGATCTGCACTTTGTTCATCAAATCTCATAAGGTTTCCCAAAAGTGAGTGATTAACGCGAGTGTGAGAATTGGGTCCATTGCCCCAATATATTTATGTTTTTTATGTGATTCGCTAAATAACTGAGAGGAAAACGTTAGCAGCGATCGATTGCAGTTAAACTCTGTCTTGAGTTTTTGGCATTTGGAAATGTAAATGTGACTACATAGCTTTCCTAAAAGGTTGCAGGAATAGATGGTAGACACAGGAGATGAGATATTTTCAAGACTTTCAATTTACGCCTAGTATTGATCTCGTTGAAAATATTCCATTGCCAAGTTAACCTATATTGGTGTGTTTAGATGTGTGTTGCAAATGATTAACGTCTAAAGTTACTCATCTCCATCCCAAGAAACAAAACAAGTCGCACTTTGTTGGGTGTGCAATTCCACTGGCAACAAAATGTAGCAACTTTGACAAAATTTGTCTTTATAAGAAGAAACTCCCGACACAGCATCCACTTTTCTGTCAGACCTTAGCGGCAAGAACAATCTGTGTGTCTAAACGTGTGAGTTAGACATGTATCTACCTGGTCTGGGTGGGAGGTCAATGGAAGCTCAGCAGGTACTGCCAGGTGTTGGAAACTTTACAAATTCATGAAAAGTTTATGTTCTGCTCTTGATCCGATCAGACAGCCACGTTACCGTTTTATTTGTGCATTCGAGTAAAGCCTATTCAGAGTGAAAAAAGATACCGGGGTGAGTGAGTAGTCATCTGATTGATATAAGTAGCACAGCCGTGCAACTGAAGAGAAGCGAGTGGCTGAGGTCAGGGTGTCAGTTTCACTCATGTTCTCCAGTGCACAGAGCCGAGCTAGGCAATAGTTTACTGGGTGAGAGAGAGGCAAGAGGAAACTGAATCCAAGCGGCCTTTTCCCTTCACCTGTCCATGTCTATCCATCACTAGATCCATTTCTTATTTCATAACAGCCAAAAATTATAGCATTATTTATAACATGCATTGCAGCTGAAGGTGATAGATCAATACACGGGCTTACTGAATGGGACATTAGGTTTTCGAGTTTTTATGGTCATGTTGTGGCCATTTGTTTGACATCAAAACCCATGGCTAATAACGATACACTTAACTTGGAAGAATTAGTATTTGCTATGTCGGGCTTTGCACCTACAGGAATGATGCCGGATCCCAAGAACGTGCACATTTTCGTGAGCTGGATGATCGCCCAGTCTGTGACTGCAGTTGCTGGTCTTGTGTCCTATCCATTCGATACCGTCCGTCGTCGTATGATGATGCAGTCAGGTCGTAAAGGAAGTAAGTATCATACATCATTATTGTTTTTATGTTGATCTCTTCTCTTGACCAATATAAGGATTGCGTATTAGGGCTGCTGTATGTAGTTGTAATAATGATAAGTTTAAGGTTTAATTTAAAATATCCTTTTTATAAAAAAAGTTGTACGTCCAATTTTTCCCCTAGTCCCTCACCACTGGCATAACCTCCCCAGCCACCTCTTGTTGGGGTGCATCTGGTCATCACTGACCAGTCTGAACTCTCCCCACCTGGTTGCCATACACACGCCCAACCAATAAAGGGTACTGAAGAGGGAGCAGGAACCAGCAAGGGCCAGGATTTAAATAGGGAGCTCCCAGTTTATAAGTTGCAGCTCTGTCCACTATACCATTGGAGCAGCCGGTAAAATATTAAGGAATCTGGTCTCTGTCCATATTTTAAATTGTGCCTATAAAATCTTCCATTGCCATGAATCCTGTTCTCCATCAGATGCCTTTTAAATTTCCTTGTTATGCCTGTATGGAGGATATACCTGACCTCTCAATGTTAGGTGCCTTCTCATTTGCATTGCCTTTTGGATTCAGGGAAATTGCTTCATGGGAATCATGTCTTTGGTGATGTTTATCTCCACACGAGCCACCAAATTTAATTCTATTCTCTCGTTTGCTGCTCATTGCCTTTCATTTTCTTTTTCAAGCATTTCCCTTTCAGTGACATTGTGCATTGGAATACTGACACAACGTGTTGTGTCACCACGCACCAGTCTTGTGACTATCATAAGTTATAATTGTTTCACTTAAGAGCATTTAGAGNAAAAAAAGGATTCCCATATATTTAATATGGGAGAGTAAAAAAAATAAATCATTTTATTTTGGATGAGCCGGGTGTCGGAAACATGTAGAAACTCATTACCATGCTTAAGATTATCCAAACCAGACTATAAGTTCGGTGCATTGCAACATACACATAAAAATTCTGGTATTTAGGCGCACTCTCACTCTCACCCTGGAGGGACTCATCCTGCTAGATGGTCCTAGTCGTTCAATTGAAATCCAATAAGCAAAAGTTTGAGCTTTCACTAGGTGGATAACAGACACCAGGAACTCCCTGTGAGCTTACTAGTGAGCATTACAGTTCAGTGTGAAATGGGTGTACTACCACCATCTTACTGTCGACAGCCTGTTTTGTGCACATCTTAGTGGTGGGCAACAGATTGGAAGAGACCTGGCAGCAGGCTATGTGACCACCCTCTTGAATCCTCCTCACAGCCAGGTGGTTATGGGGTATGATGTAGGAAGATGATAAAGAGAGAACAGATGCTGAACATAATGGCAGTTATCTTCTAATTATTATGTTATCATCACAACAAACTGATTTGACCCCAATGTATAATGATTATATGGATAATAAACAGACAGTGATTACACGGCTTTAATGTAATTGTAATGTTCAACTCGTGGTTGTAAACTATTGAACAGTTTTTTTTAATCTTTGTTCCCTTAATTAGATTAAAGCAGTTTTCATTCTTTAATGTTGAAATTGGTGGTGAATCTAGACACTTTCATTCTGCAAGAGGGAAAATCATTTTATCTTACAGCTAATGACTAGAGCATGTACTCTGAGTGGATAATACATTTTATTTCTTGTTGCAGCTGATATTATGTACAAGGGCACAATGGACTGCTGGAAGAAGATTGCAAAGGATGAAGGATCTAAAGCTTTCTTCAAAGGTGCTTTGTCCAATGTGATAAGAGGAATGGGCGGTGCTTTTGTACTTGTATTATATGATGAAATCAAGAAATATACTTAAGGTTCAAAAGACCACTGACGATTATTCAAAGTTAGAAACCTGTAATATATTGTAACAGAACACTGTTTTTAACAACTGACCTTGTGGAAACCTGTCGGTAGGTCTGAGTATAAGCAGTTGTAAGTTGGGGAGATACAACAGATAGGAAAATTATTTATATTTTAAGAGTCACTTTTTAGCTATGTCAGTCACATACACAATTCCTTAGCCTTTTCCAAGGAAATGACCTACTTTATAAACATGGTTATCAGTATTATTTTCAGGAGATGGAAGATGGAGATGAATTCTATATTTAAGACATGTGGTCCAGGTTATACAGATATGTATATTGTTGAGCATCGTCTCTTACCAAATCAAATGTATCTATTAAGACTGCTAATACATAGTTTCCAATAAAAAATCCTGTCTTGAATTAACCTGTTCTTTTTAGTTTATATGAATTCTAGACAGAATTTATACTGTTCACACTTGTCAGATATGTAGATCAATGGGGTGATGCAAGTAGAAATTTTGACAACAGGCAGGATTTCTCAACCTTTCAAATGGATTCTGGTGAAAAAGATAAGATTTTTTTTCTGCAAGCATCAAATACAAATTTATTTTTATTATAGTGCCTTTCACATCGGGAGCACTTCCCAAGGCATCAAACAATCCAGGGTTTGCACCCAAGATTGGGGTGGAGGCCATTGGGGCAAAGGGGTGAGGGGGAGGGGGGGGATGACCAAAAGAGTAGTCAAACTGGAAGATCTTGAAGGAGATGAAGGAAGGGGCAAGTTAAATAGATTCTGGTTTGGAAGTTCCAGCGAGTTGGGACATATGAGAGTTTGAATTAAAAAAAAGTTAAAGATTTAGTTATCAATGAAATATAAATTTAAAAAGTTTATTATTAAATTAAAATATTTGTCCAGCAAGCCTGATATAAATGTGCTACTTGTTTTGGCTAAACCACAATAATGACATGCTGCAGAGGTTATGGCCAGTCCTCCAGAAGAAGGTTTTGAAGAAATCCCATTTGAACTCAATACTGTTTCATTTTGGGAAGGTTAATATCAAAGAATCAGCCAGTACACAACTGGCATTTGCCTGATCCTGCAATGTTCAGGAGTTCCACAAGTTCCTGGTTGAAACGACAGCAAAAATCAATCACTTCAGTTCTGCACACTGCTCTCCCCAAGCTGCCAAATTGGCAGTGATCCCAAAACAACAACAACATCCAACCCGGAACATGCTCGTCCAGTGCTGACAGATATTCATCTGCATATTAGTGCAATTTTGCATATTGTTTCATATCATTCATCCAAATAATCCAACTGAACAAGTTACACTCCCATCAGTGTCAATCTTCACAAAATGAAGCAAAGTTTTGTGTTCATACATGCCAGTGCTAAGGTGTTATTTAATAGTGCCAGAACGGGCTCAGTGCTCTAAATCCTGCAAGCTGGAGCATTGAAGAAGCCTTTGCTGTTGGAGACAGAACTGTATACAGCACTCTAAATGTGGTCAAACCAAAGTTTTATTTAAATTTAACATTATTTTGTACTCTATTCCTCAACTTCACAGTGCCTTGAAAGCCATGGTTCTTGAACATCCTGCATTTTGAACCTCCTCAATGTCATGTCATTGCAGCAGAGAATGGATGTCATAGATGAATCAGTCAGTTATGGCTACTGAAAACAGACAATTTGGTGAGAGCCTGTCAGCAGTAATAGCGAGTAGAATATTGTTTTTTTGAAAACATAACATGAAATGAACAAATTAATCCAAGAGTCTCCTCTCCTATGGAATTTTGTTCATTCAAACGTCAAACAAATTGTCAACTTATGCCCAAAACCTAGTTCCAATTCAATGCATTTGGCAGCTAATACAATCTTTTGTGAAGCCATCCATTTTTGCTCTTTGGGTACCAATTCTTTTTTCCCCACAGGAAGGCTTCACCCACAAACATACAGTCAATTCACTTTACAGTCTATTCTGTGAAGCGCCTTGAGACATTGAGAAGACGTGGAAAGCGCTATATCAAATGCAAGGATTATTATTATTATATAACCCATTTTAACACCTCCCGAATTGTGGTCTTCACTTGGCATTACTTATTCCAATGTATCTTCCCCTTGAGTCCCTGATTTCCTGCAGAATAAAATGTGTTGGTTTTGCCATCAAGATGAATGAAATTCAAGGCCCTGACTCTGTGAGTTGGACAAGAATCAGCCTAGAAACGTATCCAAGGTCAAATCTCAATTTAATCAACATTTAGATTCACAGTTAGAAAATGTAAGAAAAAAAACAAATGGCATTCAACAGGAAAAAAGAACTTTCAGAGCCTTAAAAGTTAAATTGAAAATAATTTAAAACAGCAGATCAACATTACTAATTAAAAGATGGATAGACTAAAAATATTCTAACTAAGAGTAAAAATGGTGTGTTAAGGCCTGGGGTTCTTAGATTAAAAAGAATATTTTCTTTATTAAAAATAATGGTAGATAAGTTATTAAGATATGCTCAGTTATAAAGAATTGACCAAGTTATAAATCAAAATGTTTGAATACAAAATTTTGAATTGATGAATCAGCAGTCAATTACCACACAAAAATAACTAATATAACATTACATTACAACACCTACAAAATATCTCAATTTGAGATTCAAATGTTGTAAGAATGGAATGATAGATTTTAAAATAAAATACAATTTAACATGGTTTATTCATTCAAGAATATACAGCTGCAGAAAACAACGAACATGGACAATGGGAACAAGTTGAACACATGTGAACATTTATGACTGGTTTGCCAAGCCAGACTTAGGAGACTTAGCTGAAACTGCTGCATGTGAATTAGACATTGCTTGAAAGTTCTTACGGCTGGATGTTCTCGAACTTCCTCCTGAAATAAAAGACACAACATTAAAATATGGTGTTGAAACAGAACAAGTTTATTTTATCTATTTCGCACCTTTCCAAGACATGAAGTCTTGAAGCCTGACTGACACGATTGACACAAAACTCAGAGTCTCTAATCCAGTTGCTTGGGGGGAGGGTGCGAAAGAAAGTAATACAAAGTGAGGCATAAGGTAGTACTTACCCCTCCTGATTTGACGTTACCTTTATTAACTAAGTAGATAGTCTCTGCTCCGCACAGCCAATCAAAAATATCAATTTGCCATCTAATGGAATTCAAATAGCAAATGGCCCCTACGTTACACAACAGGTCTCCAAGTCAAAGGCTTAATGAGCCAATACAGTGCAGGAAACAATGTTGCTCCAATCATGCTTTCTCCTCCCTTTGAGTTGAATTCAAGAGTAATAAAGAAATCTCATGTGACATGCATAAAAATGGACATACAGCCATACAACAAATGCCCTTAATTTAACCCAGCAGTGCGTGGAGGATCATCGGAATGAAGATTAAAACATTTCTGGTGAGTGAAAAGTGGTAAATAGGCACAACAAAACAAGAAAATGACTATTAAAATGATTTGTTGAATAATAAGTATGTAAAACACTAACATTATATTCAACAACAACAACTTGCATTTATATAGCACCCTTCACACGGGGTAGCGTCCCGGAGAGCTTGGTTCTGTGAATATACTAACTTGATGTGCTCGCACGTCCCGAGACCTGGCCTCGCTGTGAGAAAGACAATGAACAAGACTCCATGAATGCTGTATGCCGGTAGTAATCCTTCAGCTGTTCAGAGCGCTTCAGCCCAACAGTTGGCTTCACCATCTCCAATCTCTTCAGTAAAGCCTGCAGTTTTCAGAGGAAGTGAAAAATTATGTTAAGTATAATGAGTGTCTTGCATCAATGGCATAGTTTTGTTGATGCTAAGGATCAACCAACATATTTTAAGATGGGATTCTGAAAACAACCAACCACAAAAATAAACTACTGTATTTGATCTTCTAATTTGCTCACGTCAAATTTCATGGAAAATTTGTGAGGGATTTGCAAGAATTTCACATTGTTGAAATGTGGTCTTCTACCAACAACATTACCCCACCTCTCTTTCTCCACCCTTAGGGACACAGAAATAGTGCCATAGGAAAGTATTTGATCACCTCAGTCTACACCTAAACTTGTATGGTTTTCAAACACATAATTATAAGTGAGTAAATCAGCCTATTTCTCGGTCTAAAAACAACAATATCAAAGAAAAGTCTGGCAAAAGTATTGGGAGTCAATTGTGGACTTGGATATTTCTCATGCCCCTTTATGGTAATTAATCGGGTAATGAGTGTCCTTGAAACATATCTCATTCATGTGCACCCACTGGCGTGCAGCCATGACCTTGCTCATTTATCTGCTTTCTCTTTGACTAATTACAGATTATGTATTAAAGTAAATATGTAATAATCAATGGGTCACAGAAATAAAACATCAAATTCTCTGTTGTAAGAAATATCCTGCTGCAAAGATTATTTTTAGCTTCTTTAGAACAAATACTGGAAGCTTGCTACAATAAGTTGAAGGACATTAAACAGTTATCATAAAAGAAATAGCATAAATGCTATGAGTCCTTCAACAGGATACAGAGGCTTTTCATATCCAAAATATCTCTGTAGTATTCAACATAATGTTATTCAGAGCCTAAAAAAATTATAAAAATTGGTTTTCTAATTGCAAATCAAAAATCAAAACCAGCAATGAACAGCTGGTACAGCACAGTTGACCAATCACAGAAGACACACAGTGTGTTAATATCAACACGTGTATTAGTCTATTATTTTATGAGAAAATTACAGCATTACAAAACATAGTCACTTACACAAAGTGCTTAAAAATCCACATAAATATGTGGATAGTTAATTCAGTAAACCAAAATGTTTTATAATACTTGCATTTGATATAGAGCCTTATCGCGTAAGCTAAATCTTGAACCCAAAATCAGAAGAATCTGCCATCAGATTGCATAACATATGAAAACGCTTCATAAAAAGGAAACCTTAATTTAGAGAAATTCATGAATGAACCTGAAGAAGGTTACTAACCCAAAAGGTACCAGATTTGTCACTATCTGAAAATACACCAGAATCTAAAAATTATTCAGGAATCTAATAATAATAATCCTTGCATTTGATATAGTGCTTTTCACATCGGGAGGACATCCCAAAGCGCTTCACAGAATATACTGTAAAGTGAATTGACTGTATATTTGTGGGCGAACGCGGCAGTCAATTGCACACAGCAATGTCCCACAGACAGTCGTAGATTGAAAATGACCAACTTATTATTGTTTTTGGAGGGATTATTATTAGGCGTGTGGAGTAAGGAAAGGTTTCGCTCTGCCTGGAATTGAACTCAGGTCTCTCGCTTGCAAAGCGAGTGCTCTAACCACTGAGCTACAGGACTCCACTGTATAATGACTATACAAGCAAGGGCTCTTCAGTATTGAAAGAAGACGACTTAGTGGGGACCCCATTGAAGTGTATAACATTTTAAATGCAATTGAAAAACTAAACCCAGATCAATACTTTAGGATATATCATGACAGTAGAACAAGAGAACTTGGATTTAAGTTATAAAGGTAATTTCAGGGCAGATACAACCTGTTCCAATCATTGATTACCCTACTCATAAAGAAAACTTTATTCAATGATTGGAACAGATGGCCAGGATAGGTGATAGAAGCTAGGGATCTAGACTCATTTAAAAAGCAGCTCCGTGATGGGAGGAATGATAGGGAGGGTGGTCTGGAGGGATGAGATCAGATGGGCCGAATGGTCTTCTAAGTCCAGACCAATCTTGGGATCTTGTGAGAAAGTACATCATGATTGCATTGCAGCCCCTGAATCACTGAGGCTACTTGGATGTACAATACTTTGTTTTGTTAAAAATTGATATATCACTTGTGATGATGCACTTTCTAACTAAGGAAAATATAAATAAAAAAGAAACAGATTCAGAATCATTGCAGCCAAAGTATGAGTCAGAAGTCGTCTACTCTCAATACCGAAGAGTCCTAGCTTTAATAATCATTACATAGTGAGGCTCTTTCTAGGCAATGGCAGAACATTACTAGCCAGGTCAACTCCACAAGTCCACTGGTGCATTCTGATTCCACTCAATGTGTCCAAATCACAGGGGTTTAAATAATTGCAAAGGTTAATTACAACAAAATTACATTTGCAAATTATATTTTGTAAATTTTGTAAATTGGTCATTCACCCCATAGCTGTTTGTGGGACGTTGTGTATCAAATGCAAGGATTATTATTAAATAACCTAGAAACATTATTCATAAAACCAAAACGCTTAATATTTTACCCAAATGTTTACATAAGGTAGGGTAAATTTATTGTAGGTTTCAGCACAGGGATTATTTCAAAATAAGGAAAATCCAAGGTTCGATAAATGGTAACTTGAAGAGTTCATTGATGGGCAGCAGGACTAGAGGGCACAGGTTCAGAGTTGTTTTCACACTTAAAGAATTTGCCTAAGCAATATTTGCTGGTCAAACATGAATATATAAGCTTTGACAAACAAATAAACAAATGTAAGGAATTAAAAGACAATAATCTTGCTAAATCAGACTGAAATGAGAGTAAATATGTTCTCATGTATTAAATGGGCAATATTGAGCTGAAATAGTAGAGCAAGCATGCCACTTTATAAATCATTGGTACAAGCCATACTTGGAATACTGTGTACAGTTCTAGTCGTACAGTAGAAAAAGGATATTGCAGCGATTGAGAGGATACAGAGGAGGGCAACCAGAATGACTGAAGGATGGCGCGACTGCATACAATCTGCAGAAACACCATTTCAGTGATAGTGGTAAATCTATGGAACAGCCTCCAGAGGGAGATGGTGGAAGCAGATAGTGTCAATTTATTCAAATGCAATTTAGAGGGATTTTATAAAATAATATTTGGGGTTACAGTACATGAGTAATTTGAGACATGACATATAGTAAGTGTAGTAGGCTTGGAAGAACTATGCAACTTTCGAACTAAGGTTCCCAAAGCTTTCCAGTTTATTGGTAGGGTAGGCTAATACACACAGAACTAATTGTTATCCACATCTCCATTATTGTAGCATGCGACAACCAGGATGGTAGAAGACAGACTAGATGGACCTTGGTCTTTTTTTGTCTAGCAATTGCTATGTTCCTATGACAAAAATGTAATGAACTGAATGCCTATCAAGTTTTTATAGCATGCATATGTTTTTGACAAGCTTGAACATTTCAACTTTTCTAATTTAACTTCATTCTAGTCATTTCCAAACAATGAAAATTCACAACTGAAATTTAAAACTAGAAATACATTTTGGTGGTAACTTTTTGAACTCAGCAGCAGTTAGCACACTAAATGTTAAAAACGCATTGCATTTGAGAGTGCATGTCACATGCGTTGAGATGTGCTGCCAGTTTTTCAAGCGTCAAATGGAAATAACTAGCTAAGCACAAGCCAAAGGAAGCACTGTTGCCTGAAATAGCCTATGGATGGAGTTATTGCGTTCCAGAACATGAAATCCTAGACCTGGCTGAAAATGTGACATACTTCCATAGTAATTTTTGGAGACTAGTACATGCATTATAGTTGACCGAATCACAAACTGAAGTGGCTGCATGAATGTGTAAGATGTGTGCTTTTGTTCCTACAATAAAACTTTATAATTCATAACCTGTAAATTAAGTGTCAGTTTGATTCAGTGGTAGCACTCTCGCCTCGGAGTCAGAAGGTTGTGGGTTCAAGCCCCACGTCGGGAGTTGGAATCACATGGTCTAATCTGACACTCCTGTGTGGTGCTGGGGGTGTGCTGCATTGTCGGAGGTGCCATCCTTCGGATGAGACGTTAAGATGAAATCCTGACTGCCTGATCAGGTGGACGTTAAAGATCCCATGGCACTGTTCGAAAAGAGAAGTTTCTCCCAGTGTCCTGACCAACAATCCCCCAAATAAAATTGGTCATTCATTCCATGGCTATTTGTGGGACATTGTTGTATGCAACTGGATGCCGTGTTTCGCCCACAAAATACACCACGTTACAGCATATCCTGTGAGCGCTTTGTGATGTCTCGATGACGTGATAAGGCGTTGTATAAAAATGGAAGGATTATTATAATTATTATTATGAAAAGTACTGTGTATCAAATGCAAAGATTATTATTAAATAGCTTAAAAACAGCATTATCCATGAAACCAAAACACTTAATATTTTACCCAAATGTTTACATAAGGTAGTGTAAATTTATTGTAGGTTTCAGCACCGGGACTATTTCAAAATAAGGAAAATCCAAGGCTCGATAAATGGTCACTTTGAAGAGTTCATTGATGCTGAGCTGGGCAGCAGGACTACAGGGCACAGGTTCAAAGATGTGAAGAATAATTTTAGGATAAACAACCGAAAGTATTTATTTGCCACACAACTTAAATAGCTACTGGAAGTGCATATCAGAAAAGGTAGAGCCAGGCACATGAGAAACATTTAAGGAACAATGGAGCAATACTGAATGAGCCAAAGGCCCCTTCTACAAAGCTTGTGATACTGTACTAAGAAAAGCTCATTCTAAATTGGGAAATGGTAAACCCATTTGGGGAAAATAGGGAATTTAAGGATAGTAGCCCAAAGACATTAGATTATGGGAAGATAATACTGACGGCTTTAAATTAACCTTGAAGGATGTACATTTCTAAAAATGAACTGACTGTACTGTTTGTACCCAGCACACATTTTCTAACTAAACACCTTCAGTTTTATTTTAGGCAACTGCTTGGATTACATTATGACGACACATCAGTTGCACATGGGACTGCATGGGATGGGTCTTCATACATATATAGTTGCACTAATCTGAGAACAGACATAAGCTACAGAAAGCTGAACGATGCTGTACTTAAGATAATACTTAAAAAGATATACTGAATAGTCACTTAACTAATCTTGCTGCAGAACAATATGCACAGAATCTGCATTGGTAATGATATTCACTTATCCATCAATACCATATGCTCTTGCGTTGAGTTGCGCAATGTAATTCACTCTTTTTTAATCTGGATTCCTCCCCTCCATATAAAAATACATCCTCACAAATGCCATTTCCATTGTTTCACTCCACATTAAATCATCATATACTTTTTTAGGTTTCATACTTTATTGTTTTACAAAGTTTCCAATCCAGCATTTTAAGATGATAGATATCTGGAGTGCTGCATTGTTACGAGTTATAATCCTTTGGTTCAGACATTAAAAAGTAAGATCCGACCTATGTTTAGATCGATGTTAAAGATCCCAAGGCATTATTCAAAAAGAGAAGGGACATTTCCCAGTTTCGGCGAGGAATGCTCCAGATAAATTAGCCATTCACCTCTGGCTGTTTGGGACCTTGATGTGAGCAAACTGGCTACAGAATTTGTAAAAAGTCACTACACTTGACAGTTAACACTTGTGAAGCAAGACATTATGATGTAAAGGGTAGTAAATCAAGTGCAACAAAATTACTATTATGGGTGTCTAAGGTTCAAAGTTAGTTTTAGGAATACTGAACAGATTTGGTGTATAGACATGACGGATATCTGTAAGGAGACAAACATTGGAAACCTTAGATAAACAATACTAGAATAAAGAAAATATTTACACTTTATTAGCAACCATTAGTTTTTAAACAGCATTAACTAAGTTTCAAGTTTTAAATAAAATACAACAATTAAACAAATTTAATACATCTGGTTAATTGGTTTATTTTATGTTGTTGCTTTTGGTAAATTGTAAAGTTTTATTTATTTTGTTTATATTTTAAAGTTTTATTTATTTTAGTACAGTATCGGATATAAAGAATGCCAGTATTAAACTATGGTATTACTGCAGTAAGCTGTTTAAAAGGTTTCAAATTTAAAACCAAAATAGTTCAATTAAATAAATTTAATTTGGAAGTCTATGTTGTTGCTCCATGTAAACGTTAAATTTTACTATTGTTGTGAACACAAGGAAAGAAAACTAGATCTTGCAATACTAATGCTATTGAAAGATTTAATAATCCTTCCTTTTCGCAAGTTTCTAACTTGTAATAGAAATGCAGCCACAGTTCAAAACTGCCTTCAGCAGGAGTTATTTTTCAAATTAGGATTGCCTACAAATAGGAGTGCGGAGATTTATGAGTTTGCTGAGGGAGAAAAGATCTTATGATCCTTTGAATGGTTATCGGCATGAAGTCCTAACATGAAAGGCTTCAGTCACATGAACCAATCAAAACTAACTTTCACTATGACGATTCACTGTACCATAACACTGTTGAAGGTTGTAATAACCTTCAGACTTAACAGGTGTTAAGATGATCCTCTACAACACAGAATGCGATGGCAATATTTAAAAAAGCTACAAAGTAATGTAATTTGTTAGTAAGAATCATTGTGATATCACATCTTTTTAACTCCAGCAGTAAAAGACATTACAGAAATAAAAATGCATAATAATCCTTGCATTTGATATAGCGCTTTATCGCGTCTTTGAGACATCACAAAGCACTTCACGGAATAAACCGTAAAGTGAATTGACTGTATATTTTGTGGGCAAAACGCAGCAGCCAATTGCGCACAGCAGGGTCCCATAAACAGTCGTGGATTGAGTGACAAAGTTTTTTTTTGGCAGGAATTATTACCCCTGGAAAAGTGATCCACCATTCAACTAACAATTGGGTTCCTACTTGCTAGGTAAGCAGAGGCGCGTGGAGTAAGTAAACTTGGCCAATATTTCGCCCTTCTGGGAATCAAACCCGGATCTCTCGCTTGCAAGGCAAGCACTCTGATCACTGAGCTACAGGACTCCACAACAACACCAATTCTGTAAATTTTGCCTCTCTAATAGTTACAAGTTGCTGTGTTTAGTTAAACATTTAGTCACAATTGAAACCATTGTTCTCTTACAGGGCATAATTCTTGGGCAGTGCTGCAACAGATAGTATTATGGGATCAACAGCTGCAAGTAAATTACTTTAAATAAATGTAGTGCAAATGTCACGAGTTGACTTTCAGAACCTTGCCATTCGGCTTATAATACTCTCACAAATACCCTCTCCCCTTACAAATGCCCTCTCTTCTCCAGACCTCCACTCCCTCTGCCCCTCCACCCAGATGGTTCCTGATGCAGACAGCAACCTCCACTCCCCCTGAAAACCGCTGTTATCACACCCCACCTCAAAAAAACCAACCTCAATCTCTCTAATCTCTCCCACCACTGTCCCACTCCCAACCTACCCTGCCTTGCTAAAGTCCTGGACTGCATTGTTGCAGGTCAACGTCGCTCACACCTCACCCTCCACTCCCTCCTCGAGCGCCTGCTGTCTGGTTTTTGCCCTGACCACAGCACAGAGACAGCGCTCGTCAAAGTCACAGACGACATTCTCTCTATCTGTGAACAGGGCTCCATCTGTCTCTTCGTCCTCCTGGATCTCTCTGCCATGTTTGATACAGTCGACCACGCCATCCTCCTCCATTGGCTCTCCTCCCTCATCTACCTTGGAGTGGAGTCCTGTAGCTCAGTGGTTAGAGCACTCGCTTTGCAAGTGAGAGACCTGAGTTCAATTCCAGGCAGAGGGCGAAACCTTGGGCAAGTTTCCCTACTCCACACAGAGCCTAATAATAATCCCTCCAAAACCAAAAACAATAATTAAATTGGTCATTTTCAATCTACGACTGTTTGTGGGACATTGCTGTGCGCAATTGGCTGCCGCGTTCGCCCACAAATATACAGTCAATTCACTTTACAGTGTGTTCTGTGAAGCGCTTTGGGACATCCTCCTGACGTGAAAAGCGCTATATCAAATGCAAGGATTATTATTATTATTATTATCCTTGGCCCCCTTCTTTACCTCAGCTATATGCTCCCTCTTGGTGATATCATCCGCAGACATGGGGTAAACTTCCACATGTATGTGGATGACACACAAATCTACTTTGCCTCCTCCAGTACCAACTACTTTACCTCCTCCAGTACACCTTGGCTCCCGTCAACGTCTTCACTCCTGTCGATCTGAACTCCTCAACCTCCCTGGGGTTTCCCTCAGACTCACCAAAACAGTGGGCAACCTAGGTGTCCCCCAGCTGTCCTTCCTGCCCCACATCCAGTTCCTGACCAGGATCGCCTTCCTCCACCTCTGCTACATTGCTCGCCTCCAACATTGTTTACCCCAAATGCAGCCGAAACCCTCATGCATGCGTTTGTCACCTCCCACCTGGATTACTCAAACACACTCCTCGACGGTCTCCCCAGCTGCATTATTCAAATAATCCAGCTCATTCAGAGCTCTGCTGCCCATATACTTACCCGGACCAAAGTCCGTAGCCCCATCTCACCAATTCTGGCCAGGTTCCACTGGCTCCCCATCATCGAACAGATCGACTTCAAGATTTTCACACCCGTGTTCAAGCCCCTTCACTCCCTGGCACCTCCCTACCTGTCTGACCTCCTCGCTCCCCAACCCATCACCCGGCGCCTCCGCTCAACTGGCACTAGTTTCCTGATTGTCCCTTTCCCCCTCCACTCCACCATTGGAAGTCGTTCCATCAGCCACTACACCCCAAAAGTGTGAAACACTCTCCTTCATTCCCTCTGCCTTGCCCCCTCTCTCCCCTTTTTCAAGTCCCACCTGAAAAGCTTCCTTTTTGACCGTGCTTACAGTCACCCCACCCCCCAGCTTTGCCACTGTTAATAATAATCCTTGCATTTGATATAGCGCTTTTCACGTCTTCTAGACCTCCCAAAGCGCTTCACAGAATATACTGTAAAGTGAATTGACTGTATATTTGTGGGCGAACGCGGAAGCCAATTGCGCACAGCAGTGTCTCACAAACAGTCGTAGATTGAAAATGACCAATTTATTTTTGTTTTTTTGGAGGGATTATTATTAGGCTCTGTGTGGAGTAAGGAAACTTGCCCAAGGTTTCACCCTGTGCCTGGAATTGAACTCTGGTCTCTCGCTTGCAAAGCGAGTGCTCTAACCACTGAGCTACAGGTCTTAAGTGTTCTACGATGCTACCCTGTGTGGAGGGTGCTATATAAGTGCAAGTTGTTTTTGAAGTTGTGTTTGTATAACCGATCCATTCTCCTGAAGAATTTTTTGGGCCAGTTATACACACATCATTGAACATAATTTTTTTGGAGCAGGAAGGAGATTTATTGCGCAATACTTATACTAATAATAATTTTTGCGATTGATAATTGATTTTACTGTGAAGTGCAATAATTGTATTTTGTAGGTTGCATAAATAGCCACAAGGTGAATGACCAATTTTATCTGTGCATTGTTGGCCAAGACAATGGAGAAACTCCCTTTCCATTCCAGAAAGAGCCATGGGAGCTCTAATTTCCACCTAAAAAGGGAGATGACAGATTATGAATCGAATTCTAAGATGTAGTGTCCCCATTATTTTAGGTAGCTATTTTGGATCTTGTACTCTTCCTTTAAATCCTCTTTGGACGGGTTTGGATAGAGCTTTAAACTAAATAGGGGAGGAGGGAGGGTTACGGTTAAATGTAAATTCACAAAGCAAATAAGAAAAGTCAAGGCTGCAGAGCAGAGTAGCAACCTGGGAGATGATGAACACAGTGTTTCAAGTAGGGACAAAGAGTTTTAACAAAGAAAATCGGGCATTAATGAGTACGGGAAATAGTAAAAGGTTAAAATTAAAGACACTCTCCCTGAATGCACTAAGCAGTCGTAACAAGATAGATGAATTAATGGCACAAATAGAGATAAACAGGTACGATCTAGTAGCCATTACTGAGACGTGGTTACAGGGAGACCAAGGTTGGGAGCTAAACATTCCAGGGTACCTGACGTATAGGGAAGATAGGCAATATGGAAAACGAGGTGGGGGGTAGCCCTGTTAATAAAGGATGAGATAAAAACAGTAGAGAGGAAGGATCTTAAGTCAGAAAATCAGGATGTAGAATCAGTATGGGTGGAGCTAAGAAACAACAAGGGGCAGAAAACACTAATAGGAGTAGTTTATAGACCCGTGAACAGCAGTTACAGTTTTGGGCAGAGTATTAATCAGGAAATTAGAGGAGCATATAACAAGGGTAATACAATAATCGTGGGTGATTTTAATCTTCATATAGACTGGGAAAATCAAATTGGCAAAAGTAAATTAGAGGATGAGTTTATGAGAGATAGTTTTCTGGATCAGTATGCTGAGGAACCAACCAGGGAACAGATTGTCCTAGATCTTGTAGTGTGTAATGAAGCAGGGCTAGTCAGTAATCTTGAAGTTAAGGCTCCTCTAGGGCAGAGTGACCATAATATGATGGAATTTAAGAGAGTGATGTAGTTAAGTCCGAAACAAGGGCCTTAAACTTAAATAAAGCCAACTTTGCAGGTATGAGGGACAATTTGGCTAAAATAGACAGGGAAAGTAGATTAAAAGATATGACGGTAGACAAGAAGTTATTCACCTAGGTAGAAAAAAATAGGAAAGCAGATTATTTTTTAGACAGGGAGAGACTAGATAGTGTTAGTATTCAGAGGAATTTAGGTGTCCTTGTACACCAATCATAGAAAGTTAGTATGCAGGTATAGCAAGCAATTAGGAAGACTAATAGCATGTTAGCGTTTATTGCAAAGGGGTTTGAGTACAAGAGTAGGGAAGTCTTGCTGTAATTGTATAGGGCCCTGGTGAGACCGCACCTGGAATATTGTGTGCAGTTTGGGTCTCCTTATCTAAGAAAGGATATACTCGCCTTAGAGGGGGTGCAACATAGGGTCACTAGGTTGGTTCCTGGGATGAGGGTTTGACCTACGAGGAGAGGTTGAATAAACTAGGCCTATATTCTCTATAATTAGAGGTGATCTTATAGAAACCTATAAGATTCTTAAGGGTCTTGACAGGGTAGAAGGGTAGATGGTGTGAGACCGTTTCCCCTGGTTGGAGAATCCAAAACTAGCGGTCATAGTCTCAGGATTAAAGGTCAGCCCTTTAGAACTGAGTTGAGAAAACATTTCTTCACTCAGAGGGTAGTGAAGTTATTGAATTCTCTACCCCAGAAGGCTGTCAATACTCAGTCATTCAACATATTCAAGACTGAGATCGATAGATTTTTAAAAACTAAAGGGATTAAAAGATATGGGGATAGGGCAGGTAAATGGAATTAGGTTAGAAAATCAGCCATGATCTTATTAAATGGCGGAGCAGGCTCAAGGGACCGAATGGTCTACTCCTACTTCTTATGTTCTTATGTTGTGGGAGGGGGAAGAGAAACATAGGCAGGTCTCTTTCAGGCTGAGTTGGCTCTGGTGATGGGGGGGCAGGATTTGGGCTGAATTGGCTCAAAAGCAATGATGAGCCTTGTAATGGAATTGAGTCAATCCTCTCTGATGATCTTGGTAGGTCTCATAAACTTCAAGACGCTATAAAGATGTAAATGATATTGTATTGTTGAAAACCAACCTGACTTGTTAGGGGGACTGAGGAAGGCCAGTCATTCAGTGCTGGTATTCATCTCACTGGGATTACCCTTCAAAACAAAGCCCTGATGGGTGACCCTAGCTAGACAAGTAATGGGAAGCTTGTCACACTGTTCATAATAATAAACTGATTAAAACCACTCAGCATCCCAATGCCTACTCTGAGACTTGAGCTTTGGCTCCTGTACTTAAACTCTCTGGCATTAGGTAGGCAATGGTGCATCCCTCTGGGGAGAAAGAAAGCATTCCTTACCAGAGAGATATGGGGAACTCCCAATAGTTTGGTTTGAAGAGTGATAGGTTTTCACTTGTGTTGAATACCAGGATAATCAAAAAAACAAATTCAGAGGCATCTACAATGCCATTAAAGTTAATTCTTTGAGGAGAATAAAGAGGTCAAAACTGCTTGTGCCCAACAATTATGAACAACATCGTATTCATCATATCGCCAGCACCACCATGTGATTTCACTATGGTACTGCAGAGTACAGACTGAATAAAATAAAATGCATCAAACATCAGCTGGCCATGTGTACGTACATTCTGCCTAACTTCGCCCAGGGATGCAAGGCCAAAATGTGCTTCACAACATCAGGGCTGAGATCAGCTAATTCAGTACAGACATTTGTGTAACTTACATGTGGGGGCACTTCTGCTTCAGTATCTATGAGCTATATGAACTCACCAAGTTTTCTTTCTCTATCCTCTCTTGCTCCCTATGTCTGTTTAGAGTGCTGTGGTATACTCGGATCGGTGCAATTGAACTTTTCTTTGAAATGTTACTTTTTGATTTGGAGGCTTTTCGAGTCAGCTCCTGTAGCAATCTATGATTTTCACGATCAATACATCTGATCTCTTCATTGGTGAAGGAGTAGTTTTTCTTGCCCTCATGCGCTGGAGAGTCAGTAACTATTTTCTGGAGCTCCTCCTTTTCCAAGTGCATAAAAGCTGAAAGAGTAACAATTTCATTCATATACCAAAAAATATTATTCAAATCAAAAATGTAAGAATGTGTCTTGAACTTAACCATACATACAGGTATTTGCAAAATGAGCTTCATTTAAAAAAATATAGTTGTCACTCATATAAGGTGTGATATGCTGTGAAGAATGGTGCACATTACTTGATAAACTTTGTTTCATCTTCTAAATAAATTGAAGCAGAGAGGTCTGTCAAGTGCTCACACACTAAAAATAGCCAATATAACTGACGTGGCTCTGCCAATCTACCTACAATAGCCCAACAATAAATGTCTGGATTACAGTGCTGAGCTTCTGATAGGAATGATCAAGGAATTCTAAAACAATTGTATATCCTGCTGAATTTCTCTTTCAAATGATGCATAATAATGAATATTTTGTGTTGCATGATATCGAGCACACTAGATGCTGATCAGTGAATTACAACGTTTAAGCAATCTAGGGACTTCATCAATTGAACCCCAATGCAGCACTAATGTCTGGTACTTTCAACTACTCTGTAGTAATGAACTTACAACAAGCAAGGACAATGGAATTTCTATCATATACTAAATTGATTTCACTCGTGATTGACCACTCGCATATTTTTTTGACTGGAATAAAGTATATTCAGTTTGACACCTAACGTTCATTTTACCAAATAGAGAGCAATGTCACCTTTGAGGAGCTGGTTGAGATCTGTGGCATCGGTGAGAGTCTTCTTGCTGTGTCTTTGTGTAAAGGAAACAGGTTGTGCTGATTTTGATCTGGCGGAGGAAACGGTACTGCTCTCGGAATGGCAAGAAGCAGCTTCTCCTCTCTGGAATCTGCTTAACTTTCCTGGTCTTTGGCTCTTTTCTGAGCCAGGGCTTGATTTGGCCAAATCATATATTTCCTGGCCGACATTCTCCTGCTTTCTGCTTCCTTTATTCTCAGAGAAGTCAACAGACTGAATGGGACTGAAATCTGGGGTGGAGAGAGGGGTCACGTCAGTTATTGCATCTTCATCTTCTTGATCTGCACCCTCATTGTTAAGGTATTTTATATGTTTCTCTTTACTCAACTTCAAAGCGGATTTTGGTCTCTGCTTGGATGTTGAAAATCTTGAAGATGGTTTCTCCTCCAGCAAAGAATGATACACGGTGCCTTTGCTAATGTCAGAGTCAGAACCTGAACTCTGATCTACATTTTGATCTAAATCAAACTTGCAGCGATGGTGTTGGTTCCGAGTCGCACCCTTCTTGGCATAGTGATCGAATTTAGAAGATTTGGATCTCTCTTCAACCTTCTTCTCTTCCTCAGTACTTTCTCCTTCACTTTCTGAATTTCCGGAAGATGCTGATTGGATTGCAGCTTGTATTGTAATGTGGGGTAAAACAGTTTTACCTGGGAGGCTACTGCTGCTTTTGCTTGACACAGAAGAGGGCGATGATGAGGAGGAGCAGGTTGAGGAGGAAGAAGAGGTTGATCGGGATGAAGAACCACTTCCTGACCATCTCCGACCCTCTTTTCCTTTCTTTAACATTTCTGTATCGGGTCCCCTGTTGTTGAAAGAAACGCTTTTGCCTAACTTGTGCTTGCATTTTTTCTCAGCACTGGTCCTCAGATCCTCTTTGCTGCTCCCATCTGCAGATGAAGACGGCACTGGTTCAGGACTTGTATGTGATGACGATTGTCCTTGCATGGGATTAGACTCTATGATGGGCCATGCGCTGCCTGGGGTTCTCTGCCCATCTCCCACATTTTGCTCACTGTCACTGTCGAAGAAGGAATGATCCACTTCTCCATCTAGGGCCTCACCATCCGTCATATCGATCCCAGATGTTACAGAAGTTGGTCACTCCCTTCACTATGTCTCTCACTGACCGCGTTTACACTCACAAGTGGTCGCTGATCTCTCCTTCCCAGTCTGAGTGTAGTTTGTGTCTCTCTTTCTCTTCAATTCACAGCTTGATTTCTCTTTCTCACATACACACAAATTCAGTCTCTCCAATACATACAAGCTCAGACTCTCTCTCTTTCCCTCTGACACACAACACGCATATATATATATACACACTGTCCCAAGTCTGTGTCTCTTACATATACTATTTTATCCTCTCCCTCTCACTGCCTCTATCTCAGTCTCTCAGACAACAGCTCAGATTGCGCCACTCTCTCACATGCACACACACCTCAATCTCTCAGACACTACTTCTCAGTCTCTCGCCACTCTCTCGCTCGATGGCTCAGTTTCTCTCTCTTTCTCCGGCTCTCATAATCTCAGACTATCACTCTTAAGTGTGCACACACTCAAAAGATTTTCTCTGTCTCTCAAAAGCCTCTCTCTTGCTCTCTCACTCAATAGATCATTTTCTCTCTGTCAGACTTTCTCTCTCTGCCCCAATCTCTCTCACTAATGGTATCTTTCACACATTGAATCTCTCATCTCCTCAGCGTCTCTCACTCTCACACACAGTCTCAGTCTCTCTCTCACTCACAAAGTCTCAGTCTCTCTCTCTCACTCACACACACAAAGCCTCAGTCTCTCTCACTCACACACACAAAGTCTCAGTCTCTCTCACTCACACACACAAAGCCTCAGTCTCTCTCTCACTCACACACACGAAGCCTCAGTCTCTCTCTCTCACTCACACTCAAAGTCTCAGTCTCTCTCTCTCACTCACACTCAAAGTCTCAGTCTCTCTCACTCACACACACACAAAGTCTCAGTCTCTCTCACTCACACACACAAAGCCTCAGTCTCTCTCTCACTCACACACACAAAGTCTCAGTCTCTCTCACACACAGTCTCTCTCACACACACAATCTCTCTCTCTCATACACACAGTCACTCTCTCACACACACAAAGTCTCTCTCACACACACACAAAGTCTCTCTCTCACAGTCTCTCTCTCACACACAGTCTCACACTCAGTCTCTCTCTCACACACACAGTCTCTCTCTCACACACAGTCTCTCTCTCACACACACAGTCTCTCTCTCACACACACAGTCTCTCTCTCACACACACAGTCTCTCTCTCACACACACAGTCTCTCTCTCACACACACAGTCTCTCTCTCACACACACAGTCTCTCTCTCACACACACACAGTCTCTCTCTCACACACAGTCTCTCTCTCCACACACAGTCTCTCTCTCACACACACAGTCTCTCTCTCACACACACAGTCTCTCTCTCACACACACAGTCTCTCTCTCACACACACAGTGTCTCTCTCTCACACACACAGTCTCTCTCTCACACACACAGTCTCTCTCTCACACGCAGTCTCTCTCTCTCACACGCAGTCTCTCTCTCTCACACGCAGTCTCTCTCTCTCACACGCAGTCTCTCTCTCTCACACGCAGTCTCTCTCACACACACACAGTCTCTCTCACACACACACAGTCTCTCTCTCACACACACACAGTCTCTCACACACACACACAGTCTCTCTCACACACACACAGTCTCTCTCACACACACACAGTCTCTCTCACACACACACAGTCTCTCTCACACACACACAGTCTCTCTCACACACACACACACAGTCTCTCTCACACACACACACACAGTCTCTCTCACACACACACACACAGTCTCTCTCACACACACACACAGTCTCTCTCACACACACACAGTCTCTCTCTCACACACACAGTCTCTCACACACACACAGTCTCTCACACACACACAGTCTCTCACACACAGTCTCTCTCACACACAGTCTCTCTCACACACAGTCTCTCTCACACACAGTCTCTCTCACACACAGTCTCTCACACACACCACAGTCTCTCTCTGTGACTCCACACCCCCTCTCTCTCACACACGTCCTCTCTCACACACAGTCTCTCACACACACAGTCTCTCACACACACACAGTCTCTCACACACACACAGTCTCTCACACACACACAGTCTCTCACACACACACACAGTCTCTCACACACACACACAGTCTCTCACACACACACAGTCTCTCACACACACACACAGTCTCTCACACACACACACAGTCTCTCACACACACACACAGTCTCTCACACACACACACAGTCTCTCTCACACACACACAGTCTCTCTCACACACACACACAGTCTCTCTCACACACACAGTCTCTCACACACACAGTCTCTCTCACACACACAGTCTCTCACACACACAGTCTCTCTCACACACACAGTCTCTCTCACACACACAGTCTCTCACACACACAGTCTCTCACACACACAGTCTCTCACACACACACAGTCTCTCACACACACACAGTCTCTCACACACACAGTCTCTCACACACACAGTCTCTCTCACACACAGTTTTTCACACACAGTCTCTCCCTCTCACACACAGTCTCTCACACATACACAGTCTCTCTCACACACCAGTCTCTCTCACACACAGTCTCTCTCACACACAGTCTCTCTCTCACACACAGTCTCTCTCACACACACAGTCTCTCTCTCTCACACACAGTCTCTCTCACACACACACACAGTCTCTCTCTGTCTCTCTCTCTCACACACACACTCTCTCTCTCTCACACACACACACAGTCTCTCACACACAGTCTCTCACACACACAGTCTCTCTCACACACAGTCTCTCTCACACACAGTCTCTCTCACACACACCACACACAGTCTCTCTCACACACACACAGTCTCACACACACACACAGTCTCTCTCACACACACAGTCTCTCACACACAGTCTCTCTCACACAGTCTCTCTCACACACACACACACACAGTCTCTCACACACACACAGTCTCTCTCTCTCACAAACACAGTCTCTCTCACACACACACACAGTCTCTCTCTGTGACTCTCTCTCTCACACACACTCTCTCTCTCTCACACACACACACAGTCTCTCACAGTCTCTCTCTGTGACTCTCTCTCTCACACACACACTCTCTCTCTCTCTCACACACACACACAGTCTCTCACAGTCTCTCTCTGTGACTCTCTCTCTCACACACACACTCTCTCTCTCTCACACACACACACAGTCTCTCACACACAGTCTCTCTCTGTGACTCTCTCTCTCACACACACACTCTCTCTCTCTCTCACACACACACACAGTCTCTCTCACACACACAGTCTCTCACACACACACACACACAGTCTCTCTCACACACACACACACACAGTCTCTCTCTCACACACACAGTCTCTCTCACACACACACACACAGTCTCTCTCACACACACAGTCTCTCACACACACACACACACAGTCTCTCTCACACACACACACACACAGTCTCTCTCTCACACACACAGTCTCTCACACACACACACACACACAGTCTCTCTCACACACACAGTCTCTCTCACACACACACACACAGTCTCTCTCTCTCACAAACACAGTCTCTCTCACACACACACACAGTCTCTCTCTGTGACTCTCTCTCTCACACACACACACAGTCTCTCTCACACACACACACACACAGTCTCTCTCTCTCACAAACACAGTCTCTCTCACACACACACACACAGTCTCTCTCTGTGACTCTCTCTCTCACACACACACAGTCTCTCTCTCTCACAAACACAGTCTCTCTCACACACACAGTCTCTCTCTGTGACTCTCTCTCTCACACACACACACAGTCTCTCTCTCGCTGTTGCCGTCTCTGGACGCGTAACTAAGTACGTCACTTCCTCCCACGCGGCACCTCACAATGTGTTCCCCAAACCCGCGGCTCCGGGAGCGAAAGTTCCGGCTCCAGGGCCGGTCACGTGGCTGTGATTGACATCCCTGTACACATGGCAACCTCACTCTTCAAAACAGAGAAGGATCACCATAACTAATCATCAAACTTGATTATTATCATTATTATTAATCAAACTTGATCCTAGTTATCGGCGGCAATAATCACCCTCACATTTGGCGCAGCGCATTCTCACAGCAGAGTTTTTTTCTTTGTGAATTGGGTGTTGGGCGTCTGACTCGAGCGAAATCCAGCCCCATGGTTAGGAGTGTCCAAACCAAGCTGAGAATTCCCCGCTTCCCACCTGCACGCGGAAATCCCAGGGATATTTATTTGAATGGGATCCACACCCTCTCCCTGGAGGGACGCATCCTGCTTATCTAATTCCGGAAAGTATTAGGGCTCTGATTGGCAAGAGCCGAGGTTTGGGGACCCCAGAGTGTGTGTTGTGATACTGCTGCACTAACCAGCTAAAACCACGTAACTTGCCATTGAAAGCATCGCCTGGCAAGGTTTCCCGCTGCTTGTTCGGCTAGGACCAAGTTACCCGTAGGTCTTTGGCTTGCTGACTGGGAAACTGATTAGAAAGTGACTGGTCTGCCCTTCCAAATCGGGTCGATGAGTCAGGCTGGCTGGTCTGTTATCAGCAGTATCCTGGAATACTACAGATGTGCGTGGCTCAAGACCCGGACAATTGCTTTCCTCCACCTCTGCCACATTGTCCGTTTCCGACAACACCTCACTCCACAACGCAAGTTGCTGAAACCCTTGTCCAAGCCTTCATCACCTCTCAGCTGGACTACTCCATTGCCCTCCTCGCCGGTCTCCCCTCTTACACTATTCACAAAATTCAACTCATCAAAACTCCAGCCCCCGCATTCTCACCCGCACTAAATTCCGCACTCCGATTACTCCAGTCTTTGCCAAACGCCACTGGCTCCCTGTCACAGAGCGGATCGACTTCAAGATCCTCACTCTAGTGTTTAAATCCCTCCACGTCTTGGCATGTCCTACCTCTCCAACCTCCTCTCTCCACACAATACTACCCACTGCTTCCGCTGTACTGGCTCCGGCCTCCTCCCAGTCACTCGAATCCTCCGCTCCACCATTGGTGGCCATGCCTTAAGCCACTGTGCCCTGAAGCTATGGAACTCCTTCAGTCCCTTTGCCTTGCCCTCTCTTTCCCCATTTTCAGGTCGCGCCCGAAGACCTTCCTCTTCGACGGTGTCTATGGTCACCTTCCCCCTCCCCCACTCAGCCTCGGGCTCTGCCATTGTTAAGCACTCTGGAACTCAGTCCGATGTGGATGGCGCTAAGTTGTTGTTTTTGTACTAAGACCTCCACAGAGGGTTGGCTTGATTCTGACATTCCGTTGCCGAACATGTCACCTTGGAGCCAGTTCAGCTCTAAGGTGACTCCGCTTTCCTCCCCTCCAAGGAGGATCATCACTAGTTGGTCATTTGACATCCAGCTAATATGGGTTTGAGCCCTCACTGGGTGGATGGTAGGTACCCAGAACTCCCTACAAGCTGCCTAGTGGGCAACAAAGCTCAGCATGAAATATGCGAGAGCATTGCCACAGCTTGGACATACATCCCTTCCCACTGAGCGATAGTTCCACCACTTGGAGGAGTGGAGCTTGCGCAGCAGCTGTTTCTCTCTCAAACCATTCAAGCCCTCGATGTACAGATGCATGTTCATGAACTCAGCCTGCAGGGAATGCCATCCAGCAGCTGTCGCCCCAAACCTCAGAGTTTCCTCATCAGCTATTTGACGGACATCTACCTTCAGTGTGGTGAAGATGAGCGGGTGCCCAGGGAACATGCTTGACAATGGAATGTGGGAATTGAGTCAGTGCTTCTGGCAGTTGATTATTTGACATCCAAAAAGTGCAGCTAAGGAGCAGGAATCTGCAAAGAATAATGCATTGCACTCAGTGCAATGTGAGGGCCAATATAAAAGAGACATTAAAACAGACTTGTGAGGAAATTGTGTTTCATGCACTATCTATTTTCAGTGTAAGGAAGAAGAGAGAATCCTTTTGTTGAAATTTTTATTTTAAATTACAAAACCTTTTTTGATACAGTATTGTTAAACACTAGAAATGCAATACCAATGTAGCCTTCCAGAATAGTTTATTTTACATCTTGTCACAGACAACCTATTTGAAGTATTCTACCACACATTGTGCTGTTTTGTTAATACTTTAGACTTTGCTGCAATATTTGTGAACAGCTTGTAGCAACTCTGTTTTTATTAATATTAATAGTAGCACAAGTTGTTGATGGATGGAACAGACAGCTAAGAGGTGAATAGTTGTATTAACCAACTCGACTTATGTCTGCTCTTTGTGTTTCAACCTGCCTCAGTTGGCAGCTCTCTTGGCACTGAGTCAGAAGGTTGTGGATTCAAACCCCACATTGGTTCTTGAACTCACATAGTTTTGGTTGATGTGCAAAGCAATGTTGCATCACAAACATTGTTTTACGGGAGTTCAATATCAACAATATTTCTAAAATAACAAGTTTCAAAAGGGAATTGATTCAATAACAACTTTCAAAAGGGAATTAGATAGGTACTTGAAAAGGAAACATTTGCAAGGATATGGGGAAAGAGCAGGAGAGTGGGACTGTTTGGGTAGCTCTTCCAAAGAGCTGGTTCAGGCACGATGGGTGAAATACCCTCCTTCTTTGCTGTAATATTCTATGATTCTATGATCCTATGATTCTAAAACAAACTCTCTGGAACGTAATTGTTTATTCTTGAGGTTTATTCTCTGCTGAGTTAGAATAGCATTGATTTCAAAGTAGTGAATTTAGGAGCAACAAGAAATAAATGTTCATAGGAGCAGTGATCTTAGTATTGATAAAAGTGAGAAAAACAAGGAGGCTGCAATAGAGCCTTCCAGTCCAGGTGTGAGGGCACCTCATTACTGATATGGAAGCCATATTTAAAGCTCTGAGAGATTTTAACACTTTTCTTGCTTGTGGACTAGAAATATATGAAGAAATATATATTAAAGAAACTTCTTTAAACAATTTGTTTCATAAGTAAATTCTATTAAAATATTTGTCAGGGATCATGAATAAAATGATCAGATCCTTGCTTTGCATTTCTTCTCAAAGAGAAAAGAACGTACACTCATTGAGAGTGAGATTGATATGTCACTGTGCATCTTTATAGAAGATTAATTCTAAATTGTTTGATAAGAAAATAAAACTTAGCAGGATTTTTAAAGAAATATTTATATTTATCCTTGCATGTATCACATCATCAAAATGTCTCAAAGGATTTACTGTACATTGTAGTGACTATATCTGTATGCAAAAACAGCACTCAATTTTCAGACAGCAATGTCCCACAAATAGCTATTAAATGAATCATCATTTTTATCTGGAGTTTTTTTGGCCAGGACACTAGGATAAATTTCCTTTTGAATAGTGTCATGGGATCTTTAAGGTCAACCTGAACAGGTGGATATCTCATCCAAAGGACGTAACTTGTGACATTGCAACTCTCCCCCAGGACTGCGTTTGGGTATCATCTTAGACTATTTGCTAAGAAATCAAAGGGTTTAAACGCTTTGGCCTCAGAGGTAAAGATGCTACCAATAGATGCAAGCAGACATCTAGCAATGCAGAAACATCTTTCTGCCACTAGATGTTGTTAGTTGACTTGGTAAATGCCAAACCATGGACTGTAGAGCATTTTAAAATGTGAAAAATAGATTGTGGTGTTTCAATTGACGAGCACTAATGATTTCTTCCACCATGTTATTTTATGTTACAGTTTGACTATATGAAACTGCCTAAAACCTCAAATAACATGAATATTGTTAATATAACACATTGTAAAAAGATATCTAGAAGTGGCATAGCAGCAGATTCAAAACATTATACTTACAGATTCTGACAATAAAATAATTTAGAGTAAAACCTAGAGGAACATCAGCTAGGAAGTTAAAACCTAAAGGGAACAAACAGAGTTGAAGATGGGAAAAAGCACCATAGGTAAACTTATTAATTAATGATTTCTTGGGGATTTTTACTTACAATATCCTGTTCAACATCCAATATATGTTAGCTTTTTCTCTGACATTAGCAAGGCAGTGGTTTGGGATAGGCTTCAGGGCGGAAAATCAATATATCCACAAAGATGAATGAACTGTACTCCAGGGTACTTTGAGTACCAAAGGAAAAGGTTTGTGATTGTGGACAATCATTTTAAGGTTGTCATTGAACACTGGGGAGGTTCCAAAATTTATTGTGATGGAGTCATATCTAGTACCTATCAACCCATAAGACAGATCTAGATAAGTGTAGAATGAATGAAATCAATCATCAAAAGCAAAATAGAAAATGTGTGAAATAATGACAGTGATAAATTTTCAGAAGAGGTTGTTCTTGTCTTTACAGGCTCTGTTTTGAAGAGACAAGAACTCAAAATGACCATGAAAAAACAATATGCTACCAATCACTAGAGGCAACATACAGGACAGAAAGCAAACCTAGACCAACATTTTCAGGTTTAAAAGGCAATAGTACTGACATATATTGTTTACGCAGAAAGGTAAGAATGTGGAAACAATGCCAAAACGATGTTTGGGATTGATACCAATATCAATGTATTTTAAGAGGAGATTTATTTTTGATGCATACTAGAGGGAGAAGGGAATACAGAGATATGGGAAATAGTATTCGGAGGGAAGGACAGGAGTTGTTGGGTTGAATGGCCTGTCTATGTGCTATAATGTATCATCTAATTCTATGACAAGAGGGCTGGGTTGTGGAAACTACTTTTGAACTGACTCCCAGAAGTACAGTANTTTTTTACAAAGAGCTAGAATGGAGAGAATGAAGGGGTTGGAGAGGTCAAGACACTGGACTTATTTGAGAAACAATTTGATTTTGGAATGGGACGATAGTAGATTTGGGATTCTGGAGGAATAAGATTAAAATTGCCACAGGGACTTCTTTGTCATTTCTGTCCTGATTAACTGATGGAATTGTATTTATATTTAAAACAAAGAGCCATAGTTGTACTCTTCAGATTTTTCATGCTTACATATTAATAGCATTCAATTACACAATATAAGAAATGATTAAATGATTAATTTTATTGGTTTTCCTCTAATATATTTAATGTTTGAGATTTAGATTTTCTTTTAGACAATTTGGTAGTATTTGCCTTATGAAAGTCACGGAGAAAATTCAGTCCCAAAGGTCTAATTAGATTCTCAGAGCATGAAAAACATGCATTTGTTTTCTCCTGGCATTGAACATCTGGAAAATAATCATTTCTACCACTTAAGAATTTTGTGAATGAAGAACACAGAGTCCAATTCAGCATGTTGTTTGAAGGAGAGAGAGGTTGTCACCAATGGTGGATTTAGCAAGAAGGGACTGTCTGTTCTATGAAGTTACTACATGAATTGGCAAGGTTTTAAAGGACATAAGGTCACTCCATGGAGTGAAAAGTAAAATGTTTCATAAGATGTTTTCACCGGTAGATCTATTACACCAAGTTCTTTTTCACAATTCTATCTTTGGTGAATTTATTACAACATATCATTTTAGCTGCGCATATCGACATAGTGGAGCAGCTCAGACTCTAGAGCAGTGGTGGCCAACCTTTATGGATGGATAATAAAATGCATTTTCTTGATTGAATTCCTCTTGATTTCTGCCATAAATTGATAAATATTCAACCAAGAAAAAAATGGAAGTATACCAACGATCGAACACAGATTTACCTAGACTCGTACAAATGTTTGGGTGGGTGGGGGGTTGGGCACTTCTTGACTGCCCAGCGGGCCACTTCTGGCCCACAGGCCACAGTTGGCCACCACTTCTAGAGGCAGTACAGAGGAGAGCAACAAGGATGATCCCTACTGTTAATGGACTGAGCTATGAACAATGATTAGACAAACTACGTGTTTTTCAGTGATGAAGAGAAACATCTCAAATGTGGTCTTATAGAGATATATATCTTTTAAATGGAATTGAGTAAGTAAACCGGGAGCAATACTTCTGGATCCACTGAGACAGCAGAACAAGAGGACACAGGATTATGATAGCAAAGGGCAATTTTATGATAGACACCAGGAAACATTTCTTTACATAGAAGGTAATTATTATTATTAATTAATGACTGGAATAGGTTATCAGTGATTGAGGCCAAGACACTGGACTCGTTTAAAAAAAAGCTTGATTTTATGGTGGGAGAATGGTAGGCTAGATATTCTGGAAGGATGAGATTGAATGGTTCTTCTTCCCTTGAGCCTCTCTTGTGATCTTGTGAAAAGCGAAGCGAGTTTCGCCAGATACCCTAGCCATCAATTGCCCAAATAAAATTGGTCATTCACATATTGGCTGTTTTGGGGACATTGCTGTGCACAAATTCGCTGACATGTTTGCCTCCAAAGTACACATTCAGTGCACTTTACAGAAAATTCTGCGAAGCGCTTTGAAATTTATCAGATGTATTGATTATTATTATTATTTTATTATCAATCCCATATTCCATCTTAAAACACACTTCAATATTTATGATTTTAGTACTGAAATATTGCATTCTTAGAGACAGACTCCAATACTTAAAAAAATTAATGTGTAATTTCCTATTGATACAGTATGTACATGAAATTATTTAAGTGTCTATTGTGGCAGGAATATTTCATTCTAGTTTTTTGAATAGATGATCTAAAATAAACAAATACAGTTGTTTATTGCTTTAGGCTTTGTTTAGCTTTGTTCCTCCACAGAATCAAAACACAAGCTCTGTGCTCACTTCATATTGATTCCACTAACTGAATGATTTGATTAACACAATTCTTGTTGAACAGCACCAAAGGATTGGATATCTGATCTTAAGTGACCATGGCCTCTTATCAGTTGAAGCAGCTAATCCTGAGCAGGATTTTAAAACTGATCTTTTCCCATGGTACTTTGTGAATGTAAATAGCTTTCAACCGAATGTTTTCAATGGTGGTAAGTGAAATGAGTTTGTGGCCTTCTCAAACCCATTTTCAAGCAGCCGTGAGCTGAAAATGCATTATTTTGTCACTAAATTGGTAATTTCACTCAAAAAGGCTTCATAATAGTTGGAGTGGGAAGCAGAAACTAATGTACTGGTTCTCTTCTGGGGTTCGGATAAAGGTACATTGTTGGGGAAAAGTGGAGGGAGTTTAGCTCTGCATTTGACTTGAGGTTAATGGGTACCAAAAATGTAAAAAGTCCTCTGTTTTGCAAAAGTAGTATCCCCAAGAACAACAAGAATATGCTTCATATTTATCTGTTAAATAACCCTTTATGTACAATTTTGAAATGCAAAATATCTGAAAAAACATCCATAACAATGAACAAATACATCTAGTTCTTCTGAAGAGAAAGAGAAGACTAAATAAGAATGAATTTACTTACACCACAAATCCACCAGCAACAGCGTGCATTTATATAGCAATAGAAAGTGATGAAAAAAGACTCCTTTATTATTGAAAGAGAATTGTTCTCCTTTCATGGCTTAGTAATTAAGCTGTGATCAACAGCAATACATTATGCATCTTATAGATACTGCTTTCCTTTCAAAGTACATCTGTCAACATGATATACTGTATTTTTCTATTCATTTGCATCAAAAACAAGTATAAAACTAGGAAATATTAATTATCAGAGTAAACTAAAAAGGTAATAATTCTTTCAACAACATTTCCTCCCTTCCTTTCCTCCCCCATTTTCCTTTCCTCCTTCCCTTTTAAAGTTTGAAGTTGTACTTTTCATTCTAGTACATTGCTGCCAGCTCCACAAGCTTAAGAATTGCAAATATTCAGGAAAAAGATATGAATAGAGTGGATGGTTTTCCAAGCCAGAAATTCTTGAACGCAAAGAAATTACCATGCAAACAATAGCCCTGTTTGATTCCACAGTGTACATATTACAGGGTTAAGAGCATAAACTCTCCAAATGTCACATGTACAAAAGTACTTCTTGTGAGAGTAGTTTTGGCATATCTCTGTGTGCATAGCAACCAATGGTTATGGAAGCTTTATGCTACCACTGTGTACTATGCACAGTTCAGCCCTTCTTTGCATTTGCTCTGTGGTTTGGACTGATCATTACCTTTTTTAATTCATCTTGGGAAATGGGTAAGGCTAGCAGTGACAGCGTTTATTGCTCATCCCTGATTATTCTGAAAAGGTGGTGGTGAGGGCTTGTCTTTAAATTGCTGCAGTCCTTGTTGCGATGGTGTAGGACAGGGTGTTCTAGGATCTTGCCGATTGACCTCTGAGAATCACAACCATCTTCCTGTGCGCATGGTATAATACCAGTCCCTTCAACCTCAGTTTTGTGGGGCTTCCAGGTGCCAAACTCAGTTGAATGCTACCTTTATGTCTAAGGCAGACACTTTCAGTTCTCCTCTGGTGTTCAGCTACTAAGTCTATGTCTAGATCAGGGCTTCAACCAGGTCTGAAAACAAGTGGCTCAGATGGAATTCAACCTAAATATCTGTGAACAGGTCAATGGTGAGCAGATATCGATTGAGAATAGTAATAGTCCATACATTTGGTACAGCACTTTCATTTCAGGAGAACGATGCGAAGCGCTTCAGAGAATTCACTGTATTGTAGATGAATACGATACTGATGACATTGTGGATGACTCCTTCCATCATTTTGTGCATGATTAGAAGGCCTATGGGATAATAGTTGGCTAGGTAGGAAATGTCTTATTTTTTGTAGATAGGACATGCAGTACTTGGGCGATATTTCACATTGCTGGGTAGATATATATCAGTGTTGTCGTTGTACTGAAACAGCTTGACCAGGTGGGGGCAGTTAGCTCTGGTGGAGCATCACTGCCTGGATTATGAAGGTCATGGCCTTTGCACTATCCGGTGTACTCAGTAGTTTCTCATTTTAGGTGCATGGAACAGAATTGGCTGGACGCTGGCAGGTGTGATAGATGGGACCTCACACTTTCGGCTGAAGATGTTTGTGAAAACTTTCGCCATTTAAACTAACAAATCAAGTTTAAGTTTCTTAGTTGTACTGGGCTTTGATCCTCATGTCCATTGTCCTGACACTTTAAAAGTATTTTGCCCAGGGATCACTGGTGTGAAATCTCACTCATTTTGTACCTTTGGACGCAAGACCACAATTCAAAATAGTGCTGAATTGTGCAAAAATTCTAACCTAAGTTGTAATTTGGAAGACAAGAATTCTTTAGTTCTTAAAAAGACCGACTTCCGTATCGAGAAGTTGAGGACTGCTTGTCCAGTCTCGGACCACCTTAACTGTTAGGGTTGATTGACGTATGTTGGCAATTTATTGCAGAAAAACAGATCAAAAAGAACTAAGAAAGAACTTTCATTTTGATTATGCCATATAATGCTAAGATGTCTCAAAGCACCTTACAACAAGTACTGTCAAATGAAGGCACTATTTTTGCAGTGAATCGGGGCAGCAGTTTTGCACACAGCAAGGTCCCACAAACAACCTTGAGCTAAATGAATAATTTAGGATCGTTGGCCAGTGCACAAAAAACTCACCAGATAACAATAGCATATTATTTGCAGTATATCCTGCACTATTGTTGTCAGTGTCATTGTGACTGCGGATACAGCTTTTGAGGACACAGGAAACTGGTCTGAGTGGGTCACATCAATAAAACAAAATAACTTGGGACAGTAACAGCTAAACAACATCTGCTGCAACCACTCCCCCCGTCAATTTAATCCATATTTTCCATTATCCTATATAATAATCAGATGCTTAAGTCTTTGCAATGTATTTACATGCATTCCACTAATGCTGCCTTGAGCCACGCCTCGTCTCACTGGGTTTAAAACGATGCTCTTCCAGTTCCCGGTTTCCATATTGTGGGCCCCACCGAACGATTGCTGTAACAGTGGCAGAGATTTTTTTTTGCTGTGTCACAAAAAAAAAAGGGGGGGAGCTGTTTGCTCGTTTGCAAAAGCGTTGGGGGGGGGAGTTGAATTGCACCGAAGGCAAAAAGAGGCAGTGAGCGGAGTGGGAGAGGAGTGATGTGCAGTGAAGTGAATGATGTGGAGTCAGTGAGTGAGTGAGTGAGTGCAGAGCTTTCTTTTCCGGATTTGTTGACGTCGTGGCCTGATCCTGCGATACAGGAAGCTCTGGGATTGAAGCTGACTGACTGGCCATCGTCACCTTGCTCCACGAAAACACATGTGATGGGTTGGCTGAGCGCGATGTGAGCTCCTCCTCGGGCTCTGCGCTGGAGCTGGTTCGGGGACAGCAGCAGCCACCAGCAGCTGGAGCTGGAGCTGGAGCAAGCGACAGGGTCTGCAGCTGGAAATATACATACATACACACACACACACACACATATATATATATATATATATTTATATGCACATAGAGATAGAGGGGATTTAAGAACCAGTCGTGAAGAAGAAACAACAGGCATTCAGTCCAGCAAACCAGATCAGCCAGCAAGAGGGTTTGCAACTGGAAATATATATTATATTATATATTTATGTGTGTGTGTGTGTGAGAGAGAGAGAGAGAGAGAGAATTCAACAACACTCGTGAAGGAGAAACGACAGCCGACCAAGCCGAGCAGATCCAAGCGAGGAGCAGCAGCAGCAGCAGCAGCAGCAGGAGGAGGAGGAGGAGGAGGAGACTTTGTAGCTGTGGACACACATGAAATAAATAACGAGCGAAAGAAGAAACGGCGAGAAACGATTCATCAACAGGAGAAGCCAATCCCCCTCACTCTCCCTGTGTCTGTCTGTCTGTCTGTCTGTCTGTCTGTCTGTCTGAGTCTCTGTGTGTGTCTCTCTCTGTCTGAGTCTCTGTGTGTGTCTCTCTCTGTCTGAGTCTCTGTGTGTGTCTCTCTCTGTCTGAGTCTCTCTGTGTGTCTCTCTGTCTGAGTCTCTGTGTGTGTCTCTCTCTGTCTGAGTCTCTGTGTGTGTGTCTCTCTCTGTCTGAGTCTCTGTGTGTGTCTCTCTGTCTGAGTCTCTGTGTGTGTCTCTCTGTCTGAGTCTCTGTGTGTGTCTCTCTGTCTGAGTCTCTGTGTGTGTCTCTCTGTCTGAGTCTCTGTGTCTGTCTCTCTGTCTGAGTCTCTGTGTGTGTGTCTGTCTGAGTCTGTGTGTGTCTCTCTCTCACTCTCTCTATGTGTGTCTGAGTGTGTGTGTCTCTATGTGTGTCTGAGTGTGTGTGTCTCTCTCTCTCTGTGTGTCTGAGTGTGTGTGTCTCTATGTGTGTCTGAGTGTGTGTGTCTCTCTCTCTCTGTGTGTCTCTGTGTGTGTGTCTCTCTGTGTGTGTCTCTGTGTGTGTGTGTGTGTGTGTGTGTCCCTCCCTGTTATTTTGTTGTAACCCCAGAGCTGTCCGGTGTGTGAGGGTTTGCCCCCCAGCCCCTGGAGCTGGCGATGGGTTGGCTTGTACCGTAAGTGGACGAGCGAAGCCTCAAAAGCCCCTCCAGGAAACATGTAGGTTTTATTTTCGCGAGGTGGCATCCCAACCCTGTCCTGGTATTTATTATTTTTATGTCGTGTGTGTGGGGTGTGTGTGTGTGGGGAGGGAGTGGGGGGGGAGGGGGGTATTTCCCCCTCCTCTGTGTCTCTGTCTCTGGTTGCACTGTGTGAGTGAGTGAGTGAGTGAGTGTGTGAGGGAGGGAGTGAGTGAGGGAGGGAGTGAGGGTGTGTGGTGGTGTCTTTCTATATTCTCTCCCGTGGATCTATTTTTGGAGACTGTGAATCAATCATAACCCTCTGCATGGAGGTGCCTGCCGGGCTGCAGTGTTATGGACGTGCACCGGTTTGACGGAGGGAACGCATCGCACGATTCGCTGTCGGGGGAAATGCGATGGTCGCTATGCGTCCCGATGGCAGACACGGTTACTTTCTCCTGGCCGCGGTTTGCCTCTTTGCAGCAGCCTCATTCTTCGACGCCTGGGTGACCCTCAGGCTCCTCTTCTACTCGGCTGTGACTGTGAGCAGCCTCTTGCTGGGCACCTTCCTGGTGCTGGCCAGGCAGAGCAACCTGAAGCCCGTGCGCTTCCCCAGGGACAGGGACAGGGGCTGTGTGTCTCAGCTGCTTGGCCAACTCACGGTAAGTGCGAAACTCCTGACATACACACACACACACACACACATGCATACATACATTCTCTCTCTCTCTGCTGCATGGTCTTTATTTACCCCCCTCCTCTCCCCCAGAGAATCCTATATTATGTGTCGTCCACAAAATACAGTCAGTTCACTTCAATAATATATAATAATAATAATAATAATAATCCTTGCATTTGATTTAGCGCCCTATCACATTGTCGACATGTCTTAAAATGCTTCACAGAATACACTGCGAAGTGGATATCTTTTTTGTGGACAAAACGCGGCAGCCAATTGCACACAGCAGTGTCCCACAAACAGTCATGGATTGAGTGACCAAGTTTTTATTTATTTTTTTGAAGGGATTATTTACCTCAGGAAAGCGATCTACTTTACAATATATTCTGTGAAACACTATGAGACTAGTTTTATCAACGAAGTGATAAGATGCTTTAGTGCCTTGGGACCTTCTCCTGACGTGAAAGGCGCTATACAAATGTAATTTGTTATTGTTATACCAAATGAAAGGATTATTATTATTTCAATCTGAAAAACTCTGCACAGTGTAACCAGTTTACAATAAAACCATGATACCACCCCTCCCCCCTTTTTGTGTATTGAGTTCAGATTCAAATCCTCATTAATTTTGTGTTTGGGACTGATGTGACCAAGTCACTGATGCACAAGTGGGTTTTAAGATGGGAATCTCTGTGCCTTTGCATATAGCACAATAAAAAAACCCTAAAAAATGTGGTTCCTTATTCACTATATGGAACTTAACTTCTGTATCACATTTGGTGTCTTGGTCAATTTGGCGGGGTGGAGGGAGGGGGGAGATTTGAAAAAAAAATCCTTCCATTTGATATATTGCTTTCACAACAGGAGGATGCCTCAAAGCGCTTCACAAGCTTTATTGTAAAATGTAGTGACTGTGTATTTTGTAGAAAATTCTTGCCTCCATGTTTGATCTGAGATGTTTGGAGCATTATTATTAGCTTTCCTCTCTCTTCTGACTATTAACTTGGTATATGAAAGAGAGCGACTTGAATGGGTATGGGGATAAGACAGGATTGAGTGATATCCTAGCTGGTGCATATTTGCTGGGCGGATTTGAGTCCTTCTGTGCTGTACATTTCTATGCTTCTATATAACTGCTCCCCCTTTTGAGTTCTATTCAATGTTTTATAAATGTGGTGATACTGCTTCTCCTTCGCTTCACCTTGTGCTTGTTACACTGAACAATAATTGGCAAACACCACATTTTTTTTGAAAAACATGAAGGCAATACTTGCAATTTTGCTTTTTATATTTAATTTTAACTTGCTGTCCTGCAGGTGGTTGGGGGGGGACATGCATATCAAATAATTTGGTGCCTTGTTCTGTGGAAGCGCTGTGCTATAAAAACAGGCTGTTTCTAGAAACTGGGAGGAACTAATTTGTTGATGCAGAATGCACAGAGGGATTTTGCATCAAGTGGGCTAAACTGAGGTGATGATCTCCAGACTAGGGTAGAGCAAGATGCGTTTGTGTTATTTGGCTAACAAATAACACATGTTTGGCTAACAATTCAAAGTTATCATAATCCATACCTTTTGCCAACAATCCGCTTTCCTTTCAGAATTGCAGTTGATTTTATTTAGATTTTTTTTGTATGCAGGAAAGAAAATAATAATTATAAGACCAGCAGCAATAAACAAGAAGCTTCCGTTACAGAGATTACACTTTGTCGGTCATTATTTGACACAATGTGAGGGGTGTGGTTTTAAAAGTACATGTCTATTGATTTTTTTGAATTTGTTAGTTTAAGTATAGAATGTATTCTGAACCTCACAGTGTTGTTTGTTCTACCAGTCAGAGCAGTAAGCTGGATAGATCTTTCAAAAAACAGAGGTAGGAAGACAGTTACAGCACTGACATTGATCTCCTGTTCAAAGGTATTATTTGACATTGGCATCTCTGCGCTTTGGGGTCTGGGTGGGAAAGGCGGGTGCCCTCGGTTGTCCGGTCATTGCTGTCTCTGATGCTTGCCTAAGCACTGAAGAAAACTAGGCATCTGAGGCAGGTTATTTGAATCAAGGCGACAGCTACAACAACTTGTATTTATATATCACCCCTCATGCAGGATAGCACCCCAGAGCGCTTGACAGTGGTGGAGCCTGATGCCGAGCTGGGTGGAGGGGGTGGTGACTGTAGGCACGGTCAAAGAGGAAGGTCTTCAGGTGCAACCTGAAGGTGGGAAAGGAAGGGGCAAAGCAGAGGGATAGAGGAAGAGTGTTCCAAAGTTTCAGGATGTAGTGGCTGAAAGCTCAGCTACCGATGGTCGAACGGAGGGCACAAAGGAAATGGAGAAGATCAGAGCCAGTAGACTGGAGGCAGCGGATAGTGGGTTGGAGGATAAGCAGGTCGGAGAGGTAGGGAGGTGCCAGGGCATGAAGGGATTTGAAAACGAGCGTGAGGATCTTGAAATCAATCCATTTGATTTCAGCTACCCAAACTTGATATCCCCACGTCAAAGTCTTTCCAAGTATTATCCTAATTTTAATAGATGTGAGACATATGAGGCTGGGTAATCCAGGTGTGTTTGCCTTTGGTATTGCTGACCTAGCATGCCTGCAGCTGACTGTGGTCCCTTAGGAAGTTTCTGTCTACTCACATATTTATGTTTTTTCCTGAACTGCTGGAGCTTCATTAGTAATGGTTGTAAAAAAAAAGTGGTAACAATTAAAAGTTACCGTAATCCATACCTTTCGCCAGCTATTTCCTTTCAGGGGTGCAGCTGATTTAGATTTTTTTGCATGCAGGAAAGAATATAATAATAATAAATCCTTACATTTGATATAACGCCTTTCACATTGGGAGAATCACTCTAAAAATAATAAATCCTTACATTTTATACAGTGACTTTCACCTCAGGAGGATGTCTCAAAACAACTCCTAGGATTTACTGTAAATTGGAGTGACTATATTTTGGGATTGAAAATAGGAGGGTCACAGGGAGATGGAGGTGAAAAAAGGCTGCCTGCAGTCATAATTTAATCTTTTAAAAAAAACTTGTCAAATTGACAGGTATCCACCCTAGGGAATAGAATGCTTCCACTATGGCCACCTAATTGTAGCGTCATTCCCTCTCAGTCAAAACACAGAGCAGCCAGTTCTAAAGCTAATAATAATGTTATATGATGTTATAATATAATCATTGCATTTGAATATAGTATCTCATCACTTCATTGAAATCCCTGAAAATGTTTCACAGTATTTTATTGTATAGTGTAGTGACTATATTTGTAAGCTCCCTCTACTCTGGGTTTAACTCATAGCCTCAGAATGAATTTTTCATTTTCCACACCAACCACTGGCGTAGCTTCTCTTAATGAAGTTACCAATTTAATGAGCATTTGTATTCAACATGTGGGTAGTTTATTGCTGAGTTTGTATTCACAGGGCACCAAACCTGTCTGTGTCCCTTTCACATGCATCTTATAAAGTGTCATGTGTTGCATCTATTTAACCCAATCTGTTACTGAAACTTCATTTTTTCTCTCATACTCCTTCCCTCCAATTTTCCCATTTCATCCCCAGAGTTGCTTACTTCTGTTGGAGTATAAACGTGGGGTACAGTCAGTCCTACAGATACCTACTGTCCTTTTTACCAAGTGGCCATTCTTTATAGTAACAGCACTGAAAGAGGCCATTTGACCCACTGTGTACTGATGTACTTTGTATTGTCAACCTTCTTAAACCCTACAAACCTGTCCACTCCCTTCTACCCTACTTGTCCCACCATCAGCAGGCAGGCAGCCTTTCAGATTTTCTACCCCCACTCTCTGGAACACCATCCCGGAGTCCCTTAGATTTATTCCTCCCTCACCTCATTTAAGGCTTGTTTCATGATCTACCTCTTTGACCTTGTCCCTCCCAAGCCCCCTTAGCTCCACACCCTAAGCTCCTGCCCCCAGCTCAAGTGTCTACTGAGGAGTACTTTTGGGACACTCTGTTGACTTGAAAGGCATTATATAAAAGTAAATTTGTATTGTATAACAGGCCCCACTGGAGCTGTGCATCTGCAAGGCCATCGCCCCAGTCCTCGACAGGCTTCACTGGTTCTCAGCAGATTTACTTCAAAGTCTTCACTCTCGCCTACAAAATCCCTTCACGTCTTAGTAGTTCTCTTTAGTGTCCTCCTATGTCCTCCTTGCATCCACAGCTCACCCCATTTACTCAGTTAGCTTCAGCTTGCTGTGTGTCACCTGTCCTATCTACGTCACCGTCAGAGGCCTAACTTTCCAATTCTGTGCCCTAATACAATCGAAAAGAGAAGGGAGTTATAATAATAATAATAATAATCCTTGCATTTGATATAGCGCTTTTCACGTCGGGAGGACGTCCCAAAGTGCTTCACAGAACACACTGTAAAATGAATTGACTGTATATTTGTGGGCGAACGCGGCAGCCAATTGCGCACAGCAATGTCCCACAAACAGTCGTAGATTGAAAATGACCAATTTATTATTGTTTTTGGTTTTTTGGAGGGATTATTATTAGGAGTGTGGAGTAAGGAAACTTGCCCAAGGTTTCACCCTGTGCCTGGAATTGAACTCAGGTCTCTCACTTGCAAAGCGAGTGCTCTAACCACTGAGCTACAGGACTCTCAGTAGTGCATCCGGCAATCAGTCCTCCAGATAACAGTGGTCTTTCACTTTGTGGCGGTTTGTGAAACATTGCTGCATGAAAATTGGCAGTAATGGTTAGCTTTACAGGAATTTTGTGAAGTGCTTTGAGATGTTCTCAATAGTATAGCCATATGTTCATCTACAAATACACTGTCACTACTCATCACAGTAAAATCCTGTGAAGTGCTTTGAGATGTCTTGATGACGTGATGAGGCACTATATCAAATGGTAGGATTATTATTCTATCAAATGGAAAGATTATTATTAGCTTGCAGTTTTATAGTAGCACAATCCTAAAATTATATTAGGTCAATAATGAAATACTGTATGTAATTGTGCATAGTTTCTGAGCTAAATTTCCAATACAATTTTACACATTAACCCAAGTCACAGCAATGTTCTTACACTTTATATTGTGACGTGTGGCAAGATATTAAGATGTAAGTTCTGTTCTCGTTGTGGAGTACTTCCAATCATTCATACAGAATTTATCTAGTGTTTCTTGTCCAAACATTGTTTCATTGGTTATGTAATTAAGTCATGAGATGGATCTGTCTAAATCCTGCAGGACGGAAACTGAAGTGAATATCTGCACAGAGAGAGATGGTGTCTTAGTGAACAGCTGCCTCTTGGTATTTTTGGCAGCAAAGCTTTTTTCTGACAACTAATTTGCTTTAGAATTTCAATGTGCGAATGGACCTTAACTGGGTCTTTTTTTATTGCCAAAAGGTGTACAATGTATCATTTGATATTTACTTCTGAAATTGCTTGATTGTAAGTTAACAACTTACGGAGATCTGTGCAAATATTCTCTTCCTGTGGAATGGAGTTGTGACTTGCTGTGTTTACAGGAGCTGAGTGGGAAGGAGCCTTCTCCCCAGTCACTAATCTGCCTCTCCAAATGCTGCAAAGAAACTAGGCTGGCTGGTCTGTCTGTGTATTTTGTAGGCAAACACAACAGCCAATTTCCGCACAGCAATGTCTGCCTGAGCAGGCAGACAAAACCTTGCTTTCATGTCTCATCAGTTTAGAATAAAGAGATGTTAAATAATAGAAGAATCATGACATGTGGTGCAGAGATGGATTCTGCAAGGGTTAGTTCCAGGTCCCTGAAGTTGCCATTTACATCATTTGCCGATGATGCCCAGCTATGCGGGTAAGGAGGAGTGTAACTAATTTTTAGTTTAGTTCATTTCAGCAAATGGTCCAAGGAATTGCAGACGGATTTTAATATAGATAAATGCAATGTGCTGAATATCGGAAGAACTGGTAAATGTGTATAAATTAAAGAGGTCCATTTAGAGGAGGTGCAGAAGGGAAAGTATTTGGGGGCGATTATCGAACATTCACTGAAGGATTTCAGTTAACGTTAAACCGTTGTTAACAAAACTAACTATATACCACGTTGCATCTGAAGGATATTTGTCTATTGCAACCTTGTAGCAATCATTGGTGAGGTTACATTTGGAATATCGAGTACTGTTTTCAAAGAAAATACATAGTACAGGAGTGCATTTTGAGAGGCAGTATTAAGAACTGGAATGACAGGTTATTTTCTTAATGAAATGGAGGAGCAGATACCTAGGAATGCAGGACACTGGGAGAAATTCCCATCTCTTTTGAAATAATTATATAGGATCCTTAACGTCCACCTGAACAAGCAGACAAGATCTTGATTTAACATCTCACCCAAAAGCAAGGCACCTCAAGAGTGTAGCACTCCTGCAGCCGTAGGAGTGTCAGCCTAGACTGTGAGTTCAAAGTCCTGACATGATGTTATTGTATACAAGTTTATCCAAGAGCAGCTGAATTTTTTTTGATACTATTTTTCATTTCACTCCGTAGCTGCTTGTGGAACATTGCTGCCCGCGTTTCATCCACAAAATACACAGTCAATCCACTTTACAGTATATCCTGTAAAGTGTTTTGAGACGTCTCAATAACATAAGGAGCTATGTCAAATGCAAGGATTATTATTATTATTTTCATGTGGACAAAAGAGGAACATCCAGTGTGTGTTCTGATTAGGATTAGCTGCTCGTTTTGAGTTGGAATGGAATGTTTAATTTGGAATGAGCTCCCCAACAACTTTTATTGGAAATCCAAGGTAAATGGTAAATTAGGTAAATAGATAAATTGAGACCTACTTAATGAAGTGGCATTCGCTGCTGATTCCAGAGAGACAGAGAGTTGCTTTTTTAGATGCTGCTGGGCTGAGATCAGTCCAGCAATTATATGACATTGTATTGACGTTTCTAAAATCCTGTTTAAAAACAGCAATGAAAGGCCACTTTACAAACTACTAACGAACCAGTTTTTCAGTACCAAAAAAGGAATTGCTGTGGCACTTTCTAAAATAAGATATTAATCGATGTGCTCTTCCAAGATATATTTTGCAACTTATTTTAATTGCAAGGTTAAAAGTGGACTAAGTCCAAGGTCAAAAAGGTTTGGGAACCAAAATGTACCATTTTAATGGCTGTTTTCTTGGATTATTGATTTCATGTTGTCTGCATTAACGTTTTAGTATTGTTGGCAAAATGACTAATACAGTAAAACTCACATAAATCGTATCAGGACCATAACATTTAATATAACTTATGCAAAGTCCAAGTTACAGGCAAACTGTATAAATCGTATAAAATATGATTTAATCAATGATCTACACTGTGCATGCAGTGATGGATCACGATTACATTTCTCAAAATTCATTGTGTCTTGCCCCGTCGCTGCATGTGCACTTTCCGGCAACCATTGGAATCACATTGAATCACAGAAAATGAAGTTCTTCGGCTCATGTGGCGATGGATCAAGACTACTGTTCCTGTGATTCTGTGCATGTGCCGATGAGTCAGAACAAAATTTCTTACGGTTCAATACAACACACTTGAATAGTGCCTTTCACGTCGGGAGGACGTCCCAAGGCACTGGACAGTGTACAGCATTTCAGACCCGAGCTGGGGTCGGGGGGGAGAAGGGAGGGGAGAGGAAGGGCGGTGGCCAATGGCATGGTCGAAGAGGAGGGTCTTGAGGCGGGAATTGAAGGAGGCTAAGGAGGGGGCGAGGCGGAGTGACTGGGGGATGGAATTCCAGAAGTTGGGGGCAGAGTGGCTGAAGGCTCTCTGAAGGTGGGGCGGGTGGGTCGGGGACGTGTAGCAGGCCTGAGCAGAGGGAACTGGCAGGTTGGTAGGGGTTTAGGAGGTCGCAGAGGTAGCATGGAATGAGGCCATGGAGGGCTTTGTAGGTGAGGACCAGGATCTTGAACTGGATCCTCTGGATAGGGAGCCAATGGAGTCGGGCGAGAGTGGGGGAGATGGGGTCATGGAGTTTGGTGCGGGAGAGGACACGGACTGCAGAGTTCTGGATTATCTGCAGCCTGGGGAGGGAGGAGTTGGGAAGGCCGACAAGCAGAGTGTTTGCATAGTCGAGCCTGGAGGTGATGAACAAGAGTTTCAGTGGCCTGAGGGGTGAGGTAGTGGCGAAGTCGGGCGATGTTGTGGAGGTGAGGGAAGGCAGAGCCGGTCATGGCTTGGATGTGGAGAAGAAAAGACAGTTGAGAGTCGAACAAGACACCTCAGTTCCTGACTGGCTTGGTAAGTTGTAGTGAGAAACCATGGAGGTTGATGCTGCCAGAGCCTGAGGTGCTGAGGCGCTGGCGTGAACCAAACTGGAGACACAAGAATGTGTCTTGTTCACATTCAACTGTAGGAACTATGCCCTCATCCAGGACTTGATGTCCGACAGGCAGTCTGTCAGGACAGCAGTGGTCCTGGGGTTGAGAGTGGAGGCAGAAAAGTAGAGTTTGGTGTCATCCGCATACATATGGAAATTGACCCCATGTCTGCGGATGATGTCACCAAGGGGGAGCATACAGATATTAAAGAAGAGAGGGCCAAGGTCAAAGCCCTGGGGGACGCCAGATGTGACAGTACAGGGGCTGGAGGAGAAACCGTTAGAGGCAACAAAGTGGAGACGGTGAGATAGATTGGAATCGAACCAGGCAAGTGCAGGTCCGTGAAGATTAAGTAAAGAGGAGAGGCGGTGTATGAAGATGAAGTGAGTGGTCGACAGTGTCGAAGGCGGCAGAGAGATCGAGGAGGACAAGGAGGCAGAGGGAGCTCTGATCACAGATGTTCATAATGTCATTAGTGACTTTGACCAGGGCTGTTTCCGTGCTGTGGGCAGCCGGAAGCCGGATTGGAGGGGTTCAAAGAGGGAATGGCGAGAAAGAAAGGAGCGGAGCTGGGACGTAACGACTCATTCCAGGACCTTGGAGAGGAATGGGAGGTTAGAGATGGGGCAGTAGCTGGAGAGGAGGGATGAGTCCAGGGAAGGTTTTTTCAGGATGGGGGTGATGACGGCTGTTTTTAGGGGGATGGGAACTGAACTGGTGGACAAGGAGAGGTTGATGACGTCGGACAGGAGAGGGGCCAGAAGGTAGAGTTGGGAGATGAGGAGAGAGGTGGGGATGGGATTGAGGGAGCAGGTGATGGGTTTGAGTTTGCGGACAGTCATGGTGAGGGAGGAGGGAGAGATAGGGTAGAAGGAGTATAGGGGGGGATGGGTGGGAGGTGGGTCATGAGGGAGAGGTGATGTGGGGGTGGCTGTGGATGGGGCTGAGGTGGCTGAACATATCCCCTCGATTTTAGATTCGAGGAAGTCCAGCATCTCCTCACAGTTGGAGTTTGAGGAGAGGATTGGCGAGGTATGGGAAGGTAGACGGTTTGTGGTGGAAAAGAGAAGCCTGGGTTGTCCTTTGCCTCCAAGATAACCTTGGAGTAGAAGGAGGATTTGACAGAGGCAAAAGCGCAGTGGTAGGTCTTGGTATGGTGAAGCCAAATCTGCCGATGGACCATAGTTTGGATTTGGTCCAGGCGCGTTCGGCAGCTCGCACTTGTGCTTTGAGGGAATGGAGATGGCTGGTGTACCGGGGGATTTAGGAGTATGAGGCAGTTCGGGAAGTGAGGGGGTCAAGGGAGTCCAGAATGGAGGAGAGGGAGTTGTGGAGAAAAGAGAGTGAGGAGAGGAGGTCGGTCAGGGAGGGCCAGAGTTGTAGGAGTGCAGATGACTCCAGGGCAGTGGAGCGGGAGAGGGAGGAAATTTTTTTCCATGGACGGTATGTGATGTGGGAGGGTTGGGAAAGGGGAAGGGGTACTGAGGTGTTGAAGGAGATGAAGTGGTGGTCCGAGATGGCTTTATCGATGATGGTGATGTCCGAGAAGGTGAGGCCCCGGGTGATCACCAGGTCAAAGGGGTGGCCACGGTCGTGGGTGGGGGAGTAGATGAGGAGGGAGAGGTTAAGGGAAGAGAGGAGGGAGGAGAAGTTGGCAGAGGTAAAGCAAGACGGGGTGAAGTAGAGATTGAAGTTGCATAAGATAAGGAGGTGTTCAAAGCAGAGGGAGCGGGAAGATAGGGGGGTGGAGATGTCCAAGAGGAAGGTGAAGGAAGGCTTGGGGGGATGGTAAACAAGGAGGATTTTGAGGGAAAACCTGGAGGGGTGGTAGAGGATAAGGTGTTCAAAGGAAGGGAAGGTTCTGGAGGAGTAAGGGGAAAGGCCGAGGGGGGACCGGGAGATGAGAGCCACACCACCGCCACAGCGATTAGGCCATGGGATTTGGTGAAGGGTGTAACCTGGAGGTGGCCTCAACTAGTGGGAAGGTGTCGCCTGGGGTGACCCAGGTTTCGGTGAGGCCGAGGGTGTCAATATTTTCCTCGACGGTGAGGTCATGGATTGTGAGGGACTTGGTTAATGCAGCTGGAAAGTTGGGAGTAATGGAGAATAGCGGACCGGCATTTCGAATTAGGAGATGATTAATTCCACTATTGCAAATAAATGTAATTGGTTTTGATAGGAAACTGAATGGGACTCGGGTGAATGTACGACATAAATGTTTATACAATTTATAAATATAAATTGGTTATCAAGGGACATGGGGCAAAGGCAGGTATATGGAGTTGAGGTACAGATCAGCAGTGATATAATAGAATGGCAGAACAGGATTGAGGGGCTGAATGGCCTACTCCTGTTCCTGTAAGACTTGTGTGAGCTTTATCGTACTGTATCATAATAATAATAATAATCCTTGTATTTGAAAAAATCCCTTATCACGTCTTCGAGACGTCTCAAAACGCTTCATAGAATATACTGTAAAGTGAATTGACTATATTTTTATGGGTGAAACGCGGCAGCCAATTGCGCACAACAGTGTCCCACAAACAGTCGTGGATTGAAATGACCAATTTATTATTATTATTATTTTTAAGAGAATTATTACTTGGAAAAGCGATCCGCGAATCGACTAACAACCAGATTCCAACTTACTGCTAGGTAAACAGAGGCGTGTGGAAACTTGCCAACATTTCACCCTGCCTGGAATCAAACCCAGGTTTTTCGCTTGCGAAGCGAGTGCTCTAACCATTGAGCTACAGGACTCCACAAATATGATTCTGCCTCAAACAATTTGATGGAACTTTTTATTTTTTAAAAAAAGTTGGATTGGAGGCAAAGTCGTTTTTATCTTAACTCTGTTATTTTGTTATTTTGGGCATAGTGAGGAGAATGCAGTTGTTCCCTACATCTCTCATGGAGTATATGGTGCAGTTTCATTGAAATCTATCAATATGTTATTGTTTTTGGAGGAGAGTAGAATAAGCTGCATCAGGAATTTGCTCTTATTTGTTTTTTTTTAAAAAACGTATTCTTTTGAGAAATTAAGGGTGCTTTAAATTGCAGTAGCAGTAGTAAAAAATCTTTAAACATCTTCGGAGAGGAAGTCCACCCAGGTCTAAATTTACTCTATTAAATCTAGAATTTTAGAGCATCCAGCATTTGACATATTGCTGATTAGTATTACTTTTGATATTGGATTCCTTTGAGTTCTTTTAAGGAAACTGACTTAAATTTAAGACTGAATTCAGCAATTTGCAAAATTCTGTTCGCTAAATTCTACCTGAGCCCAAGGTAGAATTTCTACCCACTTGTGTCTGTTGTTATACATTATGCAAAATATGACAGTAAACTCTGGATAACTCGACCGTGGTTTTGCTGGTCAGTGTTTATTTCCCACAGTCATTGAGGAAGATCTGGTGATCACAAATAATGACAAAGTTCGACTTAACTGCAAGTGACAACTGAGGCCCAGTCAATAATGACATTTTTTTAAAAGGAGACTTGATAAACACAAGTATTCCAGAAGTGCTTCTTCAAGCAACAATCAGAAGAACTTGCATTTATATAGTGCCCTTTACGCAGGGTTGTGTCTTGGTGGCCTTAAGCAATACTGCATTATCAACACAGTATTAATGTTTACAGTTGCTAATAACCATTTAATGTGGGCATTTGCCAGTCAGAGAGCCACCCAGACATAATTTGAAGTATTGTGTTGAGTTTTGAGCATTCCACTTTCGGAAGGATATATTCTTTTTGGAGGCATCTGTGATGATTCATATCCTAGGTTAGAGGAGTTTAACTATGATGAGAAAGCTGTGTAAATTCATTAATCCATAGAGATTAGGAGGTTAATGAATGATCTGATTGAGATGTTTAAAATAGTGAAGAGAATTGCCACCTCTGCCCTCACAAAGAGAGATGTAAAGCAAGCCTATGTAGTTTTAAAATTGGAACTGAGCTGGTTAGAAGTAAAATCAGAAGACTTTCTTTGTGCTGGGTTTGTGAGACTGGAATGCATTGCACCAGAAGCGAGATACCTGGGTTTAATTCCTGATAGGGCGAAATGTTGGGCAACTTTTCTTATTCCACATGCCTCTATTTACCTAATAGCAAGTAGGAACCGGTTGTTAGTCGATTGGTGGATTGCTTTTCCGGAGGTAATAATTCCTTCAAAAAAAAAAAATTGGTCACTCAATCCACATCTGTTTGTGGGACACTGCTCTGCGCAATTGGCTGCCGTGTTTCACCCACAAAAAATACAATCAATTCACTTTACATATATTCTGTGAAGCCCTTTGAGAAGTCTCGAAAACGTGATAAGGCGCTATATCAAATACAAGGATTATTATAATTGTAGATGCAGAATCCATCTGCATGCTTATCAAAAGAGTGATACTTAGGAAGTAAGTATTAGGGGATGTAGAAGAGATGGGGGGTAATGAGATTAAACAGTCTGTAATGTTGGAACAACAACAAGATTACATTTGTATTGCGCCTTTCATGTTGGGAGGACATCCCAAGGCGCTGGACAGTGTACAGCATTTCAGGCCCGAACTGGGGTCAGGGAGGGAGAACGGAGGGGAGGTGAGGGGAAGGGGGGTGACCAATGGCATGGTCGAAGAGGAGGGTTTTGAGGCGGGACTTGAAGGAGGCTAAGGAGGGGGAGAGGCCGAGTGATTGGGGGATGGAATTCCAGAGGTTGGGGACAGAGTGGCTGAAGGCTCTCCCACCACTGGTGGGGCGGGTGGGTCGGGGGATGTGTAACAGGCCGGAGCCGGCTGAGTGGAGGGAGCGGGCAGGTTGGTAGGGGGTTAGAAGCTCGCAGAGGTAGCGTAGGGCAAGGCCATGGAGGGCTTTGTAGGTGAGGACCAGGATCTTGAACTGGATCCTCTGGAGGACAGGGAGCCAGTGGAGTCGGGTGAGAATGGGGGAGATGGGGTCACGGAGTTTGGTGCGGGAGAGGACATGGGCTCCAGAGTTCTCGATTATCTGCAGCCTGTGGAGGCTTGTCAGGCCAAATAACCTACTCTTAAATGCCAACTACAGGAAAGGTGCAGGATCACTTTTGCACTCAGAAGAATGTTGCATAAGTGTTGCAACTGAATAATGATCTTCGATTTCTGTTCAGTACTTTTTACGTAGCCCCAGAATGGGTGGGGGTGGAGGTGGGGAGCGTCATATCCAATAAAGGATTCAAAAAACGAAACAACAAGGTTAGGGTTATTATATTTTGAGATGGAAACATTAAATAAATCTTTTGGGAAGTTGGATGATGTCTGGGTGAGGGATCCACTGGTCTAAGCATACTTCAATTGTTACTACAGTATGTACACCAGATCTTGCTGCATTGTTATTCAATGGAATATTACAACATGAATTAACTGCAAATTATTAATCTTGTAATACTATTGGCAAAATTGGCAAAAATATAGCAATACTTTTATACTCCTAGGAGCAGCACTAAATGACCACATAATCGGACATTTTGGCATCCATTACTCTGAAATTATTGTCTGTATCCTGCTGACGAAGCTGATGTACTTCTCAAGGTTAATCTAAGGACTCAGTCACTCCCCTGTTTTTTCTGATTTTATTTTCAGTTCTGATGCTGTAGCAAGTAAACGGTTTGATGTTTCTCAAAACATTTCCAGTGGGGGGACAGTTGTGTGTGTGTGTGTGTTGTGTGTGTGGGGTGGGGGAGGGGGTGGTGGGGGATGGGGGTTGGTTGCATTTTTGACGATATCTAGTACCTGTACCTCAGTGATTAGAGCACTTATCTTGCAAATTAGAGACCTGGCTTCCATTCCCAGCAAGATGAGACGTTGGGCAAGTTTCCTTACTCCACACGTCTGTTTAACTACAGTAAGTAGGAACCCAGTTGTTAGTCGATTGGCGAATTGCTTTTCTAGGGGTAATAATCCCTTTAAAGAACGTTTTAAAAAATGTGGTCACTTAATTCACGACTCTTTGTGGGACAATGCTCTGTGCAATCGGCTGCCGTGTTTTGCACAAAATATATATTTTGTGAAGCCCTTGAGACACCTCAAAGACATGATGAGGCTCTTATCAAATGCAAGGATTATTATTATTATGTGCGTAGTAATAGTTGAGGACTGTTGGTCATTCTAGTCTACCCATCCAACAAACCAAAACGTTCCTTCAACGCATCCATCCCATTACCTAATAACCTTGAATCATTTTAATTCCCAGAAACATGTCTTTTTTTTCTAGATGACTGGAGCATTATTTTCTTCTCAGAACTCTTGTGATTAGAACTGGAGTAAGCATTGACATAAAAAGTAGGCCAGAAGCCTCCCAAAAGTTGTACTTTTAGCTGTTTTATTTATCGGTTTGGGGAATCTTAGGACTGGGTAAAACTCCTTAGGCTAACCTTTGAGTCGTCAATCATATGCCCAAAATTGCTTTTCTCATATGGGTGACCTTTTCATTCCTTTTCTATTCATTGATCCAGAACCAATAACGCTTTTACTAGATTCAGTGGCATGAACCGTTGCTAGATTAGAGGACTTGAATATACCGTGTTCTTTGCTGGGTAATTGTCTTTGTCTTGGTTGTAAATTTACACTCCATGATTGGATGTCATTTGTTTCTGTGATTGCTGCTATAATTAGAAATTATAGTATAATTTCTATAATGAGGTCTAATTTGCAATGTTTGCTCAAAACAGTGGGAAGTGCTAATTGTAATTTCTGAAAGCAGTCAATGTTGAGGGAGCGTGGCAGGAAGAAAAATGCTATCTCCCATTGCTGCTTTTTCTCTCGGGACTATTTTTAAAAAGAAAATCATCAGATCATAAGATATTAGTTTGGATGAAGAAGACTCTTTGGCCCACCTGATCTCATCTCTCCGGAATACTCACGCTACCATCCTTCAATCACAGCATCAAGCTGTTTAATTTTAACATGAATCCAGTGTCCTGGTCTCAATCAACTTTCACGGCAACCTGTTCCATTATTAATTGGTTTCTGAGTAAAGAAAAACTTTGTGGTATCTCTCCTGAAATGGTTCTTTTCAACTCTAAACCTGTGTCCTTTTGTGCTGCTGTCTCAGTGCATCCAAAGGTATAGTTCTAGGTTTACGTTTTCAATCATATTTAACTACACCTATAAAGTCGCCTCTAAGACATCTATCAAACTGAAGAGCCCTAGCTTGTCTAATCATTGCTCATTCCTCCAACACTGGGATCATCCTGTTGCTCTCCTCTATACTGCTTTTGGGACCTGGGAGGCCCCCTTATGCAGTGCTCTAGGTGCGGCCTGACCAGAGCATCTTGCAGCCTGAATTGATTTAACAACCATAGCGCATCATTCTGTTTGCTTTGTTTCACTGCTGCCTCACCACATTTGAACATAGAGAGCAATAAGTCAATTACCACCCCCTGGTTTTCATTTGGTTTTCCCCTTGGCAAGTTCTATTCCTTCCATGGAGTATATTTCCTATTGTTACTTACTATGGTTGAAGTCTCCATTTATCTGTATCGAACTTCATTTTACAGTTATCAGCCAATGTACAAACTCTGAAAGATCTTTGCTGCCTCCTCTGATTTCACAGTTCCCCCAGTTTGGTTACATCTATTTTACACCGGGGCTGCGAATCCAGGTCATTAATATATGCAGGGCACAAGAGGACATGAATCTGAGCTCTCGGGCTGACTAAGGAAGCTCCAATTAGTGCTTCCTTTTCCTTTTGCACATAAGATCTGTTGACTCAGTGGCTTATCCCATGAACAATGACAAGTTCTCAGCTTCTGTGCTGAATTAGCTGATCTAAACTGGCAAGGGAATCGGCCTCAGTCCTGCCAGTAGAGGAGGGGGACATCAGCCTGATCAATCATTTCCTGATCAATATTATTGTGACACTATTCCATCTCCCTGTAGAATGGAGAGAAATTGGCAAGAGGGAATACAATCAATAATAATAATAATTAAATTTAGTATAGCGCTTTTCAAGTCTCAAAGTGCTCCACAAGATATAATAATAATCTTTGCATTTGATATAGTGCTTTATCATGTTATGGAGTCCTGTAGATTAGTGGTTAGAGCACTCGCCTCACCTGGGTTCGATTTTTAGCAGAGCGAAACCATGGGCAAGTATCCTTATTCCATATGCCTGATAATAATCCCTCAAGAAAAAAATAATAAATTGGTCACTTGAATCCACGACTGTTTGTGGGACACTGCTGTATGCAATTGGCTGCCACGTTTTGCCCAAAAATATACAGTCAATTCACTTTACAGTATATTTTGTGAAGCGTTTTGAGACGTCTAGAAGACGTGAAAAGCGCTGTATCAAATGCAAGGATTATTATTATTATTATGGGCAAGTATCCTTATTCCATATGCCTGATAATAATCCCTCAAGAAAAAAATAATAAACTGTTTGTGGGACACTGCTGTATGCAATTGGCTGCCACGTTTTGCCCAAAAATATACCGTCAATTCACTTTACAGTATGTTTTGTGAAGCGCTTTGAGACGTCTAGAAGACATAAAAAGCGCTATATCAAATGCAAGGATTATTATTGTTGTTGAGGTACCTCAAAGCGCTTCACAGAATATACTGTGAAGTGAATTGACTGTAGTGTCCCATAAACAGTCGTGCATTGAGTGACCATATTATTATTATTATTTTTTGAAGGAATTATTACCCCCAGAAAGTGATCCGCCAATCCACTAACACCTGGAAACTTACTGTTAGGTAAACAGAGGCATGTGGAGTAAGGAAACTTACCTAAGGTTTTGCCCTTGTCGTGAATCGGATCCAGGTCCTCGCGCTTGCGACGCGAGTGCTCTAACCAATACACTACGGGGCTCCACAATATATTGTAAAGTACAGTGACTGTGTATTTTGTAGGAAAATGCCACAGCCAATTTTGCACACAGCAATGTCGCACGCCAGCTGTTAAAGTTAATGATTAATTTTATTTGGGGGATTGTTGACCAGGACAATCAGGAAAACCCCTTTCTCTTTTCAAGTAGTGCAATGGGGAAACAAAGTAAAATTAGATTAAATGATTTTCTTTTACTGAAAAGATGTCTTGTACGTGTGTGTGTGTGTGTGTGTGTGTGCTTAGACTGTGCGATGGCAGCTTGCAATTCTCTAACTTTTCTGGTTGCCTTGACAGTGCTTTCTTTGATCTCACCATTCATAGCAAAAGGCTTGTGATGGTGTCTTGGCTGTTTTTCATTAAACTTGAATACAGAAATGCCTCCCAGAAGAGAAGGCTGTCAATACCATGTTGAAATACTACAACCTGCACTTATGTAGAAACAGGCCATTCAGTCCAAGTAGGCCCAGCCAATATTTATATTCCACATGAGTATCCACCCCTCCTATTCTCCTCTCCTATGGTCCTCTATTCCCTTTCTCCCTCATGCATGCATCATGTTTACTGTTAAATACATCAATGCCATTTGTTTCAAGCACAACTTCCGGCAGTGAGTTTCACATTCTCACCAGTAAAGACATTACTCCAAAACTCCCTATTAGGTCTCCCATTAGCTATCTTACACTGTGTTTAGTTTTGGACTCAGCAACAAGTGAAAATAGTTCATCCACTTCAGTAAGACGACTTATAACACCTCAGACATAATAATAATAATCCTTGCAGTTGATATGGCACCTTATCACGTCGTTGAGACGTCTCAAAGCGCTTCTTATTTTCTTTGAAATAATGTGGAGATAGCCATTCAATTGTCAATAAGGAAGTTATTAGTAACTGGGAACAAAATGTGGTTATAATCTGATCACCTATAATAATTATTCTTGTATTTTGTATACAGTCTAGAGAGTCACTCTAGTGCAGTGCTAGAGGTGGTTGTTTGTTGGAGGTGCTGCCCTTTGGACGGCAAATTAAGATGAGGTCCTGTCTGCCTGCTCAGGTGGATGTTAAAGCTCCCATGGCACGATTCAAAAAAAGAACAGGGTTTTTCCCAGCATCCGGGCCACAATCCACCCCCCAACCCCCCCATTTAAATTAGTCATTCTCTTCATGAATGTTTGCAGGATGTTGGTGTGGGAAAATGGGCCATTGCATTTGTCTGCAAATGCGCAGTAAATATGCTATGCAATAAAAATCCTGTAAAATGCTTTGAAAGGTTGTCAATGACCTGATAAGACATTATGACAAATGCAAGGATAATCTATCAAATAATTATCTGGCTATCACATCCAATCAATTGCACTACCATCTAAGAGCTTGGAAACAATAAATTTACTTGGTTTGTAAGTTTCGTGACTGAATATCTTGGAATTGATCCAAACGGAGCCAGTGGAGTTCAGTGTTGAGCATGGAACGATTGGCAAGTGACATTCAGTGCATGTAAAGATATGAATTTCTTAAGTGATTTATAGTAATTCCTAACGTTTGCGTATCCCATTACAGGGCTGTCTTTCAGGAAATTCACCCGAACCTGTTCACACACGAAGAGTGGTCTTTTCGCACAACATGGATAAAGCTTTGAAAGAAGGTACAATTGTTTTAGTTAATTCCTGGGCAGGGTCACAGTTTTTTCTCAATGCTATCATAAATGCTATCCCTTAAAGGAACGAGACATAAATATGAGAATCCAAAATCAGTTTATCGTGAAATGGAGAAAGCCCTAGACTTTGTTGATGTTTGTTTGTCAAAGGACTTCAGAGACAAGCATAGATTAGAAGAAATGGATTACATTCTTTGAATCAACTGTAATTCTTTGAAGAGGTAACAAAACTGGTGGGTGCGCAAATGTAAATCAGTGGATATAACTACTTGGATTCCGAAAATTGTTTTGCAATATTTCATGTTCCAGGCTTGAAAGAAAGTCTAAAGTATATGTGTTTTGTTCCCCATCTCCATTCCACCCATTGTGCAGTGGGTAAATGTACATCCCAGCAGGATTGATCTTTGGCTAGGTTGATTTAGCTGATTATCAGATGGAGCATGATGGTTATCTAAGTGGTTGGGTGGGCTGGGAGGGAGAAAAGTAGCCAGGTTTCCTGCTTCTAAATGGCAACTCGTAATGCTTGCTGTAAGTGTGAAGACAGGATCCTATTAAGATTTGTTGGTTCCGAGTTACGTAGGCTGCTTACACTTGCGCAATAGTCAGTTGGATGGTTGTAAGATCCAATATTTGTAGAATCATGCTGCAGAATGGACCAACGGCTCCAGGAGAGAATGTGTAAAACAGATTGAAAAAAGGATTAGCTATTGGAAGCAGAAGGTTAAGGATAAAGAATGAACTGGTTGAGATTACTGTTTAATGAAACTCCAAAGGAAAGATTTGTTTCAAATCCCTTGCATGTTGGTCCATTCATAAGTAAGTTGTACCNAAAAAAAGATAATAATATCAAAGATCGCTTTGGAGAACAAGCATTTTGTACACTCCCAGATATTTAGAGCAATTCTGAGGGACTCTAATACAATTGTTTTGTCATCTGAGAAATTTGCAGATAACACATCAAAGATAGAGAAATTGAGCAAGTTTATGCTTGCCGCCAACATGAGGATTCAATTGCACAATAATATTTCCAGTAGTGAGGTTCTGCCCAGAACAAAAAGTAAGAGCATCGAGCCCTATACCCTAACAACAACAACAACAACAAGATTACATTTATATAGTGCCTTTACGTCGGGAGGACATCCCAAGGCGCTGGACAGCGTACAGCATTTCAGACCCGAGCTGGGGTCATGAAGGGGAGGGGACGGAGCATGACCAATGGCATGGTCGAAGAGGAGGGTTTTGAGGCGGGACTTGAAGGAGGCTAAGGAGAGGGTGAGGTGGAGTGATTTGGGGATGGAGTTCCAGAGGTTGGGGGCAGAGTGGCTGAAGGCTCTCCTGCCAATGGTGGGGCGGGTGGGCAGGGGACATGGAGCAGGCCAGAGCCGGCTGAGCGGATGGAGCGGGCGGGTTGGTAGAGGGTTAGGAGATCACAGAAATAGAGTAGGGCGAGACCATTGAGGGCTTTGTAGGTGAGGACCAGGATTTTGAACTGGATCCTCTGAAGGATAGGGAGCCAATGGAGTCGGGCCAGAATGGGGGAGATGGGGTCACAGAGTTTGGTGCGGGAGAGGACACGGGCTGCAGAGTTCTGGATTATCTGCAGCCTGTGGAGGGAGAAGTTGGGAAGGCCGACAAGCAGGGTGTTTGCATAGTCGAGCCTGGAGGTGATGAAGGCATGAACCCTAAGGGGTTTAGCAGCATTGGACTAGCTAGAAGATCGCTTACCAAAGTGTTGGTGCCAGGCAAATGATCTCTGGGCAACTAACCAAGTGGAGTGGAATCATCCATTTCAACCAATATTTTAACTCTTAGTGACTGCAAACTAAGGTTACTTTCAGGTGGAACAAGTTGCTACTGCATCAATTTATGTGGATCATGGTCACAATTGACTCTGCATATCCATCGAGTCATAGTCATTCTGACTCATTCATATAATAATGATAGAGGAAAATGCATCATGTAGTTTCATGACATTTTCTGATTGCACAAGAATTAGGTGACAAATATTAGGTGGATTGATAACATTTAAAATGATTTGGAGCAATTTAGCAGATGAGTAATGAATGCCAGGGAATTTGAATGCAAATAAAAGCAAGGTTCCACATGTTAGATCAAAAATAGTTTATTATTGACTTGCATTAGCAAAGGTATCAAAGGCTTTAGGTGTGATTGACCTTTTCACTAAAATACGCTGTTGGTGTGAGGCTTCAACTTAAAAAATAGTCATTTCAATCATTATTATGACTTGATAAATGGTTTACAGTAGAGCTGGAAAAAATTTTAACCGTCCAAAAAAATCAATGTTGCTTCACAGTATGAAGATTTTTGATAAAACTTAGCATTTCTTTCATGATGCATGAATACAGTTGCAATCCTGACTATTCTCACATAAATTGTCACGGTAACCATTTTAATATTGCTAAGATGCAGTGACCTTTTTGAATATCTACATTGAATGATCTTCAACCAAAAGGGATGATAATTGCTTCTTTACAACCCTTGTATTTTCCTTTCATCTTAAATGTTGAGAATTTGCAATGCCATTTTAAGGAAATCTCTTGTGGGGAAAGGGGGGTGTTGTCAGTAGATTAGGATGTCTCTTTACAGGCGCCCACCTCCAAAAGTTAATAAATTTACCAACAAGCATTTACCGACATCACCTGTCGCTTGACAAAAGAAAACCCATTTTTGGACATACAATGCTTGGCTGTCTTGGGGTTGGAATTTAACACTGAATGTTGCATTCTATTTGTAATTGCTTGCAATAAAGTAGAACAGCCTCCCATGTCTGCAGTGAGGGATAGGCTGCATGGATTTCAGGGCATGACCCATGCTGAAGGGTACCTGCTGTCAGGGAAAGAGTGTGATTTAAATTAGTGACTTTCGCAATAGGTTGTTGGTTATGTTTGTCCTCATGGTTTCTCAATGAGGAATGGTGATATAATGGCTTCTTTATGGTGAGATTGGATATTTAAAATTTGGCTGCATTTGAAACAGACTCCAGCAACTTAGCTAGGTGTGATCTGTTTCTGTTTGTGAGTTTATAGTTCAGATTTACATTAACAAATATTACTGATAGATTCACCATGATTGCACCATCAAATATCTGTTAATTGGTGGTGTTGCTTAGAGTGGTGGTTAAATGCCTAAAGATGTGGGTCTATTGACCTTCAATTTTATACCATGCATGCTTACCTTTGTATCTCTTTCTTCCGCGAATGTTTAGGTAATGAAAATATAATTTTAAGTTTTAGATGGGCTAGTGGGAAGGGTTCAATGTGAGAGTGAAAATTGAGTCCTGTGAATGTGTGAATTATCTCATAAATAAATGCAGTCAACATGGCCAGCCTATAATTAAACATCGGCAGCAAAGACTGGTTACAGGTTTGACCATCCCTTCCCAACTCTTCCCTCCACAAGCTGCAGATCATCCAGAACCACTGCAGCTTGTGTCCACTCCCGCACCAGGTTCCGTAACCCTATCACCCTCACCCGGCTCCACTGGCTCCCTATCACATCCAGATTAATCAGATTAGCGCTCTTGTTGTGCTTCCAATGGCACTCTTTTAATATTCAATGGACTAGGCAGACTGTAACTGCATATTGTTTCCCAGGTAACCCATAGGAATAGGCTTCTCTCTAGGCAACAGCACTCAAACAACTTTAGTTAAATAAAAGGGTTAATGTTAAAGGAATAGAATCTGATGTCCCAATCATAGAAAGTTTATAGCGCAAAAGTATAGCACAGACACAAGGTCCATCAGCACCTTGGGACATCTTCCCAATGTGAAACAGCGCCTTGGGATATCCTGCTGCTGCTAAAGGCGCTATGTAAATTTGTGTTGTATCATCTCTGTAGGGTGCTAGCTATCCCACTGGAGGTAACTGCTCTGAACCCATTCCTGTGTCCTTTCCCCGATGTTATATAGTAATGAATTAACCAAAGAAACCCTTTTTTTTAAATATCTGGTGGGTATTTGTGTTGTTTTGTTCGTCAATACTGGAATCAGAAAGTCAGTTCCTGCAGCCCAGGTCCATTCTATACCAGTAGAACAAAACAATTTGAATCCCAATTTGTTTAGAGCATCAGACATAGCTTGTTTATTTCAGTGGTAATACCTAGTGAAATAAGTTTTTCAGGGAAAGCTGCTGAAACGAAGATGGAAGTTCAAGACTAGATGCTGTTTTGGTGAGAGAAGTGATTGAAACATGTGGAGAAGAGTGGTTACAAATCTAAAAGGATTTTGCTGAGCTTGATGGCTTTTCTCTGTTCGTAAAAATAAATGCTGTGTCCAAAGTATTTTTCATATCTTTTGTATCTGTAAGCTATGGTTGGAATGATTGACGACGGGATGTTTTAGTGATGTATTTGGATGATACATTGTCTTCCCCTATATTGAGATTGGAATGTTGAATGGTTGCACAGGTGGGAACATGCTGCTCCACTGTGCTACAACTGAGCAGTGGACAGAGCTGCAAGTTCCCCACTTTGCAAGTTGCCAAGTGTTATTGTGGCATTGTCGAGTGGAGTCCATAGACCTGGAACCTACCACTCACTAAGTGCTCAAATACAACAGCAAATTAGATTTGTAAAGCGCCTCTCGCGTCAGGAGCACGTCCCAAGGCTCTGGACAGTAAGGGATCCGCACCCGAGTTGGTGGTTGAGATCAGGATGGGTGGAGGGCGAGGAGATAGGGGTAGGAGGATGACCGAAGTACGGTTGAAGAAGAATACAATTTGTTGTTGCTGAAAACAAGAGCATAATGCCTTGATGTACATAGTACTCAGCTAGGATATGAGTGCATGGAGTTCAAAATCCGATATGAGGAGGAAGAATGGAATGTATAATATCCATTAGTAGGAAATGTTGAGAGGCACAGTGCTGATGAACAAGATCAATGCCATGTGGAATCTGGAAAACATGCCACCAGAAGAATATTGATCTGTGTTTCGATCTGCATTCTGAGTTACAATCAATGAAACTCCACATCCATCTTGCATAATGTTAGTGTAAGGTATGTGACACAATTCCAGCCTAATTAAAAACGCTCGTGGTGGATTTATTTTTCTCTTAAATTCTCTGCCTCAATTACCTGTTCACACTGTCTCAGGATCTACTTGCTCTGCAGCAATTTTCAATAAATCCAACCAGTTTATAACTAGACTGAACGGTCAACTTTTTATCCCTTTGTTGTGACTGACGGCCCTTTCCAACCACTAGTAATTGCACTAATGCTATTCTGCTCTATTTACGTGCCCATCCCTGGATTTAATTTTTAACAAGGAAAACAGGTTGGACTTCTGTTATCTCCATTAAATAGAGAATGTGTATGATATACGGGGGATGGATTGTAATTGTATATTTTATTGAAAGTTTTCAATGTGTTAGCCAGATCCTTGAACTATGAAATTCCTTTTTCTCCTTTTCATTTCCATTGTGGTCCATCTGCAAAGGCCTCTAATAAACCTGATAAATAATTTTTTTATTTGAGTGAGTAACAGTGAGCTACTTATAGGTGTTGTTGCTACTGAGCCTTTTACTGGCCATAGACTATAGCTGCATACTCCCAGTAACTGGTCACTGGAATGGTGATCAGAAGCAGCAAGCTTGGTTCTTTGTGTTGTGTGTCTTCTTCCCCTTTCCTCAGAGTTGCTAAGACGAGTTCTATGCTCTATCACTGCCCTGGTTGATGTTATTCAACAGTACAAACTTGGCTGCTTCCAAATGGTGCTATTACTCACTGAATCATTTGAGGAACATGATGTGTGAATTTTAAATTAACATTTTGCAAAGAACTTAATATAGGGCTTAAATTCCGAAATGCAATATAATTTGCACAATTTTATTTGATGCATCCCTCTTTCTTCTATAGCTGCCCCTTTCATAACATATGACGCGATCTATTCTTTCCAGTTGGGCTGAATCCTCAGAATTTATGAGTGTTTGAAATGATTGCAGGAATTATGTGAAATATGACCTGCAGTATTTCTTGTATGGATGTGGGAAACTTATGACCAGTGGAGCAAAACCAGAGACTCTGCATCTGTGGTCAGCTTTGATTACCATCTGAGAGCTATTTCATGTTTTGATTAACTTTGTGAATGCTGTTCAAAGTCAGAGAAATTGAGTTTGGTTGACAAGCAAAGCACATCATTACTTTGGGTGTAATTTATTGTTTCAGATGTGTCAGAGATGATAGTTGAAAATAACGACAATCCCTTTGTTTGAGACATTGATCCTTGCATTTGACATAGCGGCTGTAACGTTGAATGTCTCAAAGACGATTCACAAAGTTTCTTTGAAGTGTAGTAATTGTATTTGTAGGAGAGCACAGCAGTCACACACAGCATACACAACAGTGTTTCACAAAACACCGTAAAATTGTTGATCAATTTATCTGGCGGGTTGTTGGCCAGGACACTGGGAGAAACTGCCTTCTCTTTTCTTTAACACCATGGGTTCTTGAACATCTAAAAATGCAGACTGGATCAATGGAAGAACAGCACCTTTGAAAGTGCAGCAATCCCCCAGCACTGCACTTGAGAGCGTCAACACAGATGAATACAAAGTCTTGATGTGGACTTTGAGAACTGTATCAAAATGACACGTTAAGTGCACTCTACAGGTGGAGATTTTTGTTTTGTACGTTGCAATACAAACTATGTTTATGTTAAATAAAGCACTTCCCTTTGAAGACTTGTCTTTACTTTAGATGGTTAATGAAGTTTTCTTTAATGTTTGTCATTTTTACAACTTTTACGAAACAGATCATTTAGCTCAAGAGTTTGCATCTTTTATTCAGTAAATTTTCATCGCTAATTTTATTGAATTTAAATTACAAGTAAAACGTTTGTAAATGTAAATTAAAAGTAAAATTAAATTTCTTTGTTCAAAATGACTAGGATTTAAAAATATTTCCTTGATAAATGGGTCATAATACTCCTGATTTGTCCATACTAATTATCTGCCTTCCATCAGCTTGCTCTGATTGACAAGGTGGGTTGAAATTTTCTTTTGGCCAATTGTGTTGACAGAACACAAGTCATCTGCAGCACTCTTAACCTGGAAGTGTTGTATGATTTGCATGAGGGACAGGAAGGGCACAGGAATACAATTAAAACTATTACTCAAATATTTATGCTAATGCTGTTACTGGATCTTTTTAAACATAAGATGGCAATGGATTTGTCGCAGAGTGAAAGGAACTTCATTTTTTTAAATTTGACATCTTGTTTTTTTTTCTTGGTCTTTTTTGTGATAATAGTAGAAGTATAAGGTTTCCTAATTTAGTCTTAGATTATAACTCAGTCAATTTAATCATTTTTAAAGCAGTACAATTCTGATCAGATGCCTTTTAAATGTTGTATTTCCTTTGTCCTTTTTGCTGGCAAGCTCTCCTGCCACTTTAAAATCAATTGCTTGAAACATTGCTTTCTGCATCCGAGTCCTCTTGGCTTAGTTGGTAGTGCTGTCGTCTCTGTATCAAAAGATTGTGGGTTTAATTTCTGCATCAGGGGCTTTGAGCTCCCAATCTGCGCTGTTTTGCAGGTGTAGTTTGGGGAGTCCACCGATGGTTGAAGATACTATCCTTCAAATATTCAGGTAGGCATTAAAAAAAGTGTGATGATATTAAAAAAAATACACAGATTAGTTGAGCTGTATCAATTGGTGGCTGCTAATAGAAACCGGAAAATGGAGCCACACAATAGTAATGCATTTGATTTCATGCTGTGTAGACTTTTAAAAATGAACAGTGCAAGTTATGTACCAAATAATCATTTGTATCTGATCTTGGACCCATCACTCGCTTCATGTGTATAATGAAAGTAGATGGCTAATGCATTCTTCAGAAACTGAAGCCTCAGCTATTATTGAAACCACAACTGGTTTGGAGGAAGATTTGGTGCTCATCCAAAGAGCACATTTGCTATAATGAACAAAGAATGAGGTGTAAGGTCTTTACATTTATGTGGGTTTTTTATAGTCAATAAGAAGAAATTATTCCCAATAGTCAGTGAATCAATGGAGGGCATCAATTTAAGATAGTTAACAAATGAGCAAATGGGGCGGTTAGGAGAATTTTTTTACTCAGAGAGTAGTTAGGATGTAGAATGTCTTGCCGGGAGCCATGATTGAGGCAGAAGACATATTAGCTTTCAAAAGGGAACTACAGTAGATAAATATCTAAAATGGAATAAACTACAATGGGAATGGGGAAAGGCCAGGTAATTGGGACTGAAAGGATTGCTCTTTAAAGAGCCAGCTCAGATGATGGGCTGATTGGCTGCCTTCTGTGCTGTAAAATTTCTATGTTTCTATACTTTCTAAGGAGTACTCAACATGGATTGATAATAGTGGAAATGTGGACTAGAAAAATATTCTGAAGCTTTTGCTTTTCTACTTTTGAAGTCAAAGAAGTTTCTATTTAGAATATTTCCCCATGGGAGTGTATGACGAGAAAGCCTTGGTAGGTCTTGTGTGGTTTTGTAAAGATCTTGAATAGCTGAATTGCTTCTTTCATTCTGTGGTTCACTTTTCATGTGATCAGGGATTGAGCTGTTCGAAAACAGTTTTTGTTAGATGATGTGGTTTTAGTATTAAAAAAGTGCGGTTGTGTTAATGTGACCAAAATTTAAATGTCCATAAATAACTGTTTAGAAAGTATTGTTATTTACTCAAAACGGGTGGAAAGCACTAATTGTGTGATTATTACTCATGTGAATGGGAAGGATTTTATATTCCATTTTTCAGTTAAATTCTGTACATTCTGTGAGCATCAGCTAAAGCAGTTAGCTTTTAAACTGTAGAAATGAATAATAATACTAATAATCCTTGAATCCTTGGAGTCCTGTAGCTCAGTGGTTAAAGCACTCACCTCGCAAGCTAGAGACCTGGGTTTGATTCCCGGCAGGGTGAAATCTTGGGCAAGTTTCCTTACTCCACATGCCTGATAATAGTCCCTCAAGAAAAAAATAATAAATTGGTCACTTCAATCTACGACTGTTTGTGGGACACTGCTGTGCGCAATTGGCTGCCGCGTTGCGCCCACAATATACAGTCAATTCACTTTACAGTATATTATGTGAAGCACTTTGAGACGTCTAGAAGATGTGAAAAGCGCTATATCAAATGCAATGATTATTATTAATTTGAAAGCGTCTTATCATCTCATTGAGACGTCCCAAAGCGCTTCACAGAATATGCAGTATTGTAAAGTGGATTGACTGCATTGTGAGTGAAACAATTGTTATTGTGATTGTACTGCAATGTTAGGCTGGTTTGAAAGTAGATTTCAGTGTAAATCCTACAGTTCAATAACCAAATTTGTGTAATGAGGGTTAGTTGAATTTAGTTGATAATTAAACAGATTATCACAAAACTCTCTTCCTTAACATAATATTCTCTGAGGCAAATTATTTTAGAACTAGCTTTTCTGTATGCAAAATCTATCTTTTTATAATTACAATAACAACAACAACTTTGGTTAATGTTGCGCCCTTCATACACTCGTGTGAGTGAATTTATTACATTTATAGCATTGAATGAGTTTTGCTAATTCAGCTCTGGGTATTTAACTCCTGGAATATGAAATATGTGCATGAAGCAAACAAATATATATAATTGCATTTATATTGTATTTTATCAAAAGGACTCCACAGAATGAGAACATTGAAGTGTAGTTTTGTAGACTGATGGCTATTTGAAATTAATGATCATTTGGTTTATTTGGGTGGATTTGGATGAGTGAGGAATATTGGCCAGGACCTAAGAAAATTATTTACTGCTCTTTAAAGTAATGCCTTTAATGTTACTTTGTTAATCATTACACAAGTCATCTTTGAAGCATTGCTTCAAGTAATGCACTGCCTAGATTATGAGATCAAGTCCTGGTCTGGGGTTTGAACCCACATTTTTCTGATCCAGATGTGGCTCTAACTGATCCAAACTGAAAGGATGAATCTCTGGCACCAACAAATTTGTTGACAACATAAAATACAGGGAACATTTGACTTGCTATTTGTTTTCACTCATCAATCTTGTTACAAAAATACAAGGATTTTTTTATTAATCTCATTACAGGAAAACTGTTACAAGAGTTTATAGAATGTATCAGGGATAATTATCTAGATCAGTATGCCGAGGAGCTAACCAGGGAACAGGCCATATTAGACACTTGTTTTGCGTAATGAAGCAGGGCTGATCAGCAAACTGGAAATTAAGGCTCCTCTAGGGCAAAGTAAATACGATGGAATTTAGCATTAAGTTAGAGAGAGAAATAGTTAAGTCCGAAGCAAACGTTTTAAATTCAAGTAGAGCCAATTTTGCTGGTATGAGAGAGGATTTAGCCAAAATATACTGGGAAATTAGACTTAAGGAATTGACAGTAGACCAGCAATGGCAGACGTTTAAGGAGATAGTGCAAAATTCCCAGCGAGCACGTATTCCTTTGAGGAATAAGAATGCCACGGGAAAGGTGGCCCAACCGTGGCTAACTAGAGCAGTTAGGGAAAGTATAAAGTTAAAGGAAGAAGCCTATAAAACAGCTAAGATGAGTAGTAAACCCGAGGATTGGGAGAACTTTAGGGATCAACAAAGGAGAACCAAAAAAGTGATTAAGAGGAGAAAATGGAATATGAGGGCAAACTAGCGAGAACATAAAGACAGACTGCAAGAGTTTTTATAAATATATAAAGAGGAAGAGGCTGTCAAAGGTAAATGTGGGTCCGCTACAGGCAGAGACGGGGGGAATTATAGTAGGGGACAAAGACATGGCAGAGTCATTAAACAAGTACTTTGCTACTGTCTTCACCTTAGAAGACACTGAAAACCTACCAAGAATAGAGGGGAACCAAGAAGAAAATGTTAGCGAGCAATTTGGAGGAATTAATATTAGTAAAGAAATGGTTTTAGGTAAATTATCAGGTCTTAAAACTGATAAATCTCCTGGACCTGATGGCCTACATCCTAGGGTTTTAAAAGAGGTGGCTACTGAGATAGTGGATGGCTTGTCTTTGATCTTCCAAAATTCTCTGGATTCCGGAACGGTTCCCATTGATTGGAAGATTGCAAACGTGACACCACTATTTAAGAAGGGTGGGAGAGAAAAGATGGGGAACTATAGGCCAGTTAGTCTGACTTCAGTGGTAGAGAAAATTCTTGAGTCCTTAATTAAAGATGTCGTTATGGGATTCCTGGAAGACCATAACAAGATTAGGCAGAGTCAACATGGCTTTACAGAAGGGAAGTCAAGCTTAACTAATCTTTTAGAGTTTTTTGAAGATGTATCTAGCAGGTTAGACAGGGGGGAACCAGTAGATGTAGTATATTTAGATTTTAAAAAGGCATTTGACAAAGTACCACACAAAAGACTATTGCACAAGGTTAAGGCCCACGGGATTAATGGGACATATTAACATGGATTGAAGAGTGGCTAAACGGGTCATTCTCGAATTGGCAGGATGTGACTAGTGGAGTGCCACAAGGATCAGTGCTTGGGCCTCAGCTATGTCCCACAAACAGTCGTAGATTGAAAATGACCAATTTATTATTGTTTTTGGTCTTGGAGGGATTATTATTAGGCGTGTGGAGTAAGGAAACTTGCCCAAGGTTTCGTCCTGCCTGGAATTGAACCCAGGTCTCTTGCTTGCAAAGTGAGTGCTCTAACCACTGAGCTACAAGACTCCACATGTTTTGTCATGTGCTTTGAGTTTCTGCAGTTTGCATAGGACCGTATTCATTACGGCTGCATCTTTGATCTCTGCGAGTCCTCTCGTGGAGCTATGTGCAGGTTAGGGATCCAACTTTCAAATAAGGATAACTTGCCTTTATATAACTCCCTTCACACGGGTAGTGTCTCGAGAACTTCAAAATGATATCCCTGGATTTGTGAAGAATACCTCACATTTTACTTCCCCATAGTGATGCTAAATACATTTCTAGGACAAGAAGGTGACTCTGGAATTAAACAAAAACAGAAGTTGCTGGGTACACTCAGGAGGTCAGGCAGCATCTATGGAGAAAGGAAAGTGAATCAACGTTTCGGGTCCACAACCCTTCGTCAGAACCGGGGCATGTTGGGAGGGAGAGGCTTTTAAAGGATAACAGAAGGGGTGAGGCAGGGCAAGGAAGACAAAGGAGAAAATGAGGTAGAGACAGGGGATGATGGGTTAAAGAAGTGTTAATGATGGAAAACAAAGGGTGGGGAAACAAAGCAGGTGAATAGAGGTGTTAATGCTGCAGAACAAAATGGGGGTGGGGAAGGCAACAACTTCCATAAGTATCCTTGTAATGCAGGTAGTTTACAAGATTAACTTGTAGGGTCATATTTCATATTCTTTCACATGTAGAATGTTGGTGAAATTTAGGCTATTTAAATTTAAACTCAGCACAATCCCCTCACACAAGGTGTATTCATCATGTTTCTCTCACACGCCTGTCACCTGGTCTTGTACTGTAATGATTTGCATCTCTGGAATTGTATTTGCTCTTCATTGAAGAAATGAGGATCTCGCCAAGAGTATTTCAAATACTGAAAGCCATAGATCATGCAAATGTAAGTTATTAAGTTGAACTGTGATCGCTGAATTAGAACACGTGAATACAAAATGACTGAGTCTCAGTGTGGCTAGAGATTGGAGTGTGTTTTTCCTCTTCACAGAGCGCTGGAGGTATGGAATTTGCACCTCAGCAAAAGCAGCTACTGTTGTCAATTATCTCTTTTAAAAAGCACAGCTGGATGAGTCAGGGTATGCAAGGTTATAAGGATCTGTGTAGACCAAATGTACTGAAATGATCAGATGTACTGTAGAACTCCATATTTTTTGTACTGCTGGGATCATTTGGTGTCATCTGGAAAATGTGACTCATCAAGATGAAGTAGATTGTGGTGTTCCATAAGTATCCTTGTATTGCAGGTAGTTTGCAAGATTAACTTGTAGGGACATATTCTTTTACATACAGAATGTGGTGAAATTTAGGCTATTTAAATTTAAACTCAGCACAATTCCCTCACACAATGTGTATTCATCATGCTTCTCTCACGCGGCTGTCACCTGGTCTTGTACTGTGACGATTTGCATTTATTGTAATGTCTGCCCAACCGTTTGGTTTAGGTATTCAGGCAGCCATTATGTGTGTTGTGCAAACTATGGGTAGATTAAATACAGTACCATACACTCAATGAAAAGAGTGTTATTTTATTACTTTATTACTAATGTCAGCAATACCTAGTTGTGAACTGGAAAGAATCCTGTAGTCCACAAGAGAACTATAACAACAACAACAACAACAAGATTCCATTAATAGAGCGCCTTTCACGTCGGGAGGACGTCCCAAGGCGCTGTACAGTTGGGTCAGGACCCGAGCATTGGGGGGGAAATGGTCAGGGTGAGGGGAGGGAAGGGAGGGAGCGAGGAGGGGATAGAGAGTTGAGAGGGGAGCTGAAGGCACGGTCAAAGAGAAAGGTCTTGAGACCGGCCTTGAAGGAGGAAAGGGAGGAGGCGGCGAAGGCACTGGGGGATAGAGTTCCAGAGCCTCGGGGCTGAGAGGCTGAAGGCCGGCCACCGATGGTAGGGCGGTTGGGGCGGGGGATATGGAGCAGACCGGAGCCAGAGGAACGGAGGGTACGGGCAGGTAGGTTGGGGGATAGTAGGTCGGAGAGGTAGGAGGGAGCAAGGCCGTGAATGGCCTTGTAGGTGAGGATGAGGATCTTGAATTCGATCCTCTGGGGGATGGGAAGCCAGTGGAGGCGAGCGAGGGTGGGAGTGATGTGGTCCCGAAGCCTGGTGCGGGACAGTACACGAGCTGCAGAGTTCTGAATGACCTGCAGCTTGTGGAGGGAGGTGCCGGGAAGGCCGGCGAGGAGAGAGTTCCCATAGTTCAGCCTTGAGGTGATAAAGGCGTGAACCAGGGTTTCAGCAGCGTGAGGGGTGAGGTAGTGCCGTAGTCTGCCGATATTTCGGAGGTGATGGAAGGCGGTGCCAGTTGTGGAGTGGATATGAGGGAGAAAGGACAGCTCAGGGTCGAACAGAACACCGAGGTTCCTGACGGCTTTGAGAGGTGGAGAGTGCAGCCTTGGATGCTGATGCTGTCAGCGCCTGAGCTGCGGAGGACGCTGAGCCAATCAGGAGGGCCTCAGTTTTACGCACGTTGAGCTGAAGAAAGTTGTCTCTCGTCCAGGACTCGATGTCGGACAGGCAGCTGTCAGGACATCGGTGGTCATGGAGTTGAGGGTAGAGGAGGAAAGGTAGAGTTGGGTGTCATCCGCATACATGTGGAAGTTAACCCCATGTTTGCGGATGACACAACTATGTCTGGAACTGTATCCATCTCTAAATAATTGTGCAGCGTATAAGGTAAATGTATAATTGTTTCTTTCTGCTCTTACCCCATGGCGGGGCTTTGAGTTCATTGTCTAGGTTAACACTCCAGTACAGTGCTGAGGGTGTGCTGGATTGTCCGAGGTGCTGTCCTTCGGATGAAATGTTAAAATGAAATGTCCCGTCTGCCTGTTCAGGTAGGCATTAAAGATCCCGTCGCAATATTTGAAAAGAGAAGCGAGTTTCTTCTGGTGTCCTTGCCAACAATCCTCCAGATTAATTGGTCATTCTCCTCATGACTGTGTGAGACCCTGCTGTGTGCAAATGGCTGCCGCATTCGCCTCCAACAAAACAAGTTATTATGTTTGACAGTAATTATTCATGATTAAGTTGCTTGAAAATGCAATTTCATAAGTTTTTTAAGATGTATACTGTAATAATAATCTATGTGAATGTTAAGCAGAATTTAATCTTCACCATCAAGCAATATTTGAAGGTTGGTGCTGGAAAGAAAATATGTGTGTGACATGATTTTATTAGTGAGCTGATTTCCAATGCCCCCTCTCTTGGTTGAGGAACGATAACAGTTCCATTCAGGTTTTGCTGGCTACCCAGGGATCATAATGAAACCAGGGAGCTGATGGTGATAGTTGCTTGTATCATCAATTAAACTAAAAGGGCATCAAATGCCAACAGCACTAAGCAGCTAGACACAGAATGCATGCAAATGCAACGAGAACTAAAGCAGAGCAGACAGTGAAGAGTGCTTCTGCAAATCTCTTCAGGAATGTAGCGATGCAGCAACTTGTCTCTCACGAACTGGCTGTATGTTGCTCTTGAAATTCAAATTGACTCTAATGGAGCTGGTGTTGTGCCACAAGTGGTTTAAGCTGAATCTCTAAACCAGAGGTGGCCAACCCATGGTTGGAAATGGCCCGCCAAATATTCACACCAATCTAGATGAATCTGTTTTAAATCAACGTTTTGTTTCTATTGTTTTCTTGTTTGAATATTTATTGATTCATTTTGTTGTTAGACCAAAAAGGTTGGCATCCACTGCTCTAAACTCTACTGATGTTATAGAGCTAGGTGACAAAAGAACATATTGATGATATAATACTGAAGTGATTTATTGCCTGTCTCGTTTAAAATCATTTTCTTGTTCATTGCTGAGAGACATAGGACAAGTGACCAGACCTCTGTAATTCAGAGGACGGCGGTTGCTGTTTTGTGAATAATTCAACTGAGGAGTATGAGAGAGCGACAAGTGTAGGACCATTTAAGAAAAATAAAGTTTACTTTTAAAACCGGTCAGAAAGACGACAGTGACCTTTTCTGGTCCTGTAAATTAAAATAGCTTCATTCATTCTTGTCCTTTGTTTCCCCCCTTCCTTCCCTCCCCACTCTGAGTTGGACAAGCTGAGCCCAATTGTACCCCAATTGTTGCAAGCTGAGATAAGGTTGCAGCAATTGGAGTACACATTGGAATTTGCAGGTTCAGATCTGACTCTATGCTGAGTTCTCAGCAGAGAAGTAGCTGAGGTGATATAATTAGCCTAAGCATTCTGACAGGGGGAAATAAGCCTCAGTTTTGGAATGTTACTGATACCAAACAACTACCAGGAAGTTGGAATGCACAATAGGCTATGTGTTCACATGGCAAGTAGAAGGAGTGGTCTTTCTATCTCCATGCATTTTCATGTTTGTATTTTAATAGCTATAATAACAATATTGCATTTGATATAGCCCCCATGACAGTTAAAACATTGCAGAGAGCTACACAGGTAACTGCTGTCAAATGTAGTCATTGTGAATTTGTAGAACATAAATTATGATGGCCACAAGCAGTCTTGAAAGATAACCACACTGAGACAAACTCCCTTCTCTTTTAGAATTATGTTCTGGCATCTTTACCAAAACAGGCAGGTGGAACCTCATTTTATCTTCTCATCCAAAGCTCAGTTTGCATTCTTGCCTCTGAGTCCTAAAGTTGTGTGTTTAAGCCCCATTTTGGGACTGCACTCATAAGTATAGGCTGACATTTCAGTGCAGTGATGGGTGAGCACTGATTGCTGGAGGTGCTGTTCTTCGGATGAGACATTCAACCGAGAACCTGTCTTCCTGTTCAAGTAGATTTTAAAGATCCCACGGTGTTATTTAAAAAAAGAAGGGAGTTTCGCCCAATCTTTTGGTCAGCAATCCCCTAATAACATTCAGTTATTCACTTCTTGGCTGTATGTCGGACATTGCTTGTCTATGGAGTTAAATAAACAATCATTACACTGTACAGTGAATTCGGTGAACCACTTTAAGGTGCCGTCCTGATTTGATAGGCAAGCATTATTATCCTAATGAAGATGGCACTTCCAACAATGCAGTACAGTTCTAGAAACGTACTACAGTACAACTAAGAGATTCTTGTGTCTGTACAGATTGTAGGAACTTCACTCTCTGGGTTTATTACCCAGATAGCCTGAATCCTATTTTGGCATGTGATGATGATGGATGGATCCTGCAGCTTTTAATATTAGCTGTTCTGAATATAAATGAGCCAGTTTCCATTGTCAAATGGTCTGAAGATGTTAATTTGCAGATATGGGCCAAATGCTACTGAAACAAGGGTGTCTTGTTTATTTCTTGGCTGATATATTAACGTACGTCTCTAATGGGAAGAATTCAGATGAAAAATAAAGATTCCTCAGTGTCCTGGCTCTGAGAGGAAAACTAAATCGCTTGGATAGTTCTCATTGCAGGTCCCAAGCCTTTCATTGTAAAGTTTAAAGGAAACTGCCTTATTGAGAAAAGTATCTGGTGGGAGTTGGCAGAGCTAGTCTTGCAGATTAGAGCAGGATGTTTGCAAGCAACTCATATCTTCTTGACACATCTGTCCAAAATGCCTCCTGAAAAAAATATTTGTCACAATAAAAATGTAAGATCATGTAGAATTTTTGCAAATTCCCAACTGCAGTCTTTAATTTGGAAGCTGCTTTTCTTTTTAACAACTGCAGAAAAACGGCTTTCACTTTATACATTTTATAAAATTCTGCATGTTGAATTATAAGGTATTGGCCTTAATAATAATAATCATAATAATAATAATAGTCGCACCAAAGGAGAATTCACACAATAGACTACAATTCAGTGAAGGTGAACTGTTTGGACTGGAGCAGTCATTTAAATTCATTTTATGGTTAGCCAGAAATGGGAACAATAATAATAATCCTTGCATTTGATATAGCGCTTTTCACGTCTTCATGTCTCAAAACGCTTCACAGAAAATACTGTAAAGTGAATTGACGGTATATTTGTGGGCAAAACGCGGCAGCCAATTGCGTACAGCAGTGTCCCACAAACAGTCATAGATTGAAGTGACCAATTTTATCATTGTTTTTTTTCTTGAGGGATTATTATCAGGCATATGATGTAAGGAAACTTGCCCAAGGTTTCGTCCTACCAGAAATCGACCCAGGTTTCTAGTTTGCGGGGCGAGTGCTCTAACCACTGAGCTACAGGACACCCATAGGGCCAAAATTAGGGGGAATTCTGGGCCACCTAATGGCCACCTGCACTATTTCCAGCCAGCAGTACGGTATCTTTGTTTAAGGAGTTAGGAATTCCTATGTCATAGAAACTTAATGTACTCTACTTGCTTTCCTACCTTGGTTATTTTTGCTTTGTTTTAATTGAGGAATTCTTTAAATTCGAGGGACTTTCACAGCGAATGACTTTCATGCACACATGAACCTATTGTGTCTATTGCTGCAGCTTTTAGTAAGTACTGTAAGTACTTTTAGTAACTGTCTGTAAAATAACTAGATTTCTGCTTTGGTGGATTATGATGTAAACAATGATTCAGTAAACCTGGGCCAAGCAAAGGGACATGATCGCCCTTGATGCTGCTGTGCTTGATGCTTTAACAGTGAGGTTCAATGTGTTTATGAGAGTTATAAACATTCTGTGTTAAAATGATTTGGTAACCATGGCATTTTTTTGCATGTGTTCAGTCACAACATCGGTTTGGAGATAGCTTAAACAAGGGAGTGTTTGTAAGCAGCGAAGTGGAATATTGTACTGTAGTTTGTTGCTGATGTCAATTCATTCTACCAGCCTTGACTTGGTAGAAGATGTTTGACCATTCTATCCTCCCAGCTGGAAAGGATTTTTTTTTGTTCAGCCAGGTATCTGGCGCATGCGGAAACCAATGCATAAGAATATCCAACCCGACTGAGTGTACCACCTCCGCATGCCACTTAGAGTTGGAAATTTACCTGTGTCTGTAATGGAAAGTAAAGTCTCTCCTTGGAGCTGTGTACCATGCTTATCTAATTCCGGAGAATGTGAGGCACAAATTGTCATGGTCCAAGGGCTGGGAATCCCCAGAGACTGTGTTGGAGCTAACCAGCTCAAACTACTGAAAGCACTATCTGACAATCTTCCAATGCTTGTCCAGCAAAGGTCACCTCACCCATTAGGGTTTGGGCTCACTGCCTGGTCTGTCACCAGCAAGTTTTTAATTCCAGTCCTAGACAGGTTCCATTGGTTCCATGTCTCCTAACAGATCAGTTTTGTAGGACCTCACTCTTACCTATAAATCTCTTCATGCCCGAGCGCCTCTCTATCTCTTTATCCCACTTCCTTGCTCACCCCTTCCGCATCGCTAACTTAGGCTGGATACATGTGTTTGTGAGTGTCTTCTCCCCCCAACCCCCCCTGCACCAATGTCAATGGCCGAGCCTTCAGATTCTTTGCCCCAAACCTCAGAAGTACTCTACTTCTGTCTATCTGTTTTTATGTTTTTAAGTCCTAACTTAAAACTCACTTCTTTGACCATGTCAATGATCATCTCCCTCATTTCTCCCCCTCCACCACCACCACCAACTTATGTACAAACACCTCTTTGTAAATCTCTAAGCAACCTTCAAGGCCCTGTCCTTGAGTGGTTTAGGTTGTACCTCTCCCACCGTCTTCATTTTGTTTCCACAAACAGCTTTTCCTCCACCCCCCGCACTGTCTCGTGCGGTGTCCCTCAAGGCTCTGTCCTCGGTCCCCTCCTCTTCACCCTCTATATGCTCCCCCTTGGTGACATCATCCGCAGACATGGGGTTAACTTCCACATGTATACGGATGACACCCAACTCTACTTTTCCTCCTCTACCCTCAACTCCACGACCACCGATGTCCTGACAGCTCCCTGTCCGACATCGAGTCCTGGACGAGAGACAACTTTCTTCAGCTCAACGTGCGCAAAACTGAGGCCCTCCTGATTGGCTCACGTCAGCGCCTCCGCACCTCAGGCGCTGACAGCATCAGTATCCAAGGCTGCACTCTCCACCTCTCAAAGCCGGTCAGGAACCTCGGGGTTCTGTTCGACCCTGAGCTGTCCTTTCTTCCTCTTATCCGCACCACAACTGGCACTGCCTTCCATCACCTCCAAAACATCGCCAGACTACGGCACTACCTCACCCCTCACGCTGCTGAAACTCTGGTCCACGCCTTTATCACCTCAAGGCTGGACTTTGGGAACTCTCTCCTCGCCGGCCTTCCCGGCACCTCCCTCCACAAGCTGCAGGTCATTCAGAACTCTGCAGCTCGTGTACTGTCCCGCACCAGGACCACATCACTCCCACCCTCGCTCGCCTCCACTGGCTCCCCATCCCCCAGAGGATTGAATTCAAGATCCTCGTCTACAGGCCATTCACGGCCTCGCTCCCTCTTACCTCTCCGACCTACTATCCCCCTACTTACCTGCCTGTACCCTCCGTTCCTCTGGCTCCGGTCTGCTCCACATCCCCCGCCCCAACCGCCCTACCATCGGTGGTCGGGCCTTCAGCCTCTCAGCCCCGAGGCTCTGGAACTCCATCCCCCAGTGCCTTCACCGCCTCCTCCCTTTCCTCCTTCAAGGCCGGTCTCAAGACCTTTCTCTTTGACCGTGCCTTCAGCTCCCCTCTCGACTCTCTACCCCCTCCTCGCCTCCTCCCGTTCCCTCCCCTCACCCTGACCATTTCCCCTCTGCTCGGGTCCTGACCCAACTGTACAGCGCCTTGGGACGTCCTCCCGACGTGAAAGGCCCTCTATAAATGGAATGTTGTTGTTGTTGTTGTTATTGGTGCCATGTAAATGAGAGTTGTCTTTGTTGTCTGATTTGGAGACAATGGTTTAAGAATAAGTCAGAGCTACAGAGCAGCAGCATATAGTGCTTCAGACCAACTGTGGAGTTACCTGATGCTGTCATCAGGGATTCTGGAGATTGGCCAATCATCATCACAGCAATGCAGTTTGGAATTAAATGGCTTGCTCCAATTTGCAATATTTAGTGTTTTTTATTTTTAAGAAAAGTCACATTACTTTTGTGTGTGTGTATTTTTAGTATGTTTGCATTTTGTACTGACCACTGAAGGAAGGGAAAGGGAAACTTTTCTCACTAATAGCATCTACCCCTTTCTTTTGTCCTATCGATGCTCTTTAACTGAACATATCAGCCCGGTCTGAATCGATGCAGACAGAAGCCCAGACAGTAGTGTATATTTTTAATGGTCAGTTTGCTGGCAGAACAATTGTGATGTTAGCAATGTTGCTAACAGTGTTGTTTAAAGTATGCAGATCTAATACTACATTTTAGACCATTTACAGCTTTAAACTAAAGACCCTATTGATTACTGATCTCAATGCTGCTAGCCAAAGGAAACAATTTGGATTTTTATAGTATATCATAAGAACATGGAAAGATGAATAGACCATTCTGCACATGAGGCTAGCTCCACCATTATGTTGATTCATGGCTAATCAATATCAATATGCCAAAGTGTTTTGTTGGTAATTATTGACAAGTATATTAACTCTTTCTTGTGGGCAAATATGCAGCCATTTTTGCCAGTGAAGTCCCACAAACAACCAGAGGGGAATGACCAATTATTCTAGAGTATTGTTGTCAAAGAGACCAGGAGAATCATTCCCCCCACTCCCTTTCTCTTGTCTAAGTGTCTCATTGGACCTTGTCAGTTTGTTGTTGGTAAAATTGTGATGTTAATATAACCACTGTAGTCACACAACAGTACTGCTGTGCTTTATATTGCATTGCCAGTTTAATTCCCTTCACACAAAGTCAGTTTGTTATATAAATGAAGGCCTTTCCTTACACTGTACTACATCCAAGCTGACGTTTGACTAGTCTTAGTGTTCATTTGTAATTTTCTTTTCTCTTCCCCGCCCCTCCCCCTCATACACCATATCCTCCATTTAGTAACTGCTCTGAAGCTCTATTAGTTGAATATGTGTTATTGTGTGTTTGTAGGTTTGTTATGCATGAAATCTTAAGCTTCGATGCCCTACAATTACTCTTTGCCCTAGTATTGGCTACTATAATGAATCGTTGTTTCCCTATGTGAAAGGCGCTGTATAAATGCAAATTGTTGTTGTTATTGAATAGTTGTGGGCTCAAAGGCTTCAAGCGAAACATGAAAATATTACAAAGATTCCGTTTATGTGTAACGTACAAAGCCATTGCTCAGTATTCAGGATCTTGGGACTGAATTTGAAAAGAGAACCTTCATTGCAACCTTCATTACAGCACTTACTGTTTTATCAGCTTCAGATGATGTGAGATTCTTGTACACTAATCCTCACAAGTCATATCAGTTGGGACCATACATTTAATATGACTTATAGGTTATGTCAAACTTGCATAGAATATAAACTCTTCAACTGGTTTGGGCAGATGTATGACTTATACAATTATATGATTTATACAGATCAGACTTATGCAAATTTTACTGTAGTTGGATTGTATTTTGCGAAGAATGTTTGTGTGGATATTGGCACTGGGTTGGGAATTTACCAAAATGTACAAGATTTTCAAAGGGTTTGAGAAATTAGAACAATACTTTCAGATGCAATGGACCAGTAGAACAAGAGGACACAGGTTTGCAAAGGACAGTTTCAGGACAACTCCCTCCCCCCAAAAAAACAACCCTTTTTCTTTATCCAGAGGGTAAATAACAACTGGAACAGGAAGGCTGGTTGAGGCTGGTGGTCCAAGACACTGTACCTGTTTAAAAAAACAGCTTGATGCTGTGATGGAAAGAAGGTGAGTGCTTTGAGATCCTACCCCACATGAACAGTGCTATATAAATGCAAGTTGTTGTTGTAGGGTAGGAATTATAATAAAAAATAATAATAATGCTTACATTCGATATAGCGCCTTCTCATGTCATTGAAGCATCTCAAAGCTCTTCAATGGATATGCTGTAAAGTGGATTGACGTGTATTTTGTTGGCAAACCGCAGCAGCCAGTTGCCAGGACATGGGGGGAGACCTCCTTCTTTTGCATTCTGGAAGGATGAGATCAAATAGGCTGATGAGCCTGCATCATTTGATCATCTCTTGTTATCTGTGTGATCAGGTGGTGTGCTAGGAAGTGGACAGTGCTTTCAGCACTCTAAATAGAAGTTCTGATATCTCAGATAGAGAGATATAATATTTTCACCTTAGGCAGGGAGCCAAGACCAATTCCTTCTCCCACACTCAACTACCCGGACATACCACAGGGTCTGAGTAGTATGCATTGCCACCTATCATCTGAGTCAGGTAATGGATGCTAAAGAGATGGAAAAAGAAACTTTCTAACAAAATACAACATTTTGCTTTGTTGCATCTTAGACCACAGAACAGGCTAAGCAAGTATTGCAATTAATATTAATTGTGGTGTCAATTAAACTCATTGTACAGTATTGCTGGTAGTAAAATCGTTCCCAAGTGGCTTTAATTCTGTTGCTGTAGAAACTCTGCAGCAGAGATGTGAATCCTGTGGTTAACTCCTAGTCCCAATGGAACTCTGACCTGAATTTTTTCTTGCTAAGCAGCTGGTACCTACATAATCTCAGCAACACCTGTAATATATTTATTAATATTCATGGCCTTCGGTCTCATTTCCTTTCAGTACCCACAATCTAGAAAGCAGGGTTTAGAATGACTTCCAAAGTTCATTCTGATATTGTAGATGCCAAGAAGAATTATGTTCTGATATAATTGTGCCATAAGCCATGCAGTTTTCCTGTCAAAAGGACAGTGTTTTCTATCTCATGTAGACTGCACTGGTTGCTTAGCAACTGCTGATCTGGTAAAATAATAAACAAACTGGGACTTGTGATGATTTCCAGCCAGCCTGGAATGGTTCGACATTGCTTACTTAATAAATGTCACCACAATAATGATTCCATAGTGCTCGATTTGAGTTTGTTGCGACTGGTTTCACCAATGCGATGATTTAATGGACTAAGAGTCTATATAAGTAAGTGTGGGCCACACCACATATTTCTGATCTTGTTTGCATTTTGGATTTTTAATTGACATTTTCAAGTACACGAAGCTAACTAGACGATGTTCACTGGACACAATACCATATCAAGTATATTTCTTGTCGTAAAATAAAACTCTCATAATTCGTATCAGTCTGGACCATGATATTTAATATATGAAGTCCAAGTTTCAGGCAATCTATAGTCGTATAAAATCCGATTGAATCAATCTACACAGCGCACGTGTCATTTGATGCAGCCGGTAAGTGCACATGTGGTGATCGGTCAGGATGTCATTTCCCGCGATTCAATGCAACCATTAAGGGCCGGAGTAATGGAGGATAGGGGAGGGGCTTTATGAGTTACAAGATGATAAATGTGACTAGTGCAAAGAAATCAAAGTGTTTTTTATAGGAAACTGAATGGGACTCGAGCGCATCTACAACTTATGAAATTATATAATTTATCAAGATAAGACTTATACGAGTTTTATTGTATGTAGAGAATGCTGGAGTGATTCTTCTTTGTTCTGCCATTTATTGCTGTTGGTACTTTGACCTCGCACTGAAAGAATAATAGTATATTGAGGCAACAAATCTTTGTAATGCTTGGTCAGGTGAAGTATTTAAAAAGTTTTATTGTTTTTTCAGTGGGATATTGAGATTTCAGTGTATTGTCAGGATGCTTGTTGAAATTCTGTGCATCACTGCCTCAGAAATGCTCTGCGAGCTGTCAAATGAATTCTAGATATACAATATACTCATGATCATAACTTTTGCTGTGAATCACTGTCATACATGCCCTGATAAAATTGTAGGTCACATATTCCTGAAATTACCTCTATACTCGGTTCTGTTGATTAGCTTTCAGTGAATTCTATCTGTATTCCTGCAGTTTATGACATTTTAAGATGTCAACCAGATTATTGTCTTGAAATTACTCATAGCAAACCAGTATCATTGCTGAATGTCGGTAAGACGGAAACCATACTCTTTGGCTCCTGTCCTCATCTTCACTCCTGCGGGTCTCAATTCCACAACCTGCCCTGGCTCTCCCTCAGACTCACCAAACCTATGCCCAATTTAGATGTCAGGTTTGATCCCCCGCTTTCCTTTCTATCCCATATCCCTCTACCCCTGACTTGGGATCAGACTCCGCCACTGTGAAGTGTTCTGCGACGCTACCCCGTGTGAAGGGCACTATATAAATAGCACTACGAGCTATTAAAGAGCCAAATCTAATCTTCTGCGTTGTGACTTAATCACTTTAAGATATTTTAAAGCTGTTGTATTTTATGAATTAAAATTAAAATTTGCAAATGCAAATAAGATGCCCAGTACGACAGTCTACGACAAGTGTTTATTGCATCATGATGAAATTTAGTGTTGGTGCCAAGCTACGTGACTCTGACAAGTGTACATGAAAAAGCAAGGGAACTGGACAAAATAATGTATTTGTATGTCGAAAAGAATGGAAACTGGTATACAGTGCAGATGAATGGAAGTTTATGTACATTTGTCGCCAGAAGATATGAAATGGACAAAAGAGGGATATTTGAAAATAAGTATGATTATTAACCATTCGTTATACTATATTCAGGAATAGAAGGCAGCTTTTTACAAGAAGTCTAATTGTAGATCAGAGTAGCTTCCAAAAGTGGGATTCTTTAACTGTTAACTTTTCTCAAAATGCTAGATTTGCAATATAGAGAGTGAATTTTCAATAACTTACTTTCAAAGGGTTATTTGTGTATTCTTGGCATTTTTAGTGACTAATTAAAAATTTTGCTTCTAGGATTTGAAGCATAAGTAGATGAGCTACGTCCAGAGCCTACATTCAATACATTCAAGTATTGCGCAAATCGAAGTTGAGATCCCCTCAAACAATCCCGACAGTGAGGTCATAATTATGATTTTTAATGATGTTTTTAAAGTTTGGTGAACAAAGATAGCTCTGTGAACTGAAAGTACATCATGCTTCGAAGCAATCTATTTTTAACCAATGAAAAGGATTGTACAACTCTCCTAATACAAACGGGTTTACACATTATGCAAAATACTGCAGATGCTGGAAATCTGAAACCAGAACAGGTGAAGGGTTGTTGACCCGAAACATTACCCACTTTCCTTTCTCCATAGATGCTGCCTGACCTGCTAGGTTTACACATTGCCTGGGCCAAAAGAAAAGTGCAGAAATAAATATTTGCTAAAAAATTGCGGAGTGCTTCACAAATTTGCGGAAAATTGCGGAGGGCTGGATTGGTGCTACTGAGAAGCGCATTTTGCATTCGTGTCCTCAACATGTTTCTTCAAAAATACTTCATGCTCAGGAATAAGTATATATTACGAAGCTGCTGGTATTGGAATACTCCCTCCCTGTTTCGTGCAGTTGCATAGAAACTCTTGGAAGGCAGGAGCTTTTCAAGTGGTATGTCTGCTCTAGTCAAACACCGCACAATGTCCAATTTGAATTCTTTCCTCTCCGTTGATGATGCAGAGGCTCTAGAGAAGCAGGTTGTCGGATCAAGTTGTCTTTGAGGTGCAGAACCACCTAGAAAGGAAAAAAAAAAAATTGATCTTCGTGATGCATTTGTCATTAGAAATGTTCCATCTATTTGTTTTTGTTTGCTGTGTTTGTTTTATGTTGGGATTAACAACAACAACAACTTGGATTTATACAGCGCCCTCCACGCCGGACGGCGTCTCAGAGCGCTTCACAGAAACAAATCCCGGGGCCGAGCCAGGGGGAGGGAGAGGAACGTGACCAAAGGCGCAGTCGAAAAGAAAGGTCTTCAGAAGGGACCTGAAAGTAGGAAGAGAGGGGGCGAGGCAAAGGGAGTGAAGAAGGGAATTCCAGAGCCTCGGCATAGTGGCTGAAGGCACGACCGCCAAGGGTGGAGCGGAGGACTTGGGGGATGAGGAGGAGGCCAGACCTGGAAGAACAAAGGCAACGGGTACTGGTTTGAGGAGAGAGGAGGTCAGAGAGGTAGGGGCGTGCAGAGGAGTGCAGGGACTTGAATACAAGGGTGAGGATCTTGGAATCGATCCTCTCTGGGATTGGCAGTCAGTGCAGTCTGGCAAGGACCGGGGTGATCAGGGAGCGGAGTTTCAAGCGGATGAGAATGCGGATGGCAGAGTTTTGGATGATTTGGTTTTTATGGATGGTGGTGGATGGCAGACCGGCAAAGAGGGCGTTAGAGAAGTCAAGCCGAGAGGTGATTAAGATTTTCTTTCAAAATGATAGTGAAAGCAAATAATGATACATTTTCATTTAATATTAAGTATATCAAAAGTATTTTACCTTCATTTTTTTTTCTTTATTGCTGCTGCCTTGGGTTCACAATGTTTCAGAGATTTCACGTGGTCATCAATGGTGCACTTGTAAACATGGTAAATTGCGTGACAGCAAATGCGGCAGAACAACTGCCCCCCTTTATAAAGTTCATCTGGATAGATTACAGTTCAATCTGAGGGACTGACGGATAATGAGACGGCTGCCCCTGGGCTTCCTCACGGGGTTTACAAAAACGTTTGGACATTTTTGTATTGTACAACCTAAAAAGTAAAACAACACGGATTAAAACTATAGGTATATATTTCCTGAAAATGCAGTTTATGTTTAAGATACTAAATATTTTAATAGTACAGCACTTACCACGAGTTTGTCGCAGTAGTGTGACGCGGCTGCTTTTTGTATCGAGGTTTATTTACCAGCGAAGTGGTTTTTCCGCACATGCCGCTTCCGCAATCCCAAAATTCACCGCAGGCCACCGCATGTGCGGACCATAGTAGTATCACTGAGCAAACAATGCGAGTGGCCTGGGGCCTGGCGCACTGTGTGTAAAGGTTATTACCTGAGGGGCTGTTTGTAGCGGATGAGGGCCGTTTTGGCGGAAAATGCAGAAAATGTGCGCCCGCACTTTTCCATTGGCCCAGCTCATTGCTTACAAAACTATTTGTACAAGATCACTTTGTCTCTTCATTCAGCGCTAGATCTGAATCCACTTCTCAGTGACTGAAAAGTATTATATTATCCCTGTACCATCTCATCTACACTACATGGTTGGAGGTGCCATCTTGAACGATTTAAAGCAAGGCCCCATCTGTGCCTGTTTGGGTGGGCGCTCAAGGTTCCATAGTAAAAATTCAAAAAGAGAATGGAGTTTCCTCCGGTCATCTGGACAACAATCCCCCAGAAAAAGTTTGTTATTTACTTGATGGCTTTCTGTGAGACATTGCTTCTCTTTGACCGTGCCTTCAGCTCCCCTCTCGACTCTCTACCCCCTCCTCGCTCCCTCCCTTCCCTCCCCTCACCATTTCCCCCCTGATCGGGTCCTGACCCAACTGTACAGCGCCTTGGGACGTCCTCCCGACGTGAAAAGCGCTATATCAAATGCAAGGATTATTAAAGGCGCTCTATAAATGGAATCTTGTTGCTGTTGATTGCTGCATGTAAATTGGCTGCCACGTTCATCCACAAATACACTGTCACTCCACTACAAAATATCAAATGCAAGGATCATTTGGCCTGCATTCGAATCCAGTTCAGTCACTCACTTTCAACATCTGATGTAACAAGTGCAGGGGGCATGTATAACCTTAACGGAATTTTGTGCCTAACCTTTCAAAAATTCTGACTGATCTGGCTGTTTCTGTGATATTTTGTGTTTCAGTGTTTGACTACAGCTACAGGGACTATGTTCTTTCCTGGTATGTGGAGATCAGCAAAGATGAAGGACAGCTGTACCACATGCTATCCGAAGATTTCTGGGAAATAGCAAAGCAACTGCGCATTCGATTGATGAATATCGACATAGTTAAAGTTGTTTGTAATGATGTCGTTCGGACTCTACTCACCCACTTCTGTGACCTCAAGGCTGCAAATGCCAGGTAATGCGCTGCTCAAACTAGGTTTAATTTGTGCATTTATCATTTATATCCTCCGGTCTTACTTTGAAGTAAGAGTCTGAGTTTCCTATCTATAATCATTATTTTATGTACTTGATGTATTCTTTCTGTAACTGCTGTTTTCTAGACTGTGAATCTTAATCTTTAAATCTTTCTTCGCTGCTTATTGGACTCAACCAGCTATTCCCCGCTCAGGCTGCAGACTGTCCAGACCTCTGCAGTCTGTGTTGTCTCCTGTGCCAGTGTCTGCGAGTCTGTCACACCCATCCTTGCTCAGCTCCACCGACTCTCTATGCCCCCAAGGGATGGAGCTCAAGATCTTTGTTCTCACATTTAAATCCTTCCATGGTTTAACTCTACTCTATCTTCTTCACCCATACCAACCTGTCTGTTCCCTTCTCTCTGTCGACACTGACCTACTCCATGTGCCCTGCTCTATCTGTCCCATTATCAGCAGGCCGGTTTACAGCCACTTGGTGTCCACTCTCTGGAATGCCATTTCCAGGTTCCCCTGACTTGCTTCCTCCACTTTTTATAAGCTACTCCTAAAAACTTACCTCTTTGGCCTCTCTTTCGTTCATCTTCCTCCTCCTCACCCACCCTTGGCCCACACCCTCAGCTCCGATTGAGAACCAGAATTATCGAGCTCTTTGGATGTCCTCCAAATGTGAAAGCCACCGTATAGTGTAAATTGCATTGAATATTGTAGTCCTATTTGAGACCAATCTGCTTGGTCTGTTCTGAACTTTTTCTAATACAAAGACCATTCGTCAAATTAAGGCGTCTTTCTTTGCATATATGAGCAAAATAAAGACCAACTCTTTTGTGGCCACTTCCCCATATTCAAGATGATTGGGGCCAGAGGCAAGTCTGAATAAATTTGAAAATAATATTCACAGAAGATGCTATGTATAACGTTTTGCTGTTTGAATCAGGATTCTGCTCTTCTCCCTTCATCCCTCTTTCCCAACTACTCACAAGATTGGTTTGGATGAAGAAGGCCCTGCAGCTTATCTGATCTCATCCTTCCAGAACATCCCACCCTACCATCACACCATCATACTGTTTTTTAAGTGAGTCAGTTGTTCTGACCTGTACCGTCCAGGACACTTATGTTTGGAATTCTCAGTGAGCTCAGCAGTGACCTTATCTGACATTATTACTGTCTCTAAATTAATTGTGTAATTTCTCTTTCACTTTCCTCCAGCAGTTTGACTCTTTCTTCATTTTTCTTCTGCTGGAAGGTATAATTCCACAGCTACTGGTCACCCTCAGGCACCTCACCAAAGTGGCCATTCTCAATTTCTGAACCTCAATTGTGAGTTTTGGCAGGTTGTTCAATCATAGGGGCACCTCAGCCTGCCTTCACTTAATATCCACACATGCAGACATCCAGTGGATCAATCTTCTACAAACCTATCTTGTATGCCTCGCAAGATACACAGCTTTTCAAAGTTTCAGCAAAATGGAATTTGATTCTCGGTTTCCTGTTCTCAGTGAAATAAAATAATTAATTCAGTTTGATTTTCTGATAACATTGTCTATTTAACACTTCTGGTTATCATTGAGCAGTGATTTGTGAAGGTATCTTGCAATAATTACAAACCAGTATTATTACTTTTAATCCATTTGTACCGTTAACTCTACCGGTATAAAAGCTGTTAAATTGTTCTAGTGAGACTTAGCATTTCATCATAAAGTACAGTTCGAAGTACAGACTTGAGATGGTATAGATATTGTTTTTTAGTACAGGCCACATACATGTGTCCAGGTCAGGCTGCCTTTCTCTTGAATTTGACCTAACGGTCACTTGTCTTTAGTCACTGTTGTTTATCTTTGCCTCTGAAAGCTCTGAGAAGAGGTCAGTTTGTTAACCAGTGTTGGGTATTGCCTGGTGTTCGCCAATGTTGAAAAGGAGCATTGCTGATGCACTGTATCAGGACCTCTGCTGCAAACCGGATTATAATGAGCTTATTACCAGCCTCCCTTGCTGAAAGAGCTGTAACAAAAGTAAGATAAATCCCTAGTAAGATCACCTTTGCAGATCTTTGAAATAATTGAAATAACTAGGTTTGGTTCTGCTATGCACATTCCATGGAGTGGCTTCTGTGTTTAGTACTCCCGAGACCTGTGAATACTGTCGGGCACTACTGGTTTGTTACATCTGTTGTGAAGAAGAAGATACCTGTGTAATTATCACATTCATTCATTCCCACTTTTAACTCTTTTAATACCTTATTGCTACTGGTTAGAGACAGCCGGGCACTTGCTTAATGGCTCCCAACATGCACCCGGCAAGCAAGAAGCCACAGGCCTGAAGTTTCTCCAGTTCATATCCTTAAGACTTCAATGTTAAAATTGTGCAGAATTTGGGAAAATTCACTATCCTATTTTTCCCCCTGATATTTTTTGGCATTGGAGAAAAATGCCTTTTAAATTAAAACTAGATTTAGGAATTTTCTGAAATTCTGCAGCTCACAATTTAGGTGTCAGCCTGGCTCAGTTGGTCGTACTCTTGTATCTGAGTCAGAAGGCAGTGGGTTCAAGCCCGATATCGGTACTATATCCCATGGTACTATTCAAAAAGAGAAGGAAGTATTTCCCAGTGTTCTGGCTATCAATCCCCAAATAAAATTGGTCATTCACTTTGTGCTGATTTATGGGATATTCTTGTACACAAATTAACTGCCATGTTGCCTGCAAAATACGCAGCTGCTCCACTTTACAATATATCCCGTTGTCCTGATGTAAAATGCAAATCAAATGCAAGAATCATTTAATTAGTTTAGGACGATTGTCTTAAAGTTTACCTTTGGAACTCCATCCCACAGCTTTGCTCTCTCCCTCTTTGACCGCACCTTCAGCCACCCTCCTATCCCTGGCCTCCACCCCTCCTGATCCCTGCTCAGGTCCAAATTCTTGACTGTTCAGGGCTTTGGGATGTCCTCCTGATGTGAAAGGCACTATAGTGTAGGTGAAATGTAATTTTTTTTATTGGAATAATGCTGACCTTTGATGTATGTGATTTAAATATTGTTCTTTCTAGGCAGGAGGAACAGCCCAAGCCTTTTGCCCTACACCCATGCTTGAAGAGCCCCGAAGATGAGAGCCGATTCCTGCGCACATGTTCACGAGTGCTGGTGCTCTGTCTTTTAACCACAAAAGATGTCCATTCTCGCAGTCTGCGAATTGTTCTTGCAGAAATATTAGCCATGAAAGGTATATGTTGCCATGGTATATTACATCTTCAGTTATCGGTTTCATTGGATGTACTTCAATCTGTCGTTTTGTTCTATCGATGTAGATATTTTATTAAACTTCCTGGTAATCGGGAGTCTGAAATGTTGGGATTGAGTCATCCCTCTGTGGCGGGCGGTAGTCTGAGCCAGGAAGGTAAGCAGTATTCCAAGGCGCTGCTGGTGACAGAGGAGCCAACCTGAAGCAGAATTTGATGATGAAGACCATTCACTGGTTGTGGTGTATGACACTTTTATTGGATGTTATTTTTGTGTAGCTGCGTCGCTTTACCATGCTGCTCAGGGAGTTCCTGGTACTATTTAGTGATAGCTGAATCTACACTCGATCTCAACTTGTGACCAAACTGGATTTCTCAGGCGTTGAACTCCATGGTGATGTGCCTGGTCAAGGGAGAGTTGAGCTGATTCAACTCTTTATGGTGAACTCTGTTCCCTGATACTTGAGGCAGGCAGGAGCAAAGTATTCCAGGGCACTGTTAATGATCGACAAGCCTGCCAGCCTCATCAGTGACACTTGGAGGGTATCACTTGGTGAATAGCATTCTTTTGCCACAGCTCCTGATATCCCTGACACTAATGGTTTGTTCTAGTTTGATGTGCTGCAGAAAACATTAAACGTGCCTCTTAATTAACAAATTGTGTGCTTATAGCTGATTCAATTCTAGCAATGTACATTTTGAAGTTCCCTTATGTCTGAGGTTCTGTAAACCAGCATCTGTGTTCTTCAGAAATTGAGATTGTAGTTGATGGGATGAAAGAAATGGCATTCTCCAGATCAACAACAATTTACACTTGTATAGTCATTCAGTCTGGGAGAAAGTCTTGTAAAGAGTTTCACAAAGACCGAGTGAGAAATGGATCGCAATAATTTTCAGGGAACTTTGTGTTCTAGATTTTGCTCTTTTTAGTTCTATTTTACTTTTAACCTTTCTGTGTCTTTTTGGAGGCTGATATGTGATAAGGTGCTTTGGAGGCATTCTCAGTAGGCTGAAACTCTCGAGAGATGAAAAAGACTTCTTAGCATGTTGGACCTAAAAACCAATTAGGAATAAGTTAAGGATTGGAAGGCATACAATATATTTACAAATAGGCAGTTAATGAATCATTACTGTAATGTGCAATGTTAATGGTAGCATGTGATACAAAGGCAATCAGATGGAGTCTGATGTCCATTTTAATAATGATGTAACTGGTGATGGAGAGTGCGTTTAGTTCTAAGTTGGCATGAAGAAAAACGTGTTAAACTGGTACAAAATGAGATGTTGTACAGTTTAATTTTTTCTTTGAGTTGTGATATGAGCACACCGCCGTCTCACTTTGATGATAATGATAATAATAAACCTTGCATTTGATATAGCACCTTATCACGTCTTTGAGAAGTCTCAAAGCGCTTCACAGAATATACTGTAAAGTGAATTTGACTGTATATTTTGTGGGTGAAAAGCGGCAGTCAATTGGGCACAGCAGTCCCCAAAGTCGTGATTGAGTGACCAATTTTATTATTTTTTTTAAGGAATTATTCCCTCCGGAAAAACAATCTGGCAATTGACTAACAACCGGGTTCGTACTTACTGCTAAGTAAATAGAGGCGTATGGAGTAAGGAAACTTGCTTAACGTTTCGCCCTATCGGGAATCGAACCCAGGTCTCTTGCTTATGTGGCGAGTGCTCCAACCATTGATCTGCTAACCACCTTTTGATATGCAAAAGGTGCTGAAGTTTGAGGATTTGGGTTCTGGTTAAGTTAGGCTTTGTGACTTGGCTTTACCCTTTATTGGAAACAAAATGATTACAATTTCTATATAATATAATAATAATCCTTGCATTTGATATAATAACTTATAGCATTGGAACATCTCAAAGTGCTTTGCTGGATTTTATCATAACGTGTAGTGACTGTAGTTGTAGATAAATGATTATGTTACTAATGTGATGGAACTGATGTTTTGAAAGAGTTGTCGCCTCCCAACTGCGCTCTTTCCTTTCCACCCATTCACTTTTCGAACCCCTTCAGTCAGGTTTCCGTGCTGCCCATAGCACAGAAACTGCCCTGGTCAAGGTCACCAATGATATCCTGACCATCTGTGACCAGGGCTCCCTCTGCCTCCTCATCCTCCTCGACCTATCGGCAGCATTCGATACGGTCGACCACGCTATCCTACTCCACCGCTTGTCCTCCCACCTCAACCTTCAAGGCACTGTCCTTGAATGGTTTAGGTCGTACCTTTCTCACCGTCTTCATTTGTCTCGACGAATGGCTTCTCCTCCACCCCCCGCACTGTCTCATGTGGTGTCCCTCAGGGCTCTGTCCTCGGTCCCCTCCTCTTCACCCTCTATATGCTCCCCCTTGGTGACATCATCCGCAGACATGGAGTTAACTTCCACATGTATGCGGATGACACCCAACTCTACCTTTCCTCCTCTACTCTCAACTCCACGACCACCGATGTCCTGACAGCTGCCTGTCCGACATCGAGTCCTGGACGAGAGACAACTTTCTTCAGCTCAACGTGCGAAAAACCGAGGCCCTCCTGATTGGCTCATGTCAGCGCCTCCGCACCTCAGGCGCCGACACCATCAGCATCCAAGGCTGCACTCTCCACCTCTCAAAGCCGGTCAGGAACCTCGGCGTTTTGTTCGATCCTGAGCTGTCCTTTCTCCCTCACATCCGCACCACAACTGGCACCGCCTTCCATCACCTCCGGAACATCGCCAGACTACGGCACTACCTCACCCCTCACGCTGCTGAAACCCTGGTTCACGCCTTTGTCACCTCAAGGCTGGACTATGGGAACTCTCTCCTCGCCGGCCTTCCCGCCACCTCCCTCCACAAGCTGCAGGTCATTCAGAACTCTGCAGCTCGTGTACTGTCCCGCACCAGGCTTCGCGACCACATCACTCCCACCCTCGCTCGCCTCCACTGGCTCCCCATCCCCCAGAGGATTGATTTCAAGATCCTCATCCTCACCTACAAGGCCATTCACGGCCTTGCTCCCTCCTACCTCTCCAACCTACTATCCCCCTACCTACCTGCCCGTACCCTCCGTTCCTCTCGGCTCCGGTCTGCTCCACGTCCCCCGCCCCAATCGCCCTACCATCGGTGGTCGGGCCTTCAGCCTCTCAGCCCCGAGGCTCTGGAACTCTATCCCCCAGTGCCTTCGCCGCTTCCTCCCTCTCCTCCTTCAAGGCCGGTCTCAAAACCTTTCTCTTTGACCGAGCCTTCAGCTCCCCTCTCGACTCTCTTCCCCCTCCTCGCTCCCTCCCTTCCCTCCCCTCACCCTCACCATTTCCCCCCTCCTCCTCCCTCCCTTCCCTCCCCTCACCCTGACCATTTCCCCCCTCCTCCTCCCTCCCTCCTCACCCTGACCATTTCCCCCCTCCTCGCTCCCTCCCTTCCCTCCCCTCACCCTGACCATTTGCCCCCCTCCTCGCTCCCTCCCTTCCCTCCCCTCACCCTGATCATTTCCCCCCTGCTCGGGTCATGACCCAACTGTGCAGCGCCTTGGGACGTCCTCCTGATGTGAAAGGCGCTTTATAAATGGAATCTTGTTGTTGTTGTTGTTTTCATTGTTATGATAGAGAAACTATCTGGTCCAGATAATACATTCGCAGTCATCATGTGAACACGATTATTGTGCTAAAGGGATCTGACTTACTGTGTAGAAGTACCAATAGTTGTAATAAGCTGTGAAAGCCCTAATCGTATTTCCCTCTCCCAAGGCCAGGAGCAATAAGATCAATTATAGTACCACGTGGGCTGAGATTGCGGATTAAACCTAGGAACCTTACGGTTTGTGTTGTTCAGAGCTCAGTGCCAAACTCAGCAGTGTCTTTTTCCAACAGGAGAGAGGGAACCTTTTGCAGTTTTTTTCAAAAAAGCTCTAGCTTTGTAACCTTGACTTTCATTCTCTGGAGATGTCTGATCAATAACAGCTTAACTCTCCATGATACATTGCATCAGGTAGTTGTCTGGATTAATATGGGCCAACAGTTGACAGATTCAAGTTTGTAACCAGGTCATGCACTGAATCATTTAATTTTACTGGTGCTGCTGCTCCTACTCTTGGATAAGCTAAGCTGGTCTTCAGCTTGAGAAACAATACAACACCAATTACGTCTTGGATTTATACAGGATAATGTCTTGGAACCCTTCACAGGGATAGTATTAGATGCTGAGTGAGGGTTGAGGTGGTGGTGATAATAGGTATGAGTGAGGAGGTAGTTGTTTTGCTGGCATTTAAAGACCAATCGAGAGGAGGCGAGACTAAGGGGTACAGAGGAGTTCCAAGAGTGGGGCAAGGTTGCTGAAGGCTTTTCCACTGATGGTGAGGTGGGTGGGTTGGAGGATTTGTCGCAGGTCTTCTGTCGGAGGGGGCAAACAGAATAGTGGTGTAGGAGATGACAGAGACAGGGAGGTGCTGGCGTGAAAAGATTTGTAGGTAATATTTAGAAATAGCTAATGAAGTGAATCTTAAAGGTGCTGCCAAAAGAACCCTAATTAACTAGCCAGCCATGTTACTTTTGTGCTGATCTTCCAGAAATGTTATTATTACTTTGAAACCAATGTTTGGAAATCTGTACGCTGTGTGATGTATTCCAACTAAGTATTTAAATGATAAAAGTGCCTGTGATTCAATATGACTGAGTAATTCATAAATCAAGCAAAATTAGATGAAATGTGCAGTCACAAGCAATGTTCCATACTGCCGTTGGACTATTAAGCAAAGATTTGTTTTTCCCGTTCTGGTGGAACAAAGTTTGAAGCTTTAAATTTGTAATTGCATCATGTTATTGGGTTATTGGTACCATGACATTGTTTATTTGTAATAAATTTGGCGACTTGTAGCATGTGAAGGGGTAACATTTGAGTGGTAACATTTTTAACATTTGAGTGGTAATCTGTAGCAAGTTCGGGGAGGGGTGGTGGGGGGAGGTGATTTGTAGATTCATTATTATTCTTAAATCCTCCTTGTCCTGGGATACAGTTATCCAATCCAATTATTTGCAGCCTTGGGTCCCATTGCTCCCGGGCTCATTAATCCTGGGCTCAATACTTCTGCTGATGGCAGTTGTGGGTTTCTCCAACTGCAGAATTCTCCGGTTTAATTGTAGCCTCCAGACCTCAAAATGTGGGCAAATCAATGATAACACTGTTGTTAATTAGATCAATGAAAGCCACTGCACATACATACTTCTGGGTAATTGTGTTCTCAAATCCTGCTCATCTAGGTACAAAATATTCTATTTAATTTCTACTGAAGTTCTGTAAGCCTAGTAAATACCGATTAGCTTCCTGAATGTGGAGGAAGTTTCCCTTTGGCTGTTTTGTGGCATGCGTGTACAGTGGGAGCGCAAGTTTATTTATATGATTCTCATCTTTACATTGAAAGGACTGGAGAAGTGCAACATGACATTTCATAGTTGTAGAATTACACAACCTGTTACAGCATGGAAACCGGCCATTCAGACCAACTCGTCGTGCTGGTGTTTATACTTTGTGAATCACCATCATTCCTCAACCCCTCTTGTATTCCCTTGTTGTCACTTGCCACCTGGAGCTTTGTGTCTTGGTGCATATGTTGAAAAGCAAAGCTATTGCTTATCGAAGCAGTGTGAACATGAGTTAGGCTGAGAGACAGGTCTCTGTATTCCTATCCGTGCCACTTTAAGACTTTATGCTCAGAATGACTCTCCCAAATCGTACCTCTCACACCACCTCCACTTCATCTCCACAAACGGCTTCTCGTCTAGCCCCTGTATTGTTTTGTGCGGCGTTCCTCAGGGCTCTGTCCTTGGTCCCCTCCTCTTCAATATCTATATGCTCCCTCTTGGTGACATCATCCACAGACATGGGGTCCCCATCCACATGTGTGTGGATGACACCCAACTCTATCTCTCTGCCTCCTCCCTTGACTCTAGGATCACTGCTGTCCTGACAGAATATCTGTCAGATATCAAGTCCTGGATGAGAGCCAACTTTCTTCAGTTGAATGTCAACAAGACCGAGGCTCTCCTGATTGGCTGCCGTCAGCGCCTCCTCACCTCAGGCGCTGACAGTATCACCGTCCATGGTTGCACACTCCACCTTGCTAAGCCAGTCCAGAACCTTGGCATATTGTTTGATCCATAAATATCCTTTCTACCCCACATCTGGCCATGACCCGCTCTACCTTCCCCCACCACAACATCGCTCGACTCCGATACTGTCTCACACCGCAGGCCGCCAAAACCCTCATACACGCCTTCATTGCATCGAGGCATGATTATGCAAACTCACTGCTTATCGGCCTCCCCAACAACCCCCTCCACAGGCTGGAGATCATCCAGAACTCTGCAGCTCGTGGCCTCTGACGCACCAGGCTCCGTGACCCTATCACCCCCATCCTCGCCCGACTCCACTGACTTCCCATCACATAGAGGATGCAGTTCAAGATCCTGGTCCTCGCCCTCAAAGCCCTCCGTGGCCTCGCTCCCCCTTACCTCTGCGACCTCCTAACCTCCTACCATCCTGGCCACTTTCATTCATGTAGCGCTCTTTGCGTAGGTCATAGAATAATGTCTGAGTGCTTCACAATAATAGCTTCAGACGGTGAGCAATAAGGAGAGGTGACTATAGGTGTGGTCAAAGAGGCTTTACGTGGGATTTAAAGACAGATAGGGAGTTTCAGAGGTTAGGGGTATTGAAACAGCAATGCCTGAATGTGCAGACAATTCATTGGGAGGGGTAAGAAATACACTTCTTGGATCATTATTGTTTTTTTGGTCATTGGCTCCTTGAGAGATTCTCATTGATTAATGTAACAAGTGAACCTGGGAATATTGGACATAAACTAGCACCATTGGCAAGAAGCTGCAATCCAATAAAGGTTGTTCATTCGTTTTTCTGTGTTCTTATATTGCATTATCTATAGGATGAGAATTAAATTGATTTTTTTCCAACAAATTGGTTTATTTTTTATCACTGGCTGGAATTGATGCCAGTAAATATTGTTTCCCATTGTCAAACCTAACTTGAGGGTAATTAAAATTTGTGAGCACAATTGCACACTGAGCAGTGCACCCTCGGGTGCTGGAAGATTAGGTTAGGTTGTGAACCTCATCTTAGATCTGCCTGAAATATCAACAACATCTTGCATTTATATAGCGCCCTTCACACTGGGCAGATATCAAGGGAAATGTAGAGATACAGTAATTTTTAGCAAACTAGTATAAATCATTAGTTAAGGTGTTGTTTGAATATTGTTTCTGGTTTTGATCACCCACCCATAGAGAGGATGGAGAGGAATCTTATAAGGATGATATCAGGGATGGGTGGTTTGAGCTACGGGCAAAGACTGGAGGAGCAAAAAGGGGAGATTAGGAGGAAAGGTTAGGATGTGGGCTGCCCTGCAGAGAGCGATGGGCAAGGCAGGATCCATGTTAGTTTTCAAGAGAGAACTAGATAGGTATCCAAAAAATAATTTGAAGGGTATGGGGAAAAGGCAGCTAAATGGGACTGAATGGATTGTTCATTCATAGTTCTAGCATAGGCATAAAGGCCTGAATGGCCATCTTCTGCATTGTAATGTTCTATTGCCATTCAGACCCTTGAGCCAGTACCACTGTTACCTTTAACACTTCATTCCTTTAAAATGAATAGCGCCATTGAACATTCCCTTGCAATTTACTTCTAAGAAAAAAAATAACTATGGAAATTTTGCATTTTGATATTATGGCTTAACAGATATATTATGTTTTATACAATATTAAATGTATAATTTAAAATAATTATTATTTTGATATAATGCCTTAGATGTAATTTTACTGTGAAATGTAGGCATTTTGTTTGTAGCTGAATGTGGTTGCCAATTTGCACGCAGCAATGTTCCACAAACGGCCGTGATGTAAATGACCAATTTTAACATTGACCAAACAGATGAGCCCCAGGGTAACAGCGCACGAAAGATGCCAGACAGTGCAATGCATGGTGTCCGCATCACCACAAGATAGAAATTAGCTATAATGTCCTCCTTTGAAAGATGGCCACAAACAAAATGTCCAGAAGTTGTTAATATGAGCAGAACCAAACACCAGCATGAGCGACCACTTTCAGAGAGGAGGAGAAAGGTTCTAGGGAAACGTACTTCAGTAGATGATGGGAATTATCTGATGGGAATCGCCTGTAATAACCTCTTTCCTGAATGTCCTGTTGCCAGTGCTGAAGCCCATGGTGGAGATGTTGAGTGATCCCGACTACATTAATCGAATGCTGCTCACTCAGATGGAGCACAGGGAGCACGTGAACGAGCACCACAAGAAGGCTTACTCCTACTCTCCATCCTACGAGGAATTCATCAAACTTATCAATAGCAGCTTCGACGTGGACTTCTTAAAGCAGCTGAGGTAATACAACACAATTTACATTTATGTAGAGCTCCACTTCAGGAGGGTGTCTCATAGTGCTTCACATTGTTACGTAGGTACCCGAGCCAGTGCGTGGGTGGGTCGCAGCTAAAGACGGTAGGTGGGGAAAAGTGACCGAAAGCGCAGGCAAAGAAATAAATTGAGGCAGACTTTGCACGTGGGGATTGAGAGGACTAGTCACAAGAACCATGTCCAGATGGAGTTCCAAAGAGAGGCAGAATGGCTGATAGCTCACCCACCAATGGTTGGGTGGATAGAGCGGTGGACGTGAAGCAGGCCAGGGTTTGTTGAGCGAAGGGATGTGGCTGGGTTGGTAGGCTTTGTAGGAAGTCATGGAGGTAGGGTGGGGCAAGGCCGTGGAGGGATTTCAAAGGGATTGGCAACCCTTTTAAGGTGTGTGTTTTTTATAGGTGGTACTTTTGTGATGCACAGGACGACTGGGGAGGAACATACAGTAAATTTGGTTGTGTAGAGTGGAGATGTATGGAGACATTGTGCAGAGGGATATGGAAACACTGGGCCACAGATTGTGGCTTCATACCTGTTGTTTCGAAGGAAATTAATTATCACAGTTTAAATCTTAATCCCACCCCAACCAAAATGCAAGTGAGGAATTGTGTTAAATTCGTCTTTTAAATGTGGGGAAATTAATGGAAGATATTTGGATGTAAAATTAGAAATTACACAGAAAACTTGAAATGTTGTTGCTGATCTAAGTTTCGCTGTATTGATGGGTGTGAGATTGAAGAGTAAATTGTGTTTTGGATGTGAAAGCGGCAGTAGTCCACATTGCAGGTGTATTCAGACCTCAGTGAAGGCTAGGAGGAGGGTGATGGGGTGGGGAAAAGAAAAGAAAGCCTCCGTTTTCCAATGGCTCTGCGAAGAACAGGAACTTGCTGTGGGAGAATTACAGGTCTGAAGCCACAACCTCAGTGAAGGCTGAAATCAGCAGTGGTATTTGGATTGTGAGTTTTCACTGTGTGAGAACTATCAGATTGCAGTATCCTGAGGAGCTGTGTACAGTGGTGACTGCAGGAATCACGGATGTCGGGTGCTTATGTTATTCTTATTCTCTACTGGGGATTCACTGCAGTATCAGTGGTGTTCAAGAGGCAGTGTGGATATTGTTAAAAATTCCAAGATTTTATTCTGCATATTCTTCTTGAATTTTATCCTCTTTGTAGCCCTGAGGTTGCCAAGCCTTGACTGTATGGCCAAACAACCGGTTGTTTGAAACTTAATGGAAATTTTTGTTGCAAATTGATTTTTGCTCTTTTTTTTCTCTTCCTTATTTCATTAGCAGCAACTCACACAAGAAAATTAGTTTCATGGTAAAATCCACCCCAGTGAAAGGATTTATCAGATCTAAACACATGAGTCTCTGTTTTCCAGAATTGATTTCGTACACTGAAGCAAGATATTGTCAGGACTGCTGAGTGAGAAACCGATCTCCTCTGATAAGAATTTTTAATGTATAGAATTCAGTCCACAATTCAGGAAACACTTCTGAATGTGCAGATGGGCTGAGTTTTGAGGCCTCTGTTTAGTACAGAAAACCAAGCAGATGAGCAATGGTTTGTCAGAACTCTGGACGGATTTGTCGCTGAGGGATTTGTGGATTATCCGAGGTAGTGGTTTGGGTGAGAAGGCATCTGTAATCCTGGCTGTTTTATTAATGCAGCTCATGGTTTTAATGAAACATGAGCAGAGATGAGAAGACTGTTCCGATCGAACTACAACGCACACACTGCTTGCCCTGAATCAGTGCACAATTTATTCAGAGGAAACACATTTGTGCTTTAAAAATGTTTGGTTACATTCTTTATATAGTTTTCAAAAATGAACTAGCTGATGTTAAATGTACATTGTATTGCTTTTTGTTGAGAAATGATTTGCGTGTGCAGTTGGAAAGAAGGGGTGCAGAGAGAAAGAAGAAACACTCCTACAGTTACATATTGATTATAAAATTTAGGAATTTTTCAGGCTGAAGTCTTGATATTTGAAACGGGTTTATATAAATACAGAATCCTCCTGGGAACACTTTGCTCTGACCCAATTAGCTTTTGGGACAGAGCTTACATGAGTCAGCATAAAGCTCATCTCACTAACCAGTGAATGACAACTGTTCACTGGTTGTCAGCTGTGTGTCAGCCTGGCTCAGTTGGTGTCACTCTTACCTTTGAGTCAAAAGGTTGTGGGTTCAAGCTTCATATTGGGACTTTGAATTCACGTAATCTAGGCTGACACTTCAGTGCAGTGCTGGGGGAGTGTTGTATTGTTGGAGGTGCCATTCTTAGGATGAAATGTTAAACCAAAATCCCATTCACCTGTTCGATCGGATATGGCACCATTCAAAAAGAGAAGGGAATTTAAAAAATTGGTCATGGCTGTTTGTGGGACATTGCTGTGCATAAAGTGGCTGTCATGTTTGCCTACAAAATGCAATCACTACACTTCAGTGTATATCCTTTGAAACATCTTCCCAACATGAAAGCGCTATATAAAATGCAAGACTTATTGTATTATTATTACAATTGCAAAATTAGGCAAATCTGTAAAATTCTGTCTGTGTACATATAGTAATGCAAGACCAGAATACAAGCTTCTTTACACAAATAATAGACCTCAGTGAATAATCATTTCTCTGATAGCATTACAATACTTTGATGCCTAAACACAGCTACTAGTTAATTATTTGCCAACAAATACAGTCATTGGTCTTTAGAGTAAGACCCTGTTCAGTGCTTCGAGATGTTTGTGAGAATGATAACGTGCTATATCAAATTTAAGGGTTATTACTGTTGTAATCATTATTCAACAATTAAAGTAATATACCACTACCTTCTCATGCGTTAGGTGGATACTCCCTCCTCGTATAATCTGTATGTTTTGCTATATTCGCCCACAAAATATTAGTCAAATCACTTCACAGTATATTCTGTGAAACGCTTTGAGACGGCTTGAAGACATGATAATCGCTATATCAAATGTATGTATTATTATGTTAAATGGGAGCACTGTATTTAGAATCCATGGTGGGTGGAAAGTAAGTTTGTTTCATTGGTTTTAGTGGTATTAAGTTCATCTTAAATCTGGTGGGAAACGATTCGATGCAATTTGTCTAACTCTGAGAAAGAGAAAAATACAATTGACTACCTTCAAAGCCGAACGCTGGATGTTTGGGAGTGAGTGAGATGTTTTCACACCTCCCTTTTTGTGAGCAACAAGAACAGCTTGCACTTATATAGTGCCCTCCATGCAGGATAGCGTCTCAGAGCGCTTAACAGTGGCAGAGCCTGACTCCAAGCCGGGGGGAAGATGGCCGTAGGCACGGTCAAAGAGGAAGGTTTTCAGGCAGAACTTGGAAAAGGGGAGAGAGGGGGCAAGGCGGAGGGATTGAGGGAGAGTGTTCCAGAGTTTCAAGGCATTAATGGCTGAAAGCGCGACCTCTGATGGTGGGGCGGGAGTGCGAGGGATGAGCAGGAGGCCGGTACCAATCAAGCGGAGGCGCTGGGTGGTGGATTGGGGATTGAGGAGGTTGGAGAGGTAGGAAGATGCCAGGGAGTGAAAGGATTTGAACAATACAGCAGGTCTGGAAGGGGAATTATCTTCCTTTTCTGCTTCCGATTTCTTATATAGTCCTGTGAATAAAAGTTAGAAAACAACTCTAATAATCCATACTCTAATGAGTATGGATTATCACAAGAAGAAAACCAAAGCTATTTTATTTTCCCCAGTTACCCGTTCCATAAACTGTGTTTAATCTTCTTCTGTCGTCTGAAAGTCATTTTAAGGATATTACGTGCGTGTATTCTGATTAGCCCGTTGCCCTTGTGTGACAGATATCTGTTTAACAAGTGTGAGTATTTATAGGTGAACCTGTTCTCCGAATGTTAATATGGTGCTGTTGTAATTAAAGATCTGATTTACCATCAGATTCCTCCAGGATATGCAGTAATCAAAATTCTGACTTAGGTTTGCTGAGCTCTGATGAATGCAAGGAGATTGAAGGAGTCTGCAGGCCCTTAGAGGATAATCCTGGAGGCGAAGAACAACCCCAGGCTACTGTTTTCTACCACATCCTGACTCCTCCGTCCCCCCAGCCACCCCGCGCAGGTCATCTCCTCCAACCTTAACTGCGAGGAGATGCTGGATTTCCCTGAATCCAAAATCAAGGGAATTCGCTCCGCGGTCACTTCCCCTCCAACATCCACCCACACCCCACCCACTCCCTCCCACACTCCGACTCCTACCCATCCTCCCCTACACACGTTCGTACCCGTTTCCCCACCCTCTGACACCAAACTCATCCTATCCCTGAAACCCACCACCTGCTCCCTTGACCCCATCCCCACTCCACTCCTTATCTCTCAGCTCCACCTCCTTGCCCCACATATCACATATCACAGACATCGTCAACCTGTCCCTCTCCTCTGGCTCTGTTCCCATTCCCTTAAAAACTGCCACCATCACTCCCACCTTGAAAAAACCCTCCCTTGATGCGTCGCAGCTATCAAGCTACCGGCCCATCTCCAACCTCCCCTTCCTGTCCAAGGTCCTGGAACGAGTTGTTGCCTCCCAGCTGCGCTCTTTCCTCTCCACCCATTCATTATTCGAACCCCTTCAGTCGGGTTTCCGTGCTGCCCATAGCACAGAAACTGCCCTGGTCAAGGTCACCAATGACATCCTGACCATCTGTGACCAGGGCTCCCTCTGCCTCCTCGTCCTCCTCGACCTATCGGCAGCATTCGATACGGTCGACCACGCTATCCTCCTCCACCGCTTGTCCTCCCACCTAAACCTTCAAGGCCCTGTCCTTGAGTGGTTTAGGTCGTACCTCTCCCACCGTCTTCATTTTGTTTCCACAAACGGCTTTTCCTCCAGCCCCCGCACTGTCTCGTGCGGTGTCCCTCAAGGCTCTGTCCTCGGTCCCCTCCTCTTCACCCTCTATATGCTCCCCCTCGGTGACATCATCCGCAGACATGGGGTTAACTTCCACATGTATGCGGATGACACCCAACTCTACCTTTCCTCCTCTACCCTCAACTCCACGACCACCGATGTCCTGACAGCTGCCTGTCCGACATCGAGTCCTGGACGAGAAACAACTTTCTTCAGCTCAACGTGCGCAAAACTGAGGCCCTCCTGATTGGCTCACGTCAGCGCCTCCGCACCTCAGGCGCTGACACCATCAGCATCCAAGGCTGCACTCTCCACCTCTCAAAGCCGGTCAGGAACCTCGGTGTTCTGTTCGACCCTGAGCTGTCCTTTCTCCCTCATATCCGCGCCACAACTGGCACCGCCTTCCATCACCTCCGGAATATCGCCAGACTACGGCACTACCTCACCCCTCACGCTGCTGAAACTCTGGTTCACGCCTTTGTCACCTCAAGGCTGGACTATGGGAACTCTCTCCTCGCCGGCCTTCCCGGCACCTCCCTCCACAAGCTGCAGGTCATTCAGAACTCTGCAGCTCGTGTACTGTCCCGCACCAGGACCACATCACTCCCACCCTCGCTCGCCTCCACTGGCTCCCCATCCCCCAGAGGATTGAATTCAAGATCCTCATCCTCACCTACAAGGCCATTCACGGCCTTGCTCCCTCCTACCTCTCCGACCTACTATCCCCCTACCTACCTGCCCGTACCCTCCGTTCCTCTGGCTCCGGTCTGCTCCACATCCCCCGCCCTACCATCGGTGGCCGGGCCTTCAGCCTCTCAGCCCCGAGGCTCTGGAACTTTATCCCCCAGTGCCTTCGCCGCCTCCTCCCTTTCCTCCTTCAAGGCCGGCCTCAAAACCTTTCTCTTTGACCGTTCCTTCAGCTCCCCTCTCGACTCTCTACCCCCTCCTCGCTCCTTCCCTTCCCTCCCCTCACCCTGACCATTTCCCCCCTGCTCCTGTCCTGACCCAACTGTACAGCGCCTTGGGACGTGAAAGGCGCTCTATAAATGGAATCTTGTTGTTGTAGAGAGGGGACTTGACAATGAATCAAGATTAAAAGCGAATGCTCTGTTTGAAGTTAGAGGGATTGCTTTCTGGAGCTTGTTTCTCTGAAGAGTCTGGTGTTTTGTTTCAAGTTGATGTTTGAGTTGGAATTGAAATAATTTTCACTAAATTTTTGCACTAAATCAGCAGCCTATTAGTTTTGAACTCCTAATAGCTTCTGGAGCAAGTGTGGTGATGAGGTGTCTGATGCCAGCACTCATGGCAGTGAGAGAAAGACTACGTCTCCTTCTGTAAACCATGCAGCACAAACATTGCAAAATGTTGTGATAAAAGACCAGTTTCTCATTTTGCTAGTCTACTCCACCAACAAAGTTTTACGAAATAAACTGCACATCCCTGCTCTCTGAGAGCTATATGTACTTAGTAAGCATGTTCATATTCTACAAACATTGTAAAATATGCTAAGATTTTATGAATGATTTGCCCATGTAAAATCCTGTTCATTATTACATCCAGGCTTGACATGCAAACTCCTTGCTTGTTGGCCTCACCAACTCCTCCCTCCATAGGCTGCAGAGCATCCAGAACTCTGCAGCACGTGTCCTCTCCTGCACCAGGCTCCGTGACCTCGCCCGCCCCACCATTGGCAGGTGGGCCTTTTGCCACCTTCAAGACCCATTTCAAGGCCCTCCTCTCCTGTTTTAAGTCCTGAGACATCTCCCTTCACGATGTCAACTAATCTTGTAACACAATGGGCTTAGGATGAATCAGCACAATTTCACTCCGTCAATTGTATTCCGCACTAATTCTGTTGGGATACTAGCATAATAACCTATTGAGCGCTTTTAGCTAGTTAGTGTTCTGGTCAGACAGACTGTGCCCCACTTAATAGTAAGTTTAGGATCAAGATTTCTCCTCGCTGCACCCCACTGGAGGGTGCTTTGTGCTTAAAAAATTACATTGATGAAGGCAGCAATAATACTGGTGCCTGAAAAAGCTAATGTAAACTACAATTCAGTAGGGAATTTGTTGGTATGTCACTCATAATGTGATGCCTTGGATCTGACTCAAGGACTCATTGGTGGCTGGAGTCTTACAAGTTGCTGTGAACTACAAGGAATTCACCGCTGAAAGTTGCATCAGGAAATATTTGTCCACACACCAGTAATGTTACTACTTTCATTAGCAATGCTATTTTCCCTTAAATCAATTGGACATCATTCGAAAGTGAAAGTCCTTGCTCATCTCCATGTGATCTATCTATCATGAGCACAAACTCAGAGGGATATGGAAAAGCTGGATATGTGGGTGGAAAGGTGGCAGATGCAAATTAGTAAAGAGAAATGTAAGCTTACAAGATTTGACAGAAGGGTGGTTGCATTGCTCTCGGCATATATATGTGAACTCTGTGGTTTGAGTAATTATAAGCATGGTGATGGCATTCGGTGTACGTGAGATACCTGACTGATCAAAGAAAAGTTGGCTGGCCTAGTCCTTATTTTCTCTTGAAAGAAAAGCCCGAGGGGCAGACCTGATTGAAATACTTAAAATTCTGAAGGACGACGATCACCTTTTCTCCTGGGTAGAAATATGGGGAGGGTTCATGGATTCAATATTCAAGAATAGCAAGGTGCCTGAGATTTTTTTTGTTTAGTAACCAGGAGTAAAGAACGACAAGGGGGTTAAAAATATAAGTGGACAAGTTCCTGGAAATGAAAAGGATTTCAGGTTATCAGATGATCGGATAGATGTTGTTGAAAGAATCTTTTGGTACTCGAAATCGACATGTCAGATTAACTCAAGTCAATGAAGAAGAAACTTCCAACCCCACATCTCTACAATAAAGGAATCATTGTATAACGTGAAACGGTCTTTATCTGCGCTGCTGTATATATTCAAATTTGACTCTCTGGTTTTCAATTAGGACCTGCCATCTCTCTATCTTTACGTACCTGAGCACATGTTCAACATAATAGATTTACAGAGGCTCATGGAAAAATCCATCAAAGCCGTTGATTGAGTGGCCAAATTATTATTATTTTGGGAGTGATTATTACCACCGGAAAAGCGACCTGCCAATCGACTAACAACCCCGATTAGAGCAATGGAAGCAAGTTTTTGACCAACTTGCTCCTTCTAAATGGTTGATTTCAGCTACAAGAAAGTCAAGTGAGACCTTTGAAAGTTAGAAATAAAACAAAAAGTTAGAATTGACTTTAAAAAAAAGTGTGAAAAAGTAATAAGGCTATGTTCCTAACTAAGTTGCATTCCTAAATTCTAGCTCAGCCTGTTGCCACTAATATGTTTATGATTTTTACTTAAACAGTTACCATGGAAAATACAGATTACAATTCAGCTGCAACACTTCAACCTTCAGACTGTAGCTAATCGGAAAATGCTTTAAAATAGAGAAAGAGAAAGGGGGAAAAATGAAGCACTGCATTGAAGAAAGTTCAAGATATTTTATTTTAAATTGCTCAGTGCATGATAAGGCCATGATAAGGCACTTTTGTTGGCTTGTATTTATTATTACAGTAACAACGATAACCTTATGAATAGCTTTTATTTCTGTAAACATTTTTAATGCCACCATATGCTGAGAAATAGGCAGAAATGTTTGGCGCACTGAGACGAGAGTTTCTGCGGACCTGCTGGCAGCCCAACAGTTAAACAATAAGTTTAATTTTTTTAAAACAAAAAATAAAATTAACTCTGGACTGAAGGACAAACGATAACCAGCAGGAGCTTGAAGCAGTAATTCAATTAGATACACTTGTGCTGACGTTCATAAGCTCCTCAAGCTGCGCGCTTGCAGCCCGTTGTTACAAACGCCTGATAGAGTTAATGCCTTGAACTTGCTGCCGGTCACCTATTATTCCATGTGTTGTTTCTCTTTGTCATTATCATCCATGAAATTTCTATACAATGTCAGTGCATAAGTGAAAGGAATGCTCCTTGCCTCGTGCATCTATTTAAATACCCTTTCGATCAGCTGAAGGCTGAGGTGCCGGAGCTGAATTGTAATCTGTGCCTTTTCCTTGGTAACCGTGTGACTGAAAATTGTAAACATGTTAGCAGCATCAATCTCGAGCCTAGTCTATTGAAGCAGTTGAGTTAAGAACATAAGAATTGCTAGGCGAAAGAAGACCAAAGTCCATTCAGTTTGTCTTCCACCATCCTGGCAGTTGCATGATACGTTGTGTCCCAAACTATATATGTATCCCAAAATATTATTTCCCAACAGAAATCCATATAATTCGTTCTTGAAAAAAATCAATATTTCCGCTTCCACAGTCAACTCAGAGAGCCTGTTCCATATGTTTACTACTCGCTCAATGAAGTTGGTTTAAATAATTGTACGGCAACATTATGTACCAACAGGGTCTGAGTTAATTTCACAAATGCATGGTCAATAGGCTTGTATTATTTATTTGTTGTGGCAAATTGTTTGGCAAATCCTGGATTAGTCATGGTTAAAAACAACAGCCATGGACATCTGAGTCCTGAAAAAACTCCTGAAAAAAACAGATCTGCTTCCTGCAGGCTGCCAAAATACATCTATTTTCCGATCAATTATAACAAGGAAAATAAACCAGCAAGCACCTAACAAAATAGCATTTCAATAAACCTTTTCTAAACAGTGTTACACCCCCAACCACACAGAAACGCTCACAAAATGTGGTGTGATGCAGGTGCACTGAGTGACACAGTGTGACAAGATTCAGTGATTGGATGTTTTTATAATCGACTGTCTTTCTCTACTTATAATGGGAATGGATTGTACAAGTTAATGCTGCTAGTGGGGTTGAAATAGCTTTTTGATTGGCAGAACCACTGCAAAAAAGTGCCCCATGAACTGTATTTTCTGTGAGCCTCTTGTATGTCACGCCATACACAAGACTTTGATTCTCATGATGCCTTGGTCGCAGCTGAAGTCTCGCTTGTCGATGTAATTGGTCATTCACTCCATAGCTGTTTGAGGGACATTGTTGTGTGCAATTGGCTGCTGCGTTTCGCCCACAAAATCAAAAAGTCAATCCACTTTACAGTATATCCTGTGAAGCACTTTGAGATATTTCAATGATGTAATAAGGTGCTATATCAAATGCAAGGATTATTTATTATTTTTTATAATGTACATATAACCACACACACACATACACACACACTTTCACTGTTAACATGCACATCCCGGTCCCATTATAAAATAAAGATATTATTCAACTCATTTCTTCTGGTTCATTTAATAAGTAATGGCTTCATATCTCTGCTGCTGTCAGTGAAAAGCCAAGATGATAAAACATTCAAACCATGCACCTTTGATTGCGCTGCAAAGCTGCAGATGGTTTTCGTGTCTGTTGTAGTGATAAATATGCTAACTGGGCAGGGGAGGGGAGAATACCATTTGCATTGTAGCCATCTGCTGTTTCCAAAATTACAATTCTTTCAACCAAATGATTAGTTTGGAAAGATAAGCAGACCTCATTTTGTTTTTTTCTCAGTATTGCTGTAATATTCTGGCTATGCTTTGCTATACAGACTCATTTCCCCTAGAACACTTCATGTTGCAAAACCAATTTGTCATTGAATTTATAACCTTTGAATTTCCTGTACTGAATGAGCAATGGTACACTTTCTGAATGTGGTCTATTTAATTCCGGTGGTTAGTGGAGCAATAACATCAGTTACCAATTTTTATTATGTAATCCTTGCATTTGATGTAGCACTTTTCATTTTGGGAGGAGGTCTCGAAGTGCTTTACAAATTTACTGTGAAGTGTTATGACTGTGTTGTATAGGCAGATAATATTGGTCATTCACCATGAATGTTCGTTGTGTGTAAATCGGATTTTGCTTTTGCTTTCAAATACACAGTCACTACACTTCATAGTGAAATCCTATGAAGAGCTTTGAGCACCTGGACTACATGATAAGGTACTATATGAAATGCTAGGATTATAAAAATGCAAAGATTATATGCTTGATGCAAATAACAGAACAATTTTTTCCTAGTAGCAAATGGTTGTCCAGATATCTTTTGGGAGAGATGTTTCTGAGGTGGCAGAGAGACTGTGCTTCTAAGATAATCTGTTAATTACCTGGTGTAGTCTATTTTGACAATGAATAGGGGCTATTTTTTATTATTTCAGAGCCTACAAAGTAGTTGTCAGTCTGGCTCAGTTCATAGTACTCTCACCACTCAATCGTAAGCCCCATGTTGGGACGTGAACTGACGCAGTCTATCTAGGCTGACACTTCACTGCTATCCTGCTGCATTGCCGGAGATCTTGTTCTTCAGATGAGATATTAAACTGAGGTTCCATCTGCCTTTTCAGGTGGAAGTTAAAGATCCCATGGCATTCCTTGAAAAGAGAAAAGTGATTCTTCCGGTTTCCTGGCCAATAATCCCACAAAAGTAAATTGGGTATTTGTTTCGTAGCTGTTTGTGGGACATTGGTGTGCCTTGTTCACCTACAAATACAGTCACTTCACAGTAAATCCTGTGAAGGACTTTCAGATGTCCTCCCTACCTGAAAGGTGCTATACCAAATGCAAAGATTATTACTGTTTTATTCATTTAAACAGGATTGTAAATAGGGAATCCTCGCTGCAGTAAACGGAGGCTCCTTCTGTTAAAGGACAGTACTGCATGTCACATTGACCCATGGGAAATCCAGATCACCTTCTAGTTCCATAGGTCTGTCATAAATTCTAAACGTATTCTTTAATATGGAATCCCTTCAAGAACTATAGCAGATTAATCCCAAAATAACTTTCTTGAATAAATTTAAGAACATTCAGAGATCCTCCAGGAAGGCTCACAAATTGATAGCAAGTCTTCACTGAGCTGTTTATTTGCAGACGATACAATGTTTGCTCCAGAAATGTTCAGGTGATCGATCACGTCACCTCAGCTCCTTCCTAGAGACAGTCCTGAATAATAGAGGATTTCCAATCTGTGCAGGTGAAAGAAATGTGAAAAATAGCTCAAGAAATAAATCCTATGCAAACCTTTATAGAATTTAATCCAAGCAATGATACTTTCAGTTATGTTAGTGCTGTAAATACTTTAATGTATTTATTATTCCTGCTTCAGTTGGCCGCTTTTAGTAGGCAAAGTATTTTCCTTCCTTTGTGCTGTGAATTAGAAGTTGATTTTGAGGTGCTTGGTTGGTGCGGTGATGTGTAAGAGTGATTTTAATCTCACTTGATCTTTGGAATGTTTTGAGTTGCCTCATATGACCTTCTTGACTGGAATAGTATCTTTCATTTTATTGCTGTTGTTTTACTCTGTCTACCTTCACCTCCCAGCATTTGTGCTATCCCGTGATTTGAGGCAATCCAGTCTCCTTAGTCTGCATCAGTGCCATTCCTTGGTCAATCATTCCACACCCTTAAACAGTACCAGACAGTTTTCCCCCATCCCTTGACCCATCGAGAGTGTGCAACATGCTGCCTGGAGGCATGCAAGTACGTCACGGAGACAGGGAAATGGATGTTGGTGACCCAGTTGAGAATTGAATGCCCCGACGTTACAGTTGCATGGAAATAAAATTTGTACAGTACTCACTGTTAGGGTAATAATCAATAATAAAATTTCAATTTCTCTCTTTTTTAAACAAAAAAACAGGTATCAAATTGTCGTTGAAATAATTCAGGCAACTACAATCAGCAGCTTGCCACAGATGAAGAAGTCAAAAGGTAAGTGATCTAATGAGCTCCACCTATTCTCTATGTAAATCTATAAGCAACCCGTACAGGGTATTCACAAAGTCCTGTTACCCCCATGGCTTATTTGTATGCAGTGCATTGCCCAACAGAAACTTGTGGATGAATGATGATTATTGCATTTAGAAGTACTTAATTGTATTCAGTACAACCGTTTAGACATCTAGAGGATTGGTGTGAGCACCAGCATTTTCATGCCAGATAATGATCTGTCACCATATTCGGTGTGAAATCTACCGTAACATGGATGGAGTGATGAGGAAGTTACTGGTATCAGACATTGTTACACTTGACTCATTAGCAAACAGAAAATGAAAATTCATTGTAAGAAACAAAAACGGGGTAACGGGACTTTGTGAACACCGTGTAGAAATGAAGTGCCATTTATCTATAGCCACATGAATAATTTCTACACTGTGTCTTTGTGGCCACCCTATGCTTGGGCTTATCTTTTTCCAATTTTAATTGGTAAATTTTTAGTATTCACCGGCAATTTTACTTTTATATAGCACCATTTCCCTTGTGTGTAGTATCTTCACGTGCTCGTGTCAGCGGCTTTTAAATTGAGCTGGATTGAGGCATTGGACTCCCAATGTTAATGTTACACTTTCTTAACTCAGAAAAAAAACTATTGTGCTGGAGTAGTGGAAAGGCCACACTAGCTGTTTTTCCCATTTAATGTGTTATTGACTGGGTGGAAGTTTCAGTGATGTGCTGATTAACACAGCACAGGTTGGAATTTTCACCCTAATAAATGTAACTAATCATCCATTTGTATAGTTGTCTAAACAATGCATTTAAGTATCTGTAGAACCTATGAGCTGCGACTGTGGTAGCTCATAGACATGATGCATCACCATGGGGACCAGGCAATCTGTGAATTATAGCAGAGGTGTGACTTCTAGAAGCATAGGAGGGAATGTCAACACTGCCGTTATTCATAAAAATCGAGCTGCTCCAAACAACATTGAGTAACATTCCAATCTTTTGGTTCTGTCCATTGCAACTTAAATATTTTAATATTTTTTTTACCTTGGGCTCACTAGTACTGTCATGAAGATGTGGCTTTAATAGGGTTACTGAGCCTGACAGCAAGAACTGAATAATAATTTGGTCACTGAATCCACGACTGTTTGTGGAAGACTGCTGTGCGAAATTGGCTGCCTAATTTCTCCCACAAAATATACAGTCAATTCACTTTATGGTATATTCTGTGAAGTGACCCTTGTCTTTGTAAAGTGCTCCACGGCATTATCCTACATGAAAGGCACATAAATATAAATGTGAGTTGTTGCTGTTATAGCTCCCGAGCGGTCAGTCTCACAAACTACTTCAAGTCAGCGGTCCTGCTGAGCTTAACACCATTCACTGACGTGTATCATATTTTTATGGTGGTGGGAGGGGGTGGGGACAATCTGTTAAAAAATGAATTATACCAAACAAAAGAATTTTGAAAGATTGAAAACAAACCTCAGACAAATCTGTAGGAAAGGCAGATTTAAATACAAAGAGAAGTGGCAGTTCTTTATATGGAGCCTCATCACTTCATTGTCACATGGAAGATTGCAATTGTTCACACCCATATACTGTGACATTACATGACATTTATTTAACTGAATCATTCACACTGGAAGTACAGTATCTTTGTACAGTTATTGTGAATGTGCACAGAATTTCCCCAACTGTTTTTTTCCAAGAAATTAAGTCATCTTAAAAACGGGCACATGTACTGTCATTAACTGTGAAACTGAATGCCAGCATTGCAAGTAACTACAAATGGCATTAATGTTTTAAGATGGAAATATTATCACACTAATAAAGACATAACTGTAGATTATTACACCATTAGGTATTTTGGACAAGCCTATTTCCTTCACTGATAAATTTAACAAATGCTACACTGGAAAGATGTGATGATGAGATTTGTTTACTCAGATAGGCATTGGTCTGAATCATCACTCATAAAAAGTAGTTATGAGTGTAATGCACATAGCATTGTGGTTAACCTATTATATAAGAAGGCTCCCACTTCATTTAGTTATCGATTTCTGGCCAGGCTCCACTGGCTCCCCATCACCAAACGGATCGACTTCAAGATCCTCACAATAGTGTTCAAATCCATTCACTCTCTGGCATCTCCCTACCTCTCCAATCTCCTCACTCCCCAATCCACCACCCAGCGCCTCCACTCGACTGGCACTGGCCTCCTGCTCGTCCCTCGCACCCTCCACTCCACCATTGGAGTCAACTTTCAGCCATTACGCTCTGAAACTCTGGAACACTCTCCTTCAATCCCTCTGCCTTGCCTCCTCTCTCCCCCTTTTCAAGTCTGGTCTGAAAACCTTCCTTTTCGACCGTGCTTATGGCCACCTCCCTTCCCCCACCCTGGCTCGGGCTCATGCTCTGCCATTGTTAAGCGCTCTGAGATGCTACCCTGGGTGGAAGGCGCTATATAAGTGCAAGTTGTTGTTGATTGTGTTCATTAGGCATTTTGAACAGAGACAAGATGCATTTTGGCCCTTACAAGAGTGCAGTCTTATTACAGTGTGCTTCTTTATGCTACTGGTTTGTTTATGAGGTGGTACAAATCCTGCACTGTCCAGTGCCTTGGGACAATCTCTCCCTCCAACCTCACCCTATCTCTACATCTTCAACCCCTCTCCCTCTTTCATCGCCTCTTCCCTCTTCCGAATGAAGTCCACCACTTGCTCCCTTGACCCTGGCCCTGGCTCTCTCCCTCTTCTGACTCCCAGCTACACCTCCTTGCCTGCTTACTAAAGGATACCATCAACCTTTCTGTCCACTAGCACCATCCCACCCTATTCAAAACTGCTTTAATTGTACCCGTCCTCAAAAAACCTTCCCTTGACCTATCCCTGTTCCTTAACTACCGTTCCCCAAATTCTTCTTGCACTCAGCCTTAACACCATTACCTCAAAGTTCAAGATTCTTTAAAAAAAAATTAAAAATCCTCCTTATTTGGAAGCCGGGTTTTTTCTTGCAGTGCTTAAGCAGCAGTGCTTAAGATCCATACTTCAATTCGGATAAAAGATAACAGAATGTGGAGGGAACTGTGGGAAAAACAGTTTCAAATTAAGGTGAAACTTAAGAACTTTTGTAAAATTCTGCGCAAACGTAAATGTTAAGAACTCTGGACAGGACCATGAGGAATGTCAGATTGCTTATTGAGAAATGGGTGTGTGTGGGGGGGGGGGGGTGCGGGAGGGGAGGTGGGGTGTACAGACTGTTCAAATATGTACAGTTAAGGTTGCTGATTTGCTGTTAAATGGTGAGTAAAGGGGTCGGGGTTTGGCAGAGGAGTTTGGCTGCTTGACTGATGCAGCACTTGCTGCAGTGTGATTCCACCCTGCTGCTCACACAGCTGTGGCAATGGTTTGAGAGCAGCTGTCAGAAAACTTCCAAACACAGCCGCTGCTTAAATATTCCTTCACAGGATATTGACTTTGGAGTGCACGTTATTGCTCAAAGAGCTGCCCATCAAATCAGATCACTCAAGGCAGCATCACCTTTATTGCTACCATCCAGGGCGTTTTAACTGAAGTGGAAAAAATGTGTGCTTGTGTATGTGGGTTAATGTCTGCAGATGTTTGTGTGTGTGTGTGAGTCTGGGTGCTCTGTTTGGTTGTGTTGGTGGGTATGTTTGTTTATTCATGCATGTGTTTGTGTGTTTATGTCGCTTTGTTTATAAAGGTGAAGGATGTTTTGGCTGGGAAATGTACTATTTTTAATGTGCACACAAGGCTGATGAGGAAACTCTGAGGCTTCAAACAACAGCTTCCAGAAGATGTTAGTTGGAGTCTGGGTTTGTGAGGACCTGTTCATATATCCAGAGCTTGGTATCCACCTTGATTGGAATGCAGAAACTGCTGCTTCTAACTTTGCACTTCCATCTGTTGTAGCCTTTGCTCGATGGGTAAGGAAGTGTGTCTCAGGGTGGTAACAATGCTTTCCTGCAGTTCAGAGCTTGCAAGAAGTTCCTGGTATCTACTTAGTGATGATTCAAACCTGGATGTCCAATCACCAGTAAGTGACTATCCTCTGAAAGAGATAAATGGAGTATCCTTAGGGCAGAGCTGGCTCCAAGGTGTCGTGCCTGGCAATGAAATATTATAAATGGTTCAATTTGTGGTAGTAGTATGATTTTTGAGCAAAGGAGAAGAGTGTGCACTGTGTTCCAAGCGAATAGAAAATTTCCAGATCTTAGTGGCATACGAATGTGGAACTCATCTGGTTTGGCTACAAGAATGGTGATGGGCATCTGCCTGTGTTGGACACCCAATCTGACCAAACAAAATAAACATAAACGCCCCTACTGCATCAGGATCTCCATGTCCTATGCAAGCCATCATCATTCTTATGGCCTGATGTCTGAACTAGATCGTCTGATTCTGAATTGGGAATCTTGATGGTGAGGTGAGCTGTAATTTTCATTCAGTGGAAGTAACTTTGTTGGTAGCACAGAACCAGAAGGAAGACATTTATGCTATTTAGTGGTACAATACTTATTCATCTGCTCATTCATCACTTCTTAAAAAAAACTAGTAAACAGCATGTAAAAGAAGTGTTGCAATGCTTAGAATTAAATCTTAAAATATTCTTAGATCTGTGTTTTACAGGTTTCTAATTGATTGCTTTACATAAATGCATAAATAATCCAGGGATTTGTTATAGCACCTTTCGTAATTGCATCATGTCTCAAAGAGTTTCATTGGATATGCTGTAAAATGAATCTACTATATCAGGATTAGCCTATAGATTGTTACATGACTGGAGGAGGCCATTTAGCCATCACATATGTTCTAGTGTCAACTTCCCCCATTGGAGCTATAATAATAATTAACCCTTGCATTTGATTTAGCGCCTTTCATGTTGGGAAGACATTCCAAAGCGCTTCAAGGATATACACTGTAAAGTGTAGTGACTCTGTATTTTTGTGGTCGAATGTAGTAGCCAATTGTGCACAGCAATGTCCCACAAATGCCTGCAAAGCTAATGACTAATTTTATTTGGGGATTGTTAACCAAACACAGGGAGAAACTCACTTTTCTTTTTGAATAGTTCCATGGATATCAGCTTAAAGTCCTAACTTGGGGGTTGAACCATACCCAACTGACTCAAAGGCATGAGTACTACCAACTGAGCCAGACTGATAAAGTTATCTTCCCTCGCCCCATTTCCCTGGTCGTTAAGCCTATATTTTAATGTTATCTATTTTAAAGCATTTTTTCAATTTCCTCATAATATATAATTCCTTATCAATGTCCTGACCATATCCTGAAGCCTGAAGAGAGGAGAATGGAAAAAATATCTAAATGGAGTGAGGTCTGGGGAGGGGGGGGGAGGAAGAGGCAGACAAATAATAACAAACTTTACAAAGTGATGAACATTTTTATATTGTGTAAAGGTGACTTGTTGTTCGACACATTGAAAAAATCTTGTTGGCCTTGCTAAGCTAGAACACCACTCTATCAGCATTTCTTAAACATCTTCAAGTTAAAATCTCTCTGACCATCAACTTGTAACAGTTAGTTGGATACAGCACATAATCTTGTCTCAACTCTATTCTCAGATCTAAATTATGCAGAAGATACATTGAAATAAGAATTTATATTTAAATACTAAAATTCAGAAAAAATAATTTATGACAGTAATTCACTGTCCTGCATTTAGCTAGTGGGTTGTACAGTGTTTGTTAGCCTTGTTGGCCTCGCAAGTGGGAGACCTGAGTTTGATTCCTGGCAGGGTCAAATGTTGGGCAAGTTTCGTTACTCCACGCGCCTCTGTTCACCTAGCAGTAAGTAGGAGTAAATGGAACCCGGTTGTTAGTCGATTGGCGGATTGCTTTTCCGGGGGTAATAATTCCTTCAAAAAATAATGAATTGGTCACTTCAGTCCATGACTGTTTGTGGGACACTGCTGTGCGCAGTTGGTTGCTGCATTTCGCCCACAAAATATAGTTAATTCACTTGACAGTACATTTACAAGCGGTTTGAGACGTCTTGCAGATGTGATAAGGCACAATATCAAATGCAAGGATTATTATTATTATGGCTGGAGCCAAGGATTAAGTCTTGAGTTAAGCTTTCTACTGGCAGTGTGGGGCATTACCATTAGTTGTTGCATCATCACCAACTCTCTTCACCCTTACCCTAAATCATGCCTTCCTTCCCACCCCCTGACTCCCTTGAGCTCCCCTCCACTACACACAACATTAAGAAAGCTATTGTTTCCCTCTTCAAAATGTGAAAACCTCTGCTGGATGCCTCCCCCTGCTGGCCAGGCCAGGATTGGGAACTTGCTGTGCAATATACACACAATATTTAGTAAATCATAGGGGTAAAATATGAGATTCATTATAACAATAACATTATTGCTGGCGTAAAATGTAAAGGTGCAAAGTTGAAGACGTAAAGTTAGCAGGTGAGATATTTTTTGATCTGACACTTGCAGAGGCACACCTCCCTGCCCCCCCCCCCCCCCCCCCCCCCAGAAATGGAGCACTTCTTTTCCATGTTCCTTGGAATATCAGAACATTCCTGAATGTCAGAATGTCAGAACATTTTGTTCCTTCAAATGTCAGAACAAAGCAGCTTGCTCCACCTTTGAAGTTCAAGATGAGTTCTGAGGTTTACAATTTCTCCTGGTCTTAAGATAATTTTTCTTCAAATTTAAGATTGCACAGAATTCTGGAAAATGCTTCAATTTACTATTAATTTGAAAGTTCTTTTTTGCAGTCTTTTTTAAAAAAAGATCCATTTGTTCTAATTTAAAGCAGAATTTAAGGATTTGCTTTTTAACAAAACATTTTTGCACTATCTTAAATTGTACTACAAAATGATCTTACAGGCTAAGGCTGGTTGGAATTTGGCGCCTCAGAAGTCTCATTGTCTTGTGATCAAAGCCCTGAGCTTTATGGTTCTGTTGACCTCTATCAAACCTAGCCCATCGCACACAGATGCTTTGGTCAATGTATTGACAGCTGCAGGTCGGAGTCACAATTTGAGTCTTGAATTGGTTTCTCACTGAGGGGAAGTGAAACCTTTTCACATGTCTCTCCAGCAACCAAAGCACACACATCCTGTTAGTTGATGATGAACCATTTAAGATCCCAAGTAATTCAGCAGAGTAAATGAGGAAACATTTAAAAATATGCCTTGTAAGGTAACTTGTGAAACCACAAGTACATTACTTCTGCATAAGCAGGTCACTATTTCTATGGAATGAGGAACGTCTGTTAAACATGGGGACGATTAAAAAGTAAGGAGCGACCAAATGTGGTGGCCTTGTTTGCTGGGTGAAGCTCTTTGGTTGCAGCCCTTCTCTTTTCTCCCACAGTTTGAACCTCCTCCCTCAACGACATTCCCACCCTCCCGGTCAATCCTCCCCCTCTCATCTCGCATATTCCTCTGCCACCTGCCCCCTCCGTACCACCATACAAAAACGTCCGCTCCCTCTCTAACAAAGCCCTCACTGTACACAACCTTATTGATGATGGAAACATTGACATGCTCGCCCTCACCAAGACATCTCCATTTCTCACAGGCTGAAATCTGAATAGCCACAAATAGCATCAAAGCTTGAAGTGTACAAATCATACTATTGGAAGTCACTCCCTGGTATTCAAATATTGTTTTAAAAAAACACAGAAACTTGCATTAGTAAGTAACTTCCTCATCTCTACCCCTGTATTTTGATCTGTGTTGGCTGTGATCTATTACCCACATTGTACACTGACATGGTCCCTGAGGACTTGCACTATAGTTTATTCCGGTAACTGCAGGTGCAGAGGTTGCATAACAAACTGTTATGGCACTTATCAGAAACAGGAGGGAGTTTCCCCCTTGTCCTGGCCAGCAGGCCTTCAGATTAATTTGTGATCATCTCATAGGAGTTTCTACTGGTGCAAATGTCTGCCACGTTTTCCTATACTTGATAGTAATTACAAGTGAAGCTCGATAAGATGCTTTCACATGATGAAGCCTATAAGATCGCTTACAAATACACTTTGCAGTAAATCCTTTGAAGCGCTTCTAGACATTTCAATGATGTGGTAAGGTGATATATGGATGTAAGGATTGTTATTATTATAAAGGTGCATCATAATCCAAGTTTTTATTCCCAGTTTTCTGTAAATTTTTAAAACAAGCTGCAGAAATTGACTTCAAGTTAAAACTAAATTTAATAATTTGCGACTCATTAAATGCTCTGTTATGTGAAGTATAAATCTTGTCCCAGGTTGAGTTTCTAATATTACTATTCTTACGCCCCAGCAGTTTGGAGACCAGACCAATCTCCCATTTAATTAATAATCCTTGCATGGGTGTATATTGTTGTCAACTGTATACTGTTGTCAATATACATTGGATGTATATTGGTAATTGTTGTCAAGAAGTCTTACGGACAAATGCAGTAGCCAATTCATGCAAGCTAGCTAATGTCCCACAAATAGCCATGAAGTAAATGTCCAATTTTATTTGGAGAATTGTTGGCTAGGACACTGGGAGAAATGCTCTTTTCTTTTCAAATATTGTCATGAGATCTTCAATGTCCACCTGAGCAGGCAGTAAATATCTCAATGTAAAATCTTAAGTGAGGTGAGCACCTCCAGCAATGCAGCACTCCCCCAGTACAGCATTGGAATTGTGTAGCCTCTAACCTATAAGACTCCAAATCGTGTTCCAGCAACCTTATGACTCAGAAGCGAAAGTGCTACCAAGGCATCTGTGCCACATCTGTGCCTTGACACGTTCAGCCTTCCTCCACCTCTGCAATATTGCCTGCCTCTGCTACTAACTCTCGCCTTGGGCCATCAAGACCCTTATCCATGCTTTCATCACTTCCAGGCTTGACTATGCTAACTTACTGCTCACTGTGGGACGACCTCTTGACATGAAAAGTACTGTGTAAATGCAATTTGTTGTTGTTTTAGGCTGACATTTGGTGTAAATTGATTTAGAAATCTGGTTCGTATGATGTGCAGAATCTATGGACTTTCCCCAATGATTAAGTTTGTTGCTTTAATGCCCAATACAGATAGCAAAGGAAAAGAAGCTGCTGCTATGAAAGCAGATCTCCTGCGTGCTCGTAATATGAAGAGATACATCAACCAGCTCACAGTTGCCAAGAAACAGTGTGAGAAGCGAATAAAATCTCTGGGGGGTCCAGTGTATGGCCAGCAAGAGGATGGTGTCTGCGATGAAACAGATGCACCTTCGAACCAAAAGGTAAAAGAGACAAAGTCAAGGTATCATAATTTGAGAAGTTGAAAGGGACTTTCCTTCAGACCTTAAGCGAGTTCTACTCAAATGAGTGAAATTATTATTGCCAATTGGTTCTGGTTTGTAGCATTTAGGATTATGCTGAGTTAGCAGACCTCATCTGTCCAGACAGTGGCAGTGGCAAGGTGATATGGTGTGTAAGGACTGCAGATGAAGGCTGAACAAGAACTTATCTGTGATGTGTCAGTTAGGCTCCTGAACACACCATCTGAACTTATATCTGAAACATTTAGATGCTCGGTAATTATCAACTCTTCAGCAATAATACCTGAGATGAAAAGGTTTAGTTCAATTGAGGTTGGATAATGTTTTCCAAGATCTGAGGAGGATGAAGGTGTGTTTAAAACAGTGAGGGGAATTTACTAGCTAGATAGGATCTAAACAAGGGGACATGGTATTAGATTTTGATCCAAACCAATTAGAAGTAAAATTTTGTTTACTCAGAGGTTTATGCGAATGTAGAACGCATATTGATTGGGATGTTTAAAATGGAAATAGATTGATCAAGACTTGGGAAGTAAGGAACATGAAGAAAAAATAGGGAAAGAGAGTCAGTCAGTTTTCTCAGTCATTAAAACTATGATCCATACACCAAAGTTTCCATCAACCTTTACAGCTCTGGGAACACTTTTGAGTTTTCTTTAGTCGGAGTTACTGTGCCTGTGGTGATAACATCATGTCACTCATCATGTTGATGATGCCTCTCAGCAGTTTTCTGTGCCTCTCTTGGTATTTTACTTGATGTATGGAGGATTTTTTGTTCTCCCCGTGGCAGTTTAACTTCTGATCTTTCAGTCCCTTTAATGCTATTAAAGGGACTGTAGCTCAGTGGTTAGAGCACTCGCTTTGCAAGTGAGAGACCTGAGTTCAATTCCAGGCAGGGCGAAACCTTGGGCAAGTTTCCTTACTCCACACGCCTAATAATAATCCCTCCAAAACCCAAAACAATAATAAATTGGTCATTTTCAATCTACGACTGTTTGTGGGACATTGCTGTGCGCAATTGGCTGCCGCGTTCGCCCACAAATATACAGTCAATTCACTTTACAGTGTGTTCTGTGAAGCGCTTTGGGACGTCCTCCCGACGTGAAAAGCGCTATATCAAATGCAAGGATTATTATTATTATTCTGCCTGTTATGGGAAGACCTGAAAAATTCTTCTGTAAGCACTGAGTGCTTAGTTGGAATACACTAATCCTTGTATTCCTTGCATTTCATGTAGCACCTTTCACTTTGGATGGTTGCGTCAAAAGAGCTTCAGAGGATAAGTGATAGACTTCTGAGTCAGAAGGTTGTGGGTTGAAAACCCATGTCGGGACTTGAATCTACATAGTCTAGGCTGACACTCCAATCCAGTGGTACATTGCATTGTTTTTAGGTGCTGCTTTTTGAACAAGACATAAAAGTGAGATCCCGTCTGCTTGCTCAAATGTATGTTAAAGATCTCATGGTACTACTTGAAAAGAAAAGGAAGTTTCTTGAGAGCCCATGTTTAAAATTAATGGCTTTAGAGAATTTGGATGCAGGTAAGGTTTTCTATTTTGTGGAAAACTCAAATGAGGAGCATTAAAATAAGGACAACAAGAGTGAATAGAAAGTGCCTTGGGACATCCTCCCGACGTGAAAGGTGCTACACAAATGTAATTTGGTTGTTATGTACAGGAAATTATTTTTGTAAAATAATTTTGAAATAACATTATTTCTTACTAAAATAATTTCTTGGCACATGAAACGAACTACCAGCACAGGTGGTGGAAGAAGGAACTATAAGAAGGTTTCAGAAAGGAAGTCGAAATAAAGATGTATTGGTGGAATCTATTAAGAATTATATTTATCACTAATATATAATTTTTCAGCAAGAAATGGACCCAAAGGTTTCACAAGTAATTGCTATTAAGTGAAGTGTCTGTGAATGTTGAAGGCAAACACAGCAGTTATTTTGCACACAGCAAAGTCACACACCAACATAAATGAACTTGTATAAATCATCTCATTATAAATAGTGCACTTGCCTAAGTTGTACATGCACCTAAGCCCCATTCAGTTTTCTACTAAAAATTACTTTGAATTCTTTGCACTAGTTGAATTTTACAAATCGGATACATGACTAAGTCATAATGATTTTTTGATCCCAAGTAATGTAAATCCTAATGAAAATTATCTCCTATCACCACAAGCTCATCTACTGGCTGCGTTGATGAAACACTTCTATGTTTGAAACACTACAGCTCAGTAAATGAGGTCATGTCTAGAGATACTACTTTATCGTGAGCGCAGAATATTTTTCTGATAAAATGACAATACTCTTATTTTAAAAGTGCTGATCATATGCCAGGATTTATTTTTCTATTTAATATTTTTGACTTCCCTGTCAGGGATCAAATTATCAATTGAATTAAGTGTTTTTTCCTATTGTGTTGTCAGTCCCCTTCGTATGTGGTGGTGCATTTCTTTGAGTTTGTCATGTTTTAACTTGCACCTCTGGTCACGTGAGATGCATCACAGGAGCATTGTGTAGTCAATGCAGTCAATGAATCGTTCACTTGTTACCCGTCATCATGCCCCCAAACAATAAATGCAAGATAGTCACAAAGACCTAACAGGAAAGGTACCGGATTCTCCAATTCTACGAGGTAAACTTAATGCATAACTCTTATTTGACGTGCATTGTATTAAATGTTATGGTCCCGACTGTTGCGACTTGTGCACGTTTATTTACACTTCATATATAACTAAAATAAATCAGAGACATAAACATTTTGCAGACTTAAAGTCCTGTAAAAGTTGTGGACAGTGTCAACCTGGAGATTGGGAATAAGGTCCAATGGTCCATTAACGCTTGAAAACTGTTCATATGTTCATTGAATTGCACAACAACATGCATTTATATAGTGCCCCTCAGAGAGCTTGAGCGTCGCAGAGCACTATACCGAGGAGGCAGGAGGTGATCTTAGGCACGGTCGAAGAGGAAGGTCTTCAGACATGATCTGAAGATGGGGAAGGAAGGGGCAAGGTGGAGGGATAGAGGAAGAGTCTTCCAGAGTTTCGGTAGTGGCTAAAAGTGTGTCCACCGATGGTAGAACGCAAGGAATGAGGGACATGCAGGAGGCTGGTGCTAGTCAAATGGAGGCAGCGGGTAGTGGGCTGGGTGGTAAGTTTGGAGAGGTAGGGAGGTGCCAGAGCATGAAGGGATTTGAAAACAAGTGTGATGATTTTGAAATTGATCTGTTCGGTGATAGGGAGCCAATGGAGCGTGGCTAGAACTGGTGTGATGGGTGTACAGAGTTCAATACGAGTGAGTATACAAATGGTGGAGTTTGGGATCAGCTGGATCTTGTGGATGGCAAGCTGGGGAGACTGGCAAAGAGGGCATTTGAAAAGTCGAGTCAGGAAGTGACAAATGCATGAATGAGTGTTTTGGCTGCATTTGGGGTAAAGTACAGTTTGAGGCGGGCAATGTGGCGGAGGTGGAGGAAGGCGTCTTGGTCAGGGACTGGTTGTGGGGTAAGCTGTGGGTTGAACCTGACGATTAGGTTGCGCCCCTGTTCATTGAGTCTGAAGAATAGGCCGGGGACATTGAAGAGGTCAGAGCCCCAGGACAGAAGACATTGATGGGAGCCAAGGACTATGGCTTCCATCTTGTCAACATTTAGTTGCAAGAAGTTTGCATTCATCCAGGCCAAAGAAGCCAACAGAACATCGACGAACTTGGAGTTGCAACTGGAAAGAAGAAGTAAATTTGTGTGTCATCTGCATACATGTGGAAGTTGACCACGTGTCTGTGGATGACATTGCCAAGAGGGACCATACAGATGAGGAAGAGGAGGGGGCCAAGGATGGAGCCCTGGAATACACCACAGTTGATTGGAAAGGAGGAGAAACCATTTGAGGAGATAAAGTGAAGGCAGTTTGTTAGGTAGGACTCGAGCCAGTCCACTGAGGTGGATGAGGGAGGAAAGGCAGTGGATGAAGATGGCGTGGTCGACTGTGTCCAAGAGGACGAGGAGGCAGAGGGAACCCTGGTCACAGAGAGAGAGGACGTTGTTTGTGACTTTGACAGATGCTGCCTCTGTGCTGTGGGCAGGGTGGAAACTAGAATGGAGAGGCTTGTGGAAGGTGGGCAAAGCTGGTTCGCAACCACACGTTCCAAAACTTTGGCAAGGAAGGGCAGGTTGGAAATGGGACAGTAAATTGTAAGGGGAGTAATCGGGGCAAAGGAGTGTAGGGAGAGGGAGTGGTAAGGGTTGTGGCAGAAGGAGGGGGTGGTGTGGAGAAGTTTAGGGCCAGGGAAAAAAGGAGATAAAAGTAGTCTATGCAGGTCTGGTGATGTAAACAAAGAGAGAGCTGGAGGATTTCAATGGACATTTTTAAAAATCTTCATATATTTAGGTTGTTCCCATTAGCCCATATACCCAAGGAAAATGGGAGCAGGAAATGAAAATGAGCTGGATATAATTGGGTTGTAGAACTTTTTGGAGTAGGTTACTTAAAAAAAAGTAGCTAAGGAGAACACAGCGGATATTTCTACTTGTGGACTTTCAAAAACTGTTTGAAATAGTTATTCTTAGTTTCCTTTTCCATTGGGTAAATTCAACACTCAATGAATTATTAGACCAGGAATTGACAGATTTGAATCATGGACTATCCTGAGTTAGCAGTAAGCATGAACCCGATTGTTAGTTGATTGACAGATCGTTTTTTCGGCGATAACCCTTCAAGGTTTTTTTTTAAAAAAGTGATAATTTGTGAGACACTGCTGTGCGCAATTGGCTGCCGCGTTCGCCCACAAAATATACAGTCAATTCACTTGACAGTTTTTTTTCAAGCGGTTTGAGACGTCTCAAAGACATAATAAGGCGCTATATCAAATTCAAGGATTATATTATTATCAGTCAGATCAATGAGTGATAAACCATTACATGTAGCCTTGGTGCCTTGGATTAGTAGAGGAAAATCATCCAGTTCCAAATGCTATCCAGAGACTCCACTGGGACGCCGATGAGTTAAGTGTGGATATGCTAGAGTTTAGTTTGCCCCACCCACCCCGTTCCACTGTTTAATAGCCTGCTCGTGTCAAGCTCACAGATGAATAATGGCTATCTAGAGGAGTCAAAAAAGGCTCCTGTAAAACTGTACACCTGCAGATGGAAAAATGAGTCAGAAACAACTTCAGGAGAGGAGGTGGAATGAGAAGACTATTAGAGGAAATCTGCTGGAAGAAATAAAAAAAATTACTCTTGCACATAATGTCCATTCTATTAAAGGCAAAATGACACCGTAGCTCCAGGGTTGGGCTAAAGGATGTGAAACAAAGAGTGGGAGTAAATGGATGTTTCCAGAAGTGCCAAGATGTAGCAAATGACGTGGCCTGGGAGGAGGAGGCCTGCACTGGGAGCCCAATTGTTCTCCTTGTATATAAGTGATTTGGACATGAGAAAAAGTTGTGAAGAGGCTTGCTAGAGTTGATCTGCATTTGATATAGGTGACGGTAACATTGAAATGTCTCCAACGCTTCACAAAGAATTGTTGTCCAATATAGTGACTGTGTATTTGTAGGTCGGCAGGGAAACAAATTTGCACACAGCAATGTCCCACAGACAGCCATGAAGTAAATGAGCAATTTATCTGCCCCTATGATTCTATATGCTCCCTCTTGGTGACATCATCCGCAGACATGGGGTCAACTTCCACATGTATGCGTCTGACACTCAACTCTACCTCTCGCCCTTCACCTTTGACTTCAGGACCACTGCTGTCCTGACAGAATGTCAGACATCAAGTCCTGGATGAGAGCTAACTTTCTTCAGTTGAACATCAACAAGACCGAGGCTCTCCTGATTGTCTCCCGTCAGCGCCTCCTCACCTCAGGTGCTGGCAGCATCACCATCCATGGTTGCACACTTTACCTTACTAAGCAGGTCCGGGACCTTTGTTTCATCCTCAACTATCTGGCCTGCTTCACGTCTCCCGCCTCGCTTGCCACACTATTGGCTGGCAGGCCTTCCGCCACTCTGCCCCATCCTCTGGAACTCCATCTCCGCCTCACCCCTCCCTTGCCTCCTACAAGACCCATCTCAAAATCCTCCTCTTTGACCTGTTTCCTCGGTAGCTGATATATTGCAATACAATTTACATTTATATGGGTTTCACATTGGGAGGTCATCTCAAAGCGCTTGACACTGCTGGCTGGGCACCTGAGCTGCTGCTAGGCCCAAAGGGGGAAGAGAAAGATGACCGAAAGCATGGTCAAAGAGTTACGTCTTGAGATGGACTTTGATTATTTAGCTTTTAAATTAAACTGTTGTGTTGAGATCCGGAAATATGTTATTGAATGATAGGGGCAAAATTTGTATTATTCTTTAACCCAATCCTTGTGTTAATCAGTTTTGTGTTAACACAGTTTAAGGAATATTCACACATGTCTTACTAATTCTTGAATTAATGTCATTCTTAAGCATTCACCTGTGTTCTGTGCAATGTTCTCACCTTCCCCTTCCCCTACAGTCGGCTTCCTCTGGTCAGCTGACCTCATTCTAGTAAAGAAAACCAACTTAATTTCCAACTTAAAATCCCAGGTTTTGACTTATTGGAGACCTGACACAAGATGATCAGGGTAGATAAGTCCTCAGTGTGTCGTTAATTAAGAAAAGGAAGAAATTTGCAGGTTTTGATTTACATATTCTTTGTGCTAATTAAGATAATAATAATAATCCTTGCATTTTATATTACGCTTTTCACGTCTTCGCAACGTTTCAAAGCGCTTCACAGAATAGACTGTAAAGTGAACTGACCGTATATTTGTGGGCAAAACACGGCAGCCAATTGCGCACAGCAGTGTCCCACAAACAGTCGTGGATTGAAATGACCAATTTATTATTTTTTTTTGTTTTGTTTTTTGGAGGGATTATTATTAGGCATGTGGAGTAAGGAAACTTGCCCAAGGTTTCACCCTGCCTGGAATTGAACCCAAGATAAACAATTACTAACAATTTTGACTCTTAGAATTTTCAGCACAGAAGTCTCGACTCTTTGAAAAAACATGATCTGTTTAGTTTCACTTCCTACAAATGCGGGAGGCATTTGCGCGAGTAAGGACCCACAAACGGCCATGAGATGAATGACTGATTTCCCTGTAGGATTGTAGGCCCATAGAATGAGAAAAATCTGAGGCATGGGATAAAGTCTTGCGATCTTTAACGTCTGCATGAACTAGACAGATTGTACCTTTAATTTGTCATTCAAAAGATAGCACCTCCAACAATATAGCACTCCCCAGTACTATATTGGTGTGTCAGCCTGAAATTTGACTTCAAATCTTTAGGCTGGGCTTGAATCCATGACCTCTGACCCGGTTAGGAGACTGCCACTAACTAAACAAGCAATCAAATTAATGTGAAAATTGGTCTTTCATTGTAGTATAGTATTTCTAAGCAGATTGAAATGCGGTACAGTCTATCGGTTTAAACTAGAGGAGATATTAATAATAATCCTTGCAGTAGATAAAGTGCTTATAACTTTAAAAAAAATCTCTAAGTTCTACACAGATGGTAGTGGCTGTATTTGAAGGCATGCTGTATTGTTGGAGGTGCCAGTTTATGCACCAGGAACTTCCATTATCACCCGGGTAGTGATTGACCAATTTTATGTGAAATTTTTGTTAGCCGAATCAGACACCCTTCTCTTTTCAAACAATGCAACGGTGCTTTTAACATCTACCTATAATGGTAAATGGGACCCTGGGTTAACATCTTTCTGAAGGATGGCCATCAGACAACATAATTATCCTTCAGTATTGTACTGACATGACCCCAGTTTAATCTCTCATCCAAAAGGTGATGCATCTCACAGTGCACCATCAGCACTGAACTGGAGTGTGAGCCCATAGCCTCCTGACCTATAGATGAGAGCACTACTAAATGGGCCATTTTTTGTTGAGAATAGAAATGGACTGGCATGTATATCTTTGCTGTAGAAAAAAATATTCAGGGGCGCATTCACAGTAGTAACCCGTTTGTTAGTTGATTGGTGGATCGCTTTTCCGGGGGTAATAATTCTTTCAAAAAAAAAAATAATTTGGTCACTCAATCCACGATTGTTTGTGGAACACTGCTGTGCGCTATTGGCTGCCACATTTCGCCCAGTATGTTTTGCCCACTTTACAGTATTTGAGACGCCTCAAAGACGTGAAAAGGCGCTATATCAAATGCAAGGATTATCATTGATACAATATACTATCCTCACTGCCCTCCGCCCTCCACCCTCCCTGACCCCCCTGACACCCCCCCACCCCTTGCTCAGATCCAAATCTCTGACTATCCAGTGCCTTGGGACGTAATGTAGTTTTGTATTGTATGAGTTGTAATAAGTTGCTGATTGATCTTGTGTAATGTGTTCTACTGCAGATTCTTCAGCTTGAAGAGATCTTGTCAAATCCATCCTACAGGGAACATTTCCGTGTGTACATGGAAAGGGTGGACAAGAGGGCTCTCATAAGCTTCTGGGAGTCAGTTGAATACTTGAAAAATGCAAACAAGGTAAAATGATATGTTGGCTTCAGTGAATCAATTCATAGCTCTGATCTTATGAGTTTTTTTATTAAAGAGACAAATCTGTGGTTTCTGAGGTGCTATTTATACCCCAGAAACCATAGATTTGTCACAAGCCTTCTGTATTAAAAATTCTGAATGGATGTTCAAAAATAGTATATCACTTTCTTATGTATTTGAAAGGTTTGTACCCATGTCTCACTGACATTGCAGGTATCCTTTGTTATTAAGTGGATCTATCACGTCGCTTTCCCCCCCCACCCCCCCCACATCCTTGCCTCCTTATTTTCTGTCTGGTCTGAATCTTGTTTTCTGCTGATTTAGCAGCTCTCAAACTATGGTAGATTTGTAACTTTTGGACTCGACGTATACAGATTAAGAAGGTTGGAAAGAATAAGACAGGGTTTTTGTCTCTGACTGTTAACTAATCCCATCTAGAAAGTAATGCTTGGGTAAGGATCAGAATCCATTGTGATGCCCTCAAAGCAGTCAACAAAAATGGTGTTATTCAATGTCTTAGCTCATATGTGAAGAATAGCTATGTGCGAAAGCTACTGTTGAAGGGGGTAATGGCATCTGTGGAGCCACACTCCAATCGTGAGCTAGAAGAGCAATGGGAAAATAGTTCAGAGGAGGCTAACAGTGTGCTGTGCTACACGGTTGCTGATGCATAACATTTTTGTCTTCTGACCCTAGACCGAAATACCTCAACTGGTCGGTGAAATCTACCAGAATTATTTTGTGGAAAGCCGAGAAATTCCTGTGGAGAAGGCACTTTATAAAGAAATTCAGCAAAGCCTCGTGGGTAACAAAGGAACGGACGTCTTCAACAAGATTCAAAGTGATGTTTATGAAACTCTAAAGGACCGGTATTACCCATCGTTCCTTGTAAGCGACTTGTATGAAAGACTTATTAAAAAAGAAGAGGAGAAAAGCACTTTACAATCCAGCCCTGACAGCAGAGATGATGTGGTAAGACCCAGTTTTGTAGATGTCGAATGTCCGACATAAAATCGGATGTAGTTCAGGATTCTAGTTAAGGTCATAAAGCTAGAGTTCTGGGTGTAAGGTTTCAAAAGCGGCTGAAATTCCGTCCTTTGCCTTATAACATTGCTTCCAAGTAAGAGAAGAGTTCTCGCTAGGGACCCTATTTATAATATAATCTACACACCTAACACAAATTATAAAGTTTGTTTTATCTCAGTCAAAACAAGCATGAGGGGCTACCACCTCACTTCCAATCAGAAATACCCGACTGAGCATGTGCAAATCCTTAAATAGTCCTCAGCCTAAACCACCACAAAAGGGTGTACCAGACTCTACCAACATCTTCTGGCTCAGTGGTAGCACTCTCGCCTCTGAATCAGAAGATTGTGGGTTCAAGCTGATAGTTCAATGCACTATTGGATGAGTCCTGCATTGTGGATGCTACCTTGCTTTGAATGAGAGGTTAAACTGAGGCTCTGTCTGCCTGTTTAGGTGGACATTAAAAATCCTGTGACGCTATTCTAAAAGAGAAGGGAGTTTCTCCCAGTATCCTGGCCAACAAATCGCACAAATAAAATTGGTCATTTGTTTCTTGGCTATTAGTGGGATATTGCTGTGGACAAATTAGCTGCCGCATTTGCCCACACGTACACAGTGACTCCCAATAAATCCTGTGAAACGCTTTGGGACATCCTCCTGATGTGTAAGACACTACACCAAAAGCAAGGATTATTATTATAATAAATGCAGAGGCTGTTGTAAGCCGCATGTGTAAAATTTCAGTAGAATTCTTGCTCTTTTCCTGCACCTTTTATACAGTTTACCTTGACCTTTAACTTCAACTATTTCTACATCACACCATCTCTCTCACCTGTCCACTTGCTTACTTATAGATTTGAGGTCTGAAATTCCAATTTATTCTTAACAGGAATGATCTATTTGTCTTAAAATTTTAAATCGAACCAGGTTAATTTAGGTCACCTTCATTTTTATGATAAAATGGTGGTAACAGACTTAGTCTGTGTAAATTTCAGGCCTTTAATATGCTGCACTGCATTCTGATAAATCAAAGGATTATAGTCAAGTAATATCCCATTTCCTTTAATACTTTTTGGGACTCATTAAGTAACCATTTCCTTTATTCCAAATGTTTGAAAACCAAATAGTTTTTCCAATTTATTTTCTCCCCTGCCTTTTTAGCACTCTGCTATTAACACTATCTTAACTGGCCTTTCTCTTGCTATAAACATAGGCAAACAGGAACAGCAAGAGATCATTCAGCCCATCCAGCCTGTTCTACCAGTTTATTAGATCTTGGTGGATATTTTAATCCTTGTGCCACACCTTTTCGCCATACACTTTAATACCTTTGCTATCCAAATATCTGCCTATCTCTTAAAACATTTCTATTGATTCTGCTTCTGCAGGCTATTTCTACTGGAGAGGTCTCCTCTCCCCTGGACATCTTCCTGATGATCAGGTTGGGAATTGGAACTCATCCACTGACTATTCGAAGGGGCAAGCCTGCATTCTATGCTTTTTTCTTGGCATGGCTAACCTGCTTATTGTAACACAATCGATAAAATAGAATGGCCTAAAACATGCAGACAGAACTGCATATAATATGATAGAAATTAAGTGTTTGCACAAATCGGAGTATCAGGACACTCAGGAGGGGTGTGGGGGTGCATCCTCTGCTGGTTGGTAAATTGGGAATGTGCGTTATTAATGGCACTGATGCTAACCTGACACTGGCAAGTTTAGTAATTCTACAAACCAACAAAGTAATGAGGTAATACTCAACTCCGTCCCCCCATAACACCAGTTCTAGCTTGCCTCCACTGGCTCCCTATCGCTGAATGGATTGATTTCAAGATCCTCACACTTGTTTTCAAATCCTTTCATGCTCTGGCACCTCCCTACCTCTCCTACCTGCTAACCCACAACCTGCTGCCTCCGCTCGACTGGCTGCATCCCTCGTGCCCTCCATTCCACCATTGGTGGCTGCACTTTCAGCCACTGCGCCCCAAACCTCTAGAAAACTCTTCTTCCAGGCTTCCGCCTTGCCCCTTTCTTCCCCATTTTCACGTCACGCTTGAAGACCTTCATCTTTGACTGCGCCTACGGTCACCTCTCCCTCCTCCCAACTCGGAGTCATGCTCCGCCACTGTCAAGCGCTCTGGAATGCTACCCTGCGTGAGGGCACTATATAAATGCGAACTGTTGTTGTTGTGTTGCCATCTCTCATCTCCAACATTGAGGCTGGGGTTGATTGAGCAGAGAGGTTGCACTTGGTGCTTCTCTGGAGACAGTCAAATTATAAATGGGGCATTGGACACATGGTTAAGAATGACAGTGTTGACTATGACTCTGTGGCCAGTAAACTTGCCGAAATTAGGGAGAAAGATCATTCTTTATCCAAGATGGAAAAATTTCCATGTCTTAGTGGGATGGATGGAACTCTGTTTGGTTTAGAACTGTTGAGAAGGTGATGGGTGTTTACACATGCCCAGCTGATCCCCCAAAAATCCAAGACCACCTATCATTACCAGGGATGGAACGCCCGATAAAGTGATAATTCTGATGTTGAATGTTACTTTTTCGCTCCTATATATTGCTGTGTTCCTGGTTTGTTCCTCCCCCACATCCAAAACCGCTTTCCACCACCTCTGTCAGATTGCCCACCTCTGTCACATTGCCCGCCTCCGACCATACCTCACCTCCAACGCAGCCTAAACCCTCGTCCACAACTTTGTTACCTCCTGCCTCGACTACTCCAATGCCCTCCTCTCCGGTCTCTCCAGCTCCACTACCCACAAATGATTCAGAACTCCACTGCATGTATTCTCGCCCTCACTGAACTCTGTACCCCCATCACACCAATTATTTAAGCATCTTGTGTCTCTTGTCTTCCAGAATCAGGTGTGTGAAAGTGGCGAAGAGGTGATGGACGAGGGGAGCAGTGGCATCAATGAGCAGGCCAGCTACGCTGTAAACAAACTACGGCAGTTAAATGAGAAACTTGAATACAAGAGACAAGCTCTGGGCTCGATACAGAATTCACCAAAACCTGACAAGAAGGTATAATTCAGGCTCCTGGAGTAATGGCTGCCTGGTGGCAGTAGTGTGTTTGAAGTGTTCAATATGTTATGCTTTGGAAGGAATCCATTCTTTTCAATATATTCCTAGACTGTATAAACTGATCTGTGCTTGTGTAATATTCTCACGGATTACATCTATGACTTTTGTTTTCTTTTGGATAAGCTTTGCCTGGAGGATTCATTGTTTCAATACAAAATATAATTTTCCAGAGCTTTACTTTTGATTTCTGCCAAAGCATGAATTTTTTTCGTGAACAATTTACAATATGTCACAGATCTGTGAAATACTGTTATGACAATGGGTCAAATGGCCTCCTTCTGTGCTGTATAATTCTATGATTTTTATGATCTCCCTAGAGCGTGTGTGAAGAACAGTACTGAACAATAAATGCTATTAATGGTTTGTTTCAGATTGTTACAAAACTGAGGGATGAAATCTGCATGATTTACAATATGTCACAGATCTGTGAAATACTGTTATGTTTTTCATAATTGAATAATTCACATCCCAATGTCTAGCGATTTTTCAGAAATGTCTATTTTGTTGTTCTGTGCAACTATGGATAGTTTCTTGAATGAGATTGGCTGAAGCCCACTGTGGCAAACAGTGGAGTTTTGAAAATGGAGAATTATTTTACGAATGGCCAAACCATTACTTTACAGACAGTTAAAAATAATTGTAAGTAACTGCAAAGAAGTAAATAACTGCAAAGAAAAAAAGTTTTAATTTTTTGGTTTTGATCTAGAAAATTGAGTTCACTGCTTCCATATTTAGAACATACTGTATTATGCTGTTTGTTGCTCGTTCTCTACCCTGTATGTAGTGGTGTTGAACTGTGCACTATGCAACAGAATGCCAGCTAGTATTCTTTCTTTCAAAACCACACACTGGTCCCATGTTACCAATCTGTTCTGTGATTTCTCTGACTGGGACTGAGTGGCTCAAGGAGGGGAGTTTCAGTTTCAGAGGAACTAAACAAAATGTTGCAGGAAAATAATTATTTAAAGTGTTTTATTTGGGAATCGCAAACACTTGCAGTGATTGTCACTATCATTGTTCGCTCCAGAGTTTAGTAGCGGTCATCATAACAACTGAGTGACTGAGATGCAGACTTAATGGAAAAGCTGTAAGGAAGACCCACGTATGTGGACTCATTTACATTAAAGAAAAAAAATGAGAGGGATCACGACCTACAATTTTAAAATGCTGAAAAACAGAAATGGTAGAAACAAAATCTATCACGAATGATATAATAATAATCCTTGCCTTTGATATAGCGCCTTTCATGTTGGGAGGCCGAGATTTAACTTAAACTGTAGACTTCAAGCAAAGTCAGAAATTAGAGCAACCTTTTTATCTCCCTAAATAGATAATTATTTGGGGAGGACAAGTTTGCAAGGCTATGGGGAGAGAGCGGGGGAGTGGGATTGAATTGGATAGCTCTTTTCAAAGAGCCGGCACAGACACAATGGGCCAAATGGCCTCCTTCTGTGCTGTATAATTCTATGATTTTTATGATCTCCCTAGAGCGTGTGTGAAGAACAGTACTGAACAATAAATGTTATTAATGGTTTGTTTCAGATTGTTACAAAACTGAGGGATGAAATCTGCACGATGGAAAAGGAGCACAGTGACCTCCAGCAGCACATTACCCGGACAGACTGGTGGTGTGAGAACCTGGGGCAGTGGAAAGCCACCATTAGCAGCAGCGAGGTGGGTTTATCAATAAACACAGCAGTATACAACCATTGTACTTTTCTTATGGTGTTCCTTATTGAAGATAAAACGTGAAACATTTTATTGTGAGATTGACTATTTTATTCCTCTTTCTCCACAATAAGGTTGTCGCTTGGGACTCTACCCTGAGTATAGGGAGCTATTTAAATGCAAGCTGTTGTTGATAAGAACCAGGGATAACCCAGCCAGCAATTACCAGTGGCCATTGCTGTTCTGTTGTCGTGCAGTGGGAAGCATGCTTGAACACAAATCTTATCTCATTTACTACCATCCATTTTAGAAAATGAGAGAACATCATATTTAAGATTGTAATTCTAGCTCAAGACTGACACAGTGTTTAGTTATAAACACCAGCACACAGTAGTTGGGCTCTGCCATATCACTCTATGTAACTATGACGTTTATCAGGGGCTTCGTCATTGTGGTAGCTGCTGACTATCTTTAAGCCGGAAAGAAAATGGAAAATTGGCAACAGGGACTTGCCTGCCCTATGGAATAGTAAGGTGTTCTGTTGGTGTGGTGTCCAAGGATTAATGCAACATGAGGAATTGGGTGAAGCTTTGAATGCCGGCCGGCAGAATAGCATTGAGAATTGAAATTGGGTGTTGTTTTGCTGTGTGCTTTGGAAGTGATGCTATTGTAAGCTAAGTGAACGTGCTTGCCTAAACCACTCCAATATTACTGAGTGAAGGAAATGGATGTAAGGTTTCTTTTCCCTCATTGTTGAATCCTATTACTGTAAACCAGCATGCAGATTGAAGGAGGAGTGTGGATGAGCATGATTAGTCTATCCATTGCTATGTAGATTCTGCACATTCTTATTCCTACACTCCTCCATTAGAGCTCCAATGGAATTTAGATGAAATAATTCCATTTTATTGCGGAAAATGTCTCATGAAAGTTGTGCAGCAAATCTTGGCAGAAAGGTCACCTGTTAGCTGATGATTGATGGTAACTCAGATCTTTCTTTGATAAAAAATTGTCTGAATTTGGATAACAAAGACCTTAAATACTTTGTCCCCTCTCCCCCACGCTTTTGGTCACCTTTTTCACCCCCTCCCCTTTTCCTCCCCCTACCCCCAGTTTGGGGTCTGAGCCAATTCTGTGAAGTGCTTTGAGATGTCGTTCGAATGTGAAAGGCACTATATAAATGTAATACTTTTACTTTTAAGTAATACACATACTTACACGGACCAAACTCCGTACCCACAACTCACCAGTTCTGGCCAAGCTCCACTAGCTCCCCAATCCACCACCCGGCACCTCCGCTCAACTGGCAACGGCCTCCTGCTCATCCCTCGCAGCCTCCGCCCTACCATGGGAGGTTGCGCTTTCAGCCACTACGTCTCGAAACTCTGGAACACTCTCCCTCAATCCCTCTGCCTTGTCCCTCTCTCCCCTATTTCAAGTTTCATCTGAAAACCTTCCTCTTCAATCGTGCTTTCAGCCACCTCCCTCCCCCACCCCCGGCTTAGGAGTCAGGCTCCGCCACTGTTAAGTGCTCTGAGATGCTATCCTGCGAGGAGGGCTCTATATAAGTGCAAGTTGTTATTGTAAATGCTAACAGTCCTGTAATTGGAGAAAGCTACAGAAAGGATTAAAGAGACATTTAAACAGTCAATGATGCTGAACTTCTAATGGATCTTTTTAAGTCCTCACTATAGATTAAATTCATACAATGGCTGAGTGGTTTATTAATGCCTTCTGATGCTCAAAGTTAGTCTTAGTCTTCAAACACAGTGTGAGACACGTATTTCTCACAGGTTGAATCTTGGAAATGCGGCCCATCACGTCCATGCCGGTGCTGGCTCCTCCATTGGAGCTAACTACTCTCAGGCCAGTTCCTTGGCCTTTCCCCTATCTCTTTATTTTGTTTATTCTTTGTTTGGATCTGGACCCCAACATGTGTCTGCAGGTTATGTAACCTTGGGGCGGATCATATCTGAGCCATTCAACTGCCCTTTCTAGGACGATTTATTGGACTAGCAATTCATGAGAGGGAATCCTGACTGAATTTTCTTCCTTTACCTTCCCCCCCCCTTCTCCCATCCGCTCGGGGCATTAAGGCCAATTGTAGTGGACCATTTCTTGTCGGGCTGAGATCAGCTAACTCGGCTTGTTGAGGTCTGAACCTTCAAATGAAGAATCAAGTAAAATAAATAATAATATTATTATTATAAAAGTAAAATAAAGGGACAGAAGATTTGTATGGAGTTACATGGACTATACATTAGGGTAATGACAATTTGGACTAACTAATCCATGTCAGTATTTATACTCCATATGAATCCCCTCTTCCTATCCCACTCCCATATCTCTCTGTTCCCTTATCCTTCATGTACTCATTCAAGTTTTCTCTTGAAACTGTTGATGCTTTCTGTTTCAACCATAGCCTCTGTCAGTTAAAGGGCAAGGAAACTAACATGAGAATACAGTGGAATCTGTTTATGCTGGATGCTGATTAATCATGAACGTCGGGTAAAACAAACAAAATGTCTGGCCCCAATTCATTTGTATTCTTACCTGTTTTAAATATGGCTGCTAATTCAGATGAAAATCTAGTTACTCCGGGCAAAATGCCTTGCTGGTCACCACTGAATGTATGCACTGGGGCCATCTGTGTGTCCAGTGGCTGCATTCAGCCACGAGGGGCTCGCTGATGTAGATACGAGGAGGCAAATTCAGAAGCGGCTGGAGTTGGACTGTCAATCAGTGTGTGTGGGGAGGGGGTTGGCGGAGGAACAGGGAAGAACAAGAGAGGAAAATTGCGATTGATTGACAGCTGAGCAGTTTGTGAGTGGCTGGAGCTCAGCCATTCACAAGTGGCTGCGGGCCGTCAGTCACCTCATTGTCGCCGCTAATTGATCCCTTCCCGTCCAAAATCGGACAAAATATCTGTCCCCGATGTGTCTGGACTAACCGGCTTCCACTGTAATTATTTCCTGTGGATAAGCTATCAGCAGTGCAGACTTGATGGGCCTAACAGTTATGATCAAACCTGGGACCTTCCTTGTCTGGATATCTTAGTGCAGTTATTGTCACTGGCTTCATTAACTGAGTTAATGTCTTAATACACAAAAGTAATGCAGTAATTTATTTTCCATAGTAAAGAAAGGATTTTCCTGGGGAAATTGCACATCCACTCTGCTGCACCATCAGCCACCATGCCCTGAGTGCTCTGAGACGTCATCCTGCATGGAGAGCGCAATATAAATCCAAGCTGTTGAAACTTTAGAGCTCTCTGCCTCAATCCCTCTGCCTTGCCCAATCCTTGCCCATTTTCAGATTTTATCTGAAGACTATGCCTACGATCACCTCCCCTTTCTCCCCAGCTTAGCATTGAGCTCTACTACTGTTAAGCACTCTGAGATAAAACCTGCATGAAGAGAACTATATATATTGAAGTTATTATGGTTGGTGTTGATTTACAACTCAGAGTTTCCCAAATGTTAGTGTCATGTTCGACTCTCACCTGTCTTTTAAACCCCACATCCATGCCATAACCTGCTCTGCCTTCCCCCACATCCGCAACATTGCCTGGCTCCGCCACTGCCTCAGCCCCCTGAGACCCTCATCCATGCATTTATTACATTTAGGCTCGACTACGCTACCTCCCTGCTTATTGGCCTTCCCAACTCCTCCCTTCACTAGCTGCAGATCATGTCCTCTCCCGCAACAGGCTCCGTGACCCTATCACCCTCACCCTAGCCCGGCTCCATTGGCTCCTCTTCCCACAGAAGATAGAGTTCAAAATCCTCGCCTTCAAAGCCCTCCATGGTCTTGCTCCTTCCAACCTCTATGACCTGCTAATGCCATATCAAACTGTCCACTCCCTCTGCTCAGCAGGCTGCAGTCACAGTCCTTCAGCCTCTCTGCCCCCATCCTTTGGAACTCCAACCCACAGTCCCTTCACATTGATTCCTCCCTTGCTTCCTTCAAGGCATGTCTCAAGACCCTCCTCTTTGACCACGCCCTCAGTTAACCTCTTACTCTACCCTCTCTGCCCTCCACCCCTCCTGATCTCAAGCCCCAGCTTAGGTCCAAATCCCGATTGTCCAGGCCTTGGGACGTTCTCCTGATGTGAAAGACGATATTTAAATGTAATTTGTTGATGTTGCATAGAGTCAGCCATATTCTTACTCTTTTGTTGGCAGGTTGTGGAAGAGAATGGGGAGCAAATGCCCTGCTACTGGCTTGTGGTGCAGATGAGTCCATCCGATCCTGAAAACAATGGCTGGACAGTATCCCGAAAGCTCAGCGAGTTCCAGAATCTCCACAGGAAACTCTGTGAGGTACTCCAACTGCTCTGATTTCTTGACGTATTAGTACCAACCTCCCTTGCTTTCGCCTGCCCACTTTTGCAATCTTACTAAAAAAAATACTTGAAATACCATTGAATTTCCAAATCTCCAGATAGTTGTAGGTTTTGTATAACTATTAACAAGGTTCAAATGCTTCAAAACTCTGCCACCCATGTCCTCACTCACACCAGGCTCTGCACCCCCATTAATTTCAACAACCACACTCTTACTTTCAAATCTCGACAAACCCTGGCATCTCCCTACCTCTCCAATCTGCTTATGCCCCACTACAATACTTACCACCTTCTCTCAGCTGGCTTAGGTCTTCTGTGTGTCTCTCGTCCCCTCTGCTCCACTATTGGCAGCCATGCTTTCTATGCCCCGAATCTCTGGAACTCCCTGCCTCAATCTCTCAGTAATACCCCCTCTTTGCCCATCTTCAAATCACATCTGAAGACTTTCCTCTTCAAATGTGACTTTCCCCTATTTCTAATTTGGCGCCCAGCCACACAGCAGTTAAGCACTCCAAGATGCCAGCCGAGTGAAGGGACAATTTAATACAAATTATTGCTGTTATTGTTGTAGTTATGTAACTTTCATAAATTGAATCATAAATATCAATTCCACTTTTCATATTCTAAACTTCTTGACTGCATTCAATACAAGTGCCTGGCTGTGGTATATAGTATGCGTGCGTATGTGTGTAAATTGGGCAGTAATGTAGCTCTTCTTTCCAACCACCTTTATTTTTTCATATCTGGCAGTTTTACACATCACCTAATTCTTTGAGTCAGGCTAGTTTTCGCCACTATACTCTGCAGCTCTGCAGTTATTGGCAATTAAAAGATCCCAACCACTTGCCTGCACTTACCTCTCCCTGTGATATCCTCATTCTTGCAACCGTAGGAAGCTGAATTTCTTAAGTTGGTCCGAAGGAAGCTGAGAAATGCCAGTGAGTGAAACTGGTGAATGCGATCAAGAACTGGCACTTGTTGTTCATATGTTGGCATTAAATCTTTCCTATGGATCATATTATAATATTGGACAAAATTGCCATTCCTGCCCACCAGCTCTGTGGAACTCAATCCTAGAGTACCACTGCCTTGACCCACTTTTAATGTCCACGTTAAGACTTGCTTTGCATACAGATAAAATTGACCAACCTCTTCATGGCTATTTGTGTGCAAATTGGCTGCTGTTTTTGTCTACAAATCCATCACTACATTTTACTGTAAAATCCCGTGAAGCAGATTGAGACGTCAGTCCGACATGATAAACTACTACATCAAATGCAATCATTAGCGTTTCCAAGATAATTCCTGTGTGTCTTCAGGAATGCTCCAGAAAATTGTTAATACATCTACTGTCTCCTCACATCCATCCATTAACACTTATTACCATGGGCAATATATGTATTGGTTTTCAAATTGTGAAGTACAGTGCCTTAGCTGCTTAATAATTCACTCAAGCCTGTTGCAAAGGAGCTGACCTACATTCACTCTGGATGTCTCCAGTGCTTAATGGTAATTACATAATTGGCTTTGTTAAAGAACCAAGTTACAAACGTAGCTACGTTTTTTTGCACAATGGAAGCAGTGTAGAGTAATGCTGAAGCCTGTGTTAAATCCTGCCATTTCTCTAGAGAAATGCTTTGTAATGAGACTTTCAGCAGTGGGCTGGGAGGACTCCAATTCAGTGTAAAATGCGATGAATAAATTCTGGTGCAGTGGCAGCAAGTCATTAGAGGCCAGCAAGGCTAAGGCTCCATTAATGTGTTTTTATTGTCAATCGTGATGAAGTCCCAATCCCTTTGTGATGAGCCTCAAAAAGGGTTCTAACATTAGACTGGATTTTGTTTTTGAGTCTTCTCCATTAGTGAGGGCAGTGGAGCTGCTTCTACAGAGAGGGTAGCAAATCCCTCTTAACGTGATCAGAACAGAATCCGGAATAATCGTTTCCCATTTTCACAATGCTGTGTTCTCATACCAGTTTGTATTTAATGTTGTGTTTTGCAGTGTTTCCCGACATTAAAGAAGGTTCAGTTGCCTTCTATCAGTAAACTACCCTTTAAATCCATTGACCAGAAATTCCTGGACAAGTCCAAAAATCAGCTGAATAATTTTCTCCAGGTAAGGAGCAAATGGCACACACAGTAATACTGGATGTCAGAAGTATTAAGAGCTGTGACAAAAAGACAGGACATTGGGATTAAAAGATCTACTGAGATCTAATAAACTGTTGGAACAGGCTGAATGATCTCCTCCTGTTCCTTTTTGCCTATGTTCCTAGTTATACTGCCTGCGTTTCAGTGCATTGGGAGCTGATAAACTCAACCCCCATTCTAGATGGCTGTGCAGGACTGTCTTAGGCCTTATGAAATCTGGTGCTAGTTTTTTGGCATGAGCAGATCTGACGACATTAAAAAAGCAATCCCTCGATATTGTGTAGCTCAGTGAATCACTGCATTTCAACTTCCAGGTATAGTTTGTATTAATGTCTAATCTGTCTGCCCAGACTCCTTCTCTGGTGAGAATGAAATCAAAGTCAACTGATCGGTTTCAAAAAATCAGTACAATTTTGGTAAATTCTTCAATTTAGTCTTAATTCGGAAACTTGGAAACTAGTTCTTTCAAGAGCTGGAGAAAACCTGCTTCCAGACTGGATTTAGGAATTTTCCACAAATATTTGCAAATTTAAATTTTAAGAGCATTTTTATCTCATGGGTTAATGCTCCACTGATGTCTGAGTATTAGTGTTCGCTACAAGACAACTGCTAAGACCTAAAACATAGGGCTATTCATAATGTTTTTTGGTCAGCTGAGTTCTGCACATGCTGAAACCCAGGGTCGTGCTTAAGAGTATCCAAGCAAGACTGAGAGTTCCATAAAAGCCTGAGTATTTGCACAGGAACATTTCCCAATGTCTGAATAGTCAAATCATAACTACAGCATCAAAGCAAAGGGCTATGTTTTTGGACATTTCAAATGTTATTTGGTGAGATGAAAACTCCTCCTGAAAGTTTAGAAAATGGGTGCCTATTATTTCTTCAAGTCCAGGAAACGATTTCTATCCCTTAGCTGTTTTGAGTATGATGTAGTATTTACAGACTGTGAACTTGACCCAGGATGAAATGTAGATGAGGATGCACTTCAAGCTTTGACATTGATGTCATTTGTACTTTTTTTCCAGAAACTCCTGACCGACGAGAGACTCTGTCAAAGTGAGGCTCTCTACGCTTTCCTGAGCCCCTCCCCAGAATACCTGAAAGTTGTTGATGTACAGGGGAAGAAGTCAACATTCTCGCTCTCTTCCTTTTTAGAAAGGCTCCCTGGAGATTTCTTCTCTCATCAAGAGGTGCGCACATTCCGATGTCTGCACGGCCTGAGAAGGGTTTGCATTGGATAAGTTGCAGTTTCTGTGATGTCGGGATCAGGCCATAGGCTGGCCAGTGAGGGCAGCCTGTTAACCTGCAATGAAAAATGACTAGAAGTTTTTTGAGGGCCTTTTGTTTTCTGTGTCTTTGGTTCCAGGAGAGATGGAATCACTATTGCAAACAGTTGTGAAGTATACTAATACTCAGATCATATTATATTAAGCAAGCAACCAGGCAGCCCCAGCAGCACTGAACGAATGAAGTCTTTAATGAGATACTGCCTTCATGAAAAATGTATTGTTTGCAAATGCACAAGGTGGTCACACATGAATCACATGAGGCGATAGAAATAGTGCAGAGTAGAACAATGAGGATGAACCCCAGTAGAGGATTAGCTATGAACGTTGATTAGACAGGTTAGGGCTCTTCAGCCTTGAAAAGGGATGGCTCAGATTGGATCTTACAGAGTTATATAAGATTGTAAATGGAATTGAGAAAGTACATCCAGAAGAATATTTTCAGTTATCCCAAGGCAGCAGAACAGGAGAGTTCAGGATTACGAAGGGCAATTTCAGCACAGCCACCAGAAAGTTTTTCTTTATCCACCTGGTAATTAACAAACTGAACAAGTTACCAGGAAGGGTGGTTGAGGCCAGGACAGTGGACTGATTTATGAAACAGCTTTGCGCTGCGATGGTAGGGTATGTATTCCAGAAGGATAAGTCCTTTTTTCATCAGAACCAATCCTGTGATAATAGAAATAATAATAATATTCCTTGCAATTGATATAATGCCTTATCACGTCTTTGAGACGTCTCAAAGTGCTTCACAGAATATACTGTAAAGTGAATTGACTGTATTTTTTGTGGGTGAAACGCGCAAGCCAATTGTGCATAGCAGTGTTCCTACTTACTAGGTAAACATAGACATGTGGACCTAAAGACCTTTCTTTTTGACCACGCCTTTGGTCACCTTCTTCCCCCTTCCCCTGGCTCGGCCCTGGGATCCGTTATTGTGAAGCGCTCTGAGACGCCGTCCGTCGTGAAGGGAGCTATATAAATCCAAGTTGTTGTTGTTGTAAGGAAACTTGCCTAAGGTTTCTCCCTGCCGGGAATCAAGCCCAGGTCTCCTCCTTGCAAGGCGAGTGCTCTAACCACTGAGCTACAGGGCTCTTAACAACTGAGCTACAGTGATCTTATGATGTCTGAGTATCTCAGTGTGTTGCTACAGTAATGTTGCTATGAGGTGGCTTACCTCCCTCTCCCCCTCCCTCTCAGCCTCTTCCTCTCTCTCTCTCTCTCTCTCTCTCATCCCCCCTGAACAATAAACCAGTTTGCTGATGCTCTTTTTATATGTAGGCAGTGCTGTTTTGATAAAAACAAACCTATTTCACTGGGGAACTTGGCCACATCAATATTTTTATTTATTTTCCTCCAGCACAAAGCACATTTAATATAGTTCAGTGAAAGCAGCAGAGCTCAGTGCTAATGATTCAGTCTGGGAATTACGCATTATATATTTCAGTGTGACTGACATAATGATCAATAAGAAGTATGCTGCCAGCATATAATGTTATAAAGGTTGGGCTAGGGCAGGAACTAGTGATAAAGCCACACATTTAGCTCATTGTCGTCTTGCTCTCTATTTTGCTGTGATGGTACAATGTTATGATTGTGATGTGTATAATTTAAGGGTTTGGGTATATTCGCTACTAGCTGAGCTTTGTTGTTTAACCTTTAGTTACATTATTATTGAAATTGCTTTGAAGAACCCTTTTTATTTGAAGGTGCTTTGGTGCTTTGGCGCAGTGTTTAAAACATCTGTGCTGCGTGGACGTAACTTTTGTCATATGGAGAATGTTATGTGCATGTTCCACCTGATTTCACTACCCAGAGACAGGCTGCAATAATAGGCTTTTACTGTTTTTAAATGACTGCAGCAATGGCCTGTGGCAATGGCCTGTTTAACCCCAGAAATGCAAAATAAAATTATCTGGTGGGTCAAATTGGTGGCCAAATGATTCTATCATCAATTATCCCATAAAGGTGGTTACTAGTCTGCCCTAGAGAGCAATCTGCCTTTCTCAAATCAGAATTAACCTTTACATTATTTTCATAATAAAATAATCATTCCATTTTGTAGGAATTCAGGACTGTCCCGGTTTACTCAATAAGGATTTAAACACACAAGATCATCAACCTTTCGTAAGATTTATTCAAGCACACAAAGTTACATTCCCTGCATTAATATTGATATTATATTATCATATTAGCAAACAGCTTCAGCAAACGCAGCAACCAAAACCATATTACCCGTGACTCTAGCCTGGGATTGCTTCTGTTAGAGAAAGGCCTTCCTTCTGTACAGTCATTGCTGTCCTTTGTCTCAAGTCTGGGTCTTTATCCCCAATCTGGAGTGCTGATTTTGCACTCTTTACACCCGTGACCGTAGTCTTCAATCACCCAAGGATGGATGGTACTAGCTTGACCTGATGTGTGGGATCATCAGAAATTTTGTATTTGTATTTTTGTATTTTTCCCATTTTGTAAGGTTCTGCCCTTATCTCGTTATACATTACTTCTTCTATTGTTAGGTCCACAATGGATTATGTCTTAGTTCTTGATAGCTTTGTCTAATATCTGGTACTATCTTTCTGTTTTTCTAAGTTGCAGATAAGTGCCTCACACACACATTCCTCTCTTTATTACAATTTGACATAGGGTCTTATCACATTGTCAAGACATCTCATCTCAAAATGCTTCACAGGATATATTGTAAAGTAGTGTGACCGTGTGTATTTTATGGGCATAGTTAGTGCAGATCCCTGACTGTCCAGTGCCTTGGGACGTCTTGATGTGAAAGGCGCTATACAAATGTAATTTGTTGTTGTTGTTGAGGTCAGAGAACAGCTAATATAGCAAAGACTGGGATTTGAACCAGCAGCCTTCTCTTTATGGCCAATTGTTGTACAGGGCCTCTTCCCCCTCAACCATTAGCAGACTCTGTATTTGGGACACGGCACATATTGTAGAGGCTTTTAGCCTTCTCCTAATATTGTTATTAAACCTGTGTCAATGTACAAAGAGGCTAAGGAATGTAATTTATTTCAGTGGTCATTTCCTGAGTATTGTTGTGACTTTAACCAGGAAGGGTGGTCTTAGCTGTAATTAATGGAATACTGTACTTGGTTTACAGTGTTCCTCTACACACCTAGAGGAAAATGTACATTTAACAATAAATTCTGTTTATGGTGTGTTGGCTGCTGATAACCTTGCATTTCATAGATTATCACTGAATGCAGAAATTGTCTGTAAAAAATCACTTTCTAACCATAACCTAATGAACTTTGATGCCATTCTGGTCACAGTCTTTTCCCAGGCCCCAATCATAAGCCAGAGGCCAGGTAGTCTTCCTTTAAAATCTCTCTTCCTTACAGCTACCATTTGATTCCTTCCCACATTAGTGCAGGAGAGATCAGTCACATCCTGTCATAAGCTCAACATTAGAGTAGACATAACAACATCAAAGCAAAATTCTATTTTAATAATTTTATTATTATTATGATATAAATTACAAGGATACATTTTCTCTGTTCTGCCTACGTGTACATTAACAGGTAGTTCCTTATGGTAAGAAGCTTATTTCCGTAGTCTATTTTTGTGCAGCATTGGCTTTTTAAAATGTGTCTAATGTTTGTTTCTCGATCATTGATTCAGGAGGATACAGAGGACGACAGTGACTTGTCTGATTATGGGGACGAGCCCGACTGCAAAAAAGACTCTCTCGCCGAGCCTTGCTTCATGCTCATCGGAGAGATCTTTGAGCTGAGAGGAAGTAAGTGGATTTAGTTTGCGATTACTATTTGTTCCTGTGTTTTAGATGCATCAGAACTATTTCTATTTTTCATCCAGAAAGAGGAAAGAAAGGGCAGAAAATGTTGCGACAGAAGATTTGATGCATTTGCAATTGGTTTGTTGTTGATCATGAAAGCTGTTTAGAAAAAATGTCTCACTGAGGTGAGCCAAACTTTGTTAAAGCCCTGAATTCATTACACTAACACTCGTAGAATCTCTTAACTTAAAAGGGCCATGTTCTGCTTATCTAGAAGTGTACTACGCTTGTGTGTGCTGGAAAGTCTCATTATAATCACACACCTCCAAGGACAGGAAATGTATAATAAAGCAGAATAACCCCCTGTAAATGACTGAACCATTATTATTGCTGTGTGTATAATGTTTATTTTAAGGTCATGGATACCTCTAGTGGGAAATTAAACTTTAACCATTATTGCTCCTAAGCACCATTATGGTTCAGATGAACAATTAGAAGACAGCGATAGAGACCTCTACTAGCACTTTAAAAAAAATGATATGGCACTCTGTGTTCCCCTTGAGAGTGCACTGATCTTTCCAGCCCAGAAAAGCCTTTCAGTAAAAGCCTTTTGTGCTTTTCTGACTAAAAAGATTAACTGATTAAATGTAGAAAGGAGCAGATTATAAATGTGATGCTTGTCACGCTCCTGCAGCCATCATTATGTGTTGCCCCAGTACTGCAGGTGGCTGAGGCACTGGGCTGAGGAGTGTAATTGTAAGCACTGCCCTTTTGCTGACACTGTGTAGAAGGTTAATGTATGAGCTCCTGTATTCAAAGCTAATGAACAGGTTTTAATCTTTAAGGCATATAAGCAGCTAAATGGGATTGGAAAAGTAAACCATAACAGTATTTGTTGCATTTCATATAGAACCTACAACATTCAAAATATCTCAAAGGGCATCACAGGTAATTGCTGTCAAGTGTAGTGCAAGTGTACTTTGTAGGCAAAGGGTGCCAGCCAACTTGTACACAACAGTGTCCCACAACCAACCATGAAGTGAATGACCAATTTATTTGGAGGATTGTTGGTCAGGACACCATGAGAAACTCCCTTCTCTTACTTTCAGAGACTCTGAAAGAATAACATGGCAAGAGGGCATGGGCTCAAAGTTGTGAAGAGTAATTTCAGGATGAAGTATTGCTTTACAGAAAGGGTAATTAACAGCAGGTACTTAGCATTCAGAAGGCTGGTAGAGGTTTTCTAGTATGTAAGCGAGAGAGTGGAACAATCTAGTTGTGTGGTTATACCTTGTGTTGGTTAGTTGTGGAACAGAGGGAAATTCCACAGAACCAAGTGTATTGGGACAAATGATCAAATGAGTAAAATGGAAGGGCAGAGACAATGCATAAAATTATAAGGTTATATTCCCTATCTATATTCTACAATTTCAGTTTGAACTCACATCCACCCAGGAGAGAATTACCAAAAACAAGCACAACCGATAACTTTGATTTAAACCTCAATTAGTTATAATGTTATGTAACGTGCTAGGCTCATGGCTGCAGCTCAATCTGCTTCATGATGTATGGAAAATTGTTTCACTTGTGTTTATGGCAGGAAATCATATTACAGGTTCCCATTGAAAGATGTTTAGAATGGAGCAGAATTACTATACTGGGATGATCTGTTTAAATTCTAATTTATAATCCTGCCACAGTATCAATTCATATGGATTTTGCATTTTTGAAAAAATGATTAGGCCTTTTAGTTTTTCTTAAAGCAAAATACCTACACTATACCAGTCTACAAACCATGCCTGTCTGTCTCTCTGCACTTCTTGCTATCCTGATAGCCTTTATTTGCATATTTCCTGTTTGTCTGCACACACTTACTCTATGTATTGCCTGACTATGTATTACTATGTGCATTGCCTGTTTGTGTGTATTTTTTACACACTGTGCCTATCTGCATGCCACGTTTGACTGTGTAACCCAGTCTGCTCCTGTGTGTTGCATGTCTTGTGTGCTGATGGATACTCCTCTGCCAGAAGACAGTCTTCAATTGCATTTTATCTTTCGAGCAGTCCAATAACACATACATACTTAACACCTGCAGGAGACACACAATTCATGTTGGGATATAATTCAGCACGTACTGCAACCATGAACCAATTTGATTTCTTGTATGCAGATAAATATTTCTATAGTGAGACTGAGCAAAGTAGGGATAAAACCAGTGCTTGAGCTGCAGCTGCAGAGATTGACACCGCTTGAACTTGGTCCTTAAGTGAGTGTGTCCTGTCATCAAAGTGATAATGCACAGTTTATATTTGTAATTAGTTTAAAGCAGCCTAAATGAATCTATAAATATCAGAAATGCGAGTGACTCGAACAGCATCCCAGTGTTACAGAAAATAGTTTCAGGCTTATGGAGAATTTCTTATTCCTACCTGATCTTTGTGACAGGACCAGCCTGATTGACTACTTATATTGTAGGATACAAGATCACAACATTAATTTAGATGAAGATGGCTCTTCAACCTGTTTTGTCTCATCCTGCCGAATACCCACCCTCTAATGTCTTCCCATCACAGAATCAAACTGCTTTTTAAATGTGTCCAATGTCCATGTCCTGGCCTCTACTACCTTTCCTGGCCACCTATTCCAGTGGTTAATTCCCTAGGTAAAGGAAAGCTTCCTTGTAACTGTCCTGAAATTGCCCTTTACATCTCTAAACCTATGTTGCCTTCTACTGTTTTGGTGCATTTTAGTATCTGGTTTTAAAGTAGAAGAGTGGCAGCTTATATTAGGATCCTGCCCCATTTACTTTGCAGGACAGAATCCAAAGCACAGGGAGAATGAACTAGATGATATTTTACCAGTGCTGTGCTCTCATTTTCTTCCTAGTGGCTCTTTATTGAGGGACTTTGGCAAAACTTCATCATAGAATTTCAGAAATTACAGCATAAAGAGGGTATTGGACCCAAAGCACCTCTACTGGAAAGCCTGTTGAAGTGAGTTCCACCTTCTCCGAGTGGAAATAGTGAGCAACAGTGGAGATAAAGGAGAAGGCTCAGTTTAAATAGATGGAAGAGATTTACAAAGCGCCCAGTTGATGGTTGCCATATACAATTGTGGAATCAAATTGTGCATAGAATATGTAAATGTTACCAAATCATTATTGTCCTCCTTGTGTTTTCCAGTGTTCAAGTGGGTTAGGAAGACGCTCATTGCTCTAGTTCAAGTTACATTTGGAAGAACGATTAACAAGTAAGTGCTTGAGAGCATTCTCAATGCTGCACATTTTCTGGCTTTTAAACCTTTTACCCTCATTTGAACAGAATATTCCCATTGCAATTAATGATTATGTTAGAACGTGCCTTTAGGGGAGCCTAAAAGGTTAGTATACTGTCTGCTCTATAACCCAGAAGCCTCAGTTCACGAGATGCTCACACTGGAAATTGCAGTAGCTGACTGGACTGACACAATATTTCACTGAAGTAGGTGAATTGCTTCTCATACTTCACTCCGCTGCCTGCCCTTCGCTCAGCTGGTACAGGCTTGTTGCATGTCCTCCTAATTATGATGGCCATGTTTTCAGCCACCATACCCGTAACCTCTGGAACTCCCTGCTTCAATTCCTCTGCCTCGCCCCCTTTTTATCTTTAAATAAATTCCACTTTAAGACTTAGCTCTTTGACTGCACCTATGGTCACCTTCCCTTGCTCAGTGTCCAACCCTGGCACTGTACAGCGCCTGTACATGCAAGTTGTTGTTGTTGCTGTTGAACTGCATACATTTCAGGGGAATGATTGCCTAGAAACTAAGTCCATGTGGTAAGCTATGTAGGAAGCACTTATCCTCACTCTGAGTATTTGTTGTTGAGCCTTGTCATCACCAGAGAAAAACCTTCCACTTCTGAGATCAAAATCTTCCACCAAACTGCATCAGTCACTTCTCTGAGCCCTTGTTGAGCTGTTTCCTTTGTGTTGCCAATTGTACTCCGTGTCTAACATTGAATTAGGTTTCTCCCCCCTCTATGATGTTGTCACACTGAACCTGATAGACTTGGCAACAAGCTGCGACTGACAACATGACACTGAGCTTGGCTCTAGTGGACCAATTGAAGTCACAAAACAGCCATCGGACTCTTATCCCGGATAATATGGTTGATAACCACCTAGTAATTGCATCAGTATTTGACAGCTTCTTTAATAATAATAATCCTTGCATATGATTTAGCATCTTATCACGTCTTTGAGGCGTCTCTGGAAAGAGCTTCACACAATATACTTTAAAGTGAATTGACTATATTTTGTGGGCGAAACCCACCCTCCCCCACCTAGGATGATGCTCCCAAACTCAGAATCAAATACTGGATACTGAATAGATTTAATTTCAGCATATAAACGCTTTTAGTTCCCAAATCGTTCTTCAGCAAATATGAGATCCTGTGTCCTTTAGTTTCTCTCTCTAAATCATCCTCTATTGGCTTTGCCTCCACTCTGCTGACCCAGATCTGTCCTTTGGCTTTTCGTCATGTGTGGCAAATTCCCAGTCACCTTGAGAATTCCTGCTGTCTCTAAGAGTGAGAGTGAACGGTGCTCCAAGAGAATATAGTGAAGAAAGCCATAAGACAAGCGAAGGGAGAATTTAGGAAGAATTTTTTCACCCTGATAGTTGTTAGGATGTGGAATGCCCTGCTGATTAAGATGATGAAGATGGAATCTATTGTAGCTTTCAAGGGGTAAATAGACAGACATATGAAAGAGAGGGGCTTGAAGAGATATGGGGATAAATTGGGGCAGTGGGGTTGAATTGATCACCCTGTTCTGTGATCCAGTGCAGACTTGATGGGCTGAATGGCCTCCTTCTGCTCTGTAGATTTCTCTTTTTCATGGAGCCTGCATGACTTGGAGGTCCATTGAATGGGGAGAACTGGAAAAAATTGTCAAGGTGGGAAACAACAGTATGTTTGTCCTGTTGAGCAACTGCTCTAAATATTCCTTGTGAAAGGGATTAAAACTCATGGGCATGAAATGTTGAATTCCCCTGTTTCTCCCTAATTCAGTGTGAGTCCGTTTTCAAGTGGAAATTCAGAAAGGAATTCATTAAAGAGACTGGATTAAAATTGAAAGTCACATATTGCAGTATGTGTATTGTCACAGACAGTCACTTAATTAAAAGTAATGCATTGAGTCATCCTAATTTGTATTCCATGTGGAAAATAATTGCACTGGGAGTTTGTTAGCAATGCAGCCAAAATTACAAGTTCTCAATTTTTAATTATTCTGTCAGAGCACTTTCCTTTAAAGAAAGGAACTTGCTTTCAAACCCCTCTATGGTCTTGCCTTTCCCAACTTCTAATGACCTCCTATAACCCTACAGACCTGGCTGCTCCTTTCACTCAGCGAAGTTTCATGAGCGACCTGGGTTCAATTCCTGGCAGGGTGAAACCTTGGGCAATTTTCCTTACTCCACGGGCCTGAAAATAATCCCTCAAGAAAAAAAAACAATAATATATTGGTCATTTCAATCCACGATTGTTTGTGAGACACTGCTGTATGCAATTGGCTGCTGCATTTCGTCCACAAATATACAGTCGATTCCCTTTGCAGTATATTCTGTGAAGCGCTTTGATGCGTCTAGAAGACGTGAAAAGTGCTAGATCAAATACAAGGACTAATATTATTGTTATGTCCGCCGCCCAATCTGCCTCATCATCAATGGGTGAGCATTTAGCCATTCTGCCCCTACTTTCTGGAACTTCATCCCAGAGTTTTTCTGCCTCCTTGCCCCTTTCCCATCTTTAAAGCCCAGTCTGAGACCTTTTTTTTCTGACTGCACTTTTGATCATCTTTAACCTATCCCCACCCACCTTCCGCATCCACCCAGCTCAGAAATTGAATACAATTCTAGTTTATTAACGTGGACTGAAAATTAATGGTAATATTGATTCTTCAGAGAAATTGAATTTATCTTTGCCACTTTGATATGCTGTGAAAGTGAGATTTTTTGCGTTGAAAAATAAATTTACTTAACTGCAAATAAGGGTACAGGTTAATACCAGATAGGCACAATTTGTTGGAATTTAAATATAGTTGTTGATTTTAATGTAGTCTGTAAAGCTTGCGGGCCACTTTTCTGCTCTCATTTTTTTTTGCTAAGTATGTCCCTGTGCTGCTGCTTTAGAGGCAAATAACAAAGGGATTTAATAAGGCTGACCAGAAAAGTTAGATAAATGTATTTCTGGCTACCGGAGTTATCGGAGTTAGAGGTGGATTCCTCACAGCCTGGAAAATTGGGTGGGTTGGCCAATCCTGCCTAAAATAGTTACTATGTTGTTAACTATGTTCTAAATTGAAATCCACCCCAAATTCATGTAATAAATTCATCAAATTGAGGGTAATAATCCCTTAAAAATAATTTGGTCACTCAATCCATGACTGTTTGTGGGATACAGCTGTGTGCAATTGGCCACCATGTTTTGCCCACAAAATACACAGTCAATCCACTTTCCAGAATATTCTGTGAAGTGCTTTGAGACGTCCCAATGACGTGATAAGGTGCTATATCAAATGCAAGAATTATAATTATTATTGTTATTATTACCATGAGTGCTAATGTGGCACCATGCTGAGTACACTTTAGCAATGTGTAGCATCGGACGAAAAAACAAACAACAAGCTGCCTGCATAAAGAGGTATCTCCAACTGACCAAATAGTATAATGGTCTTTAATGTTTACACCAACAAAATATGAAAATCACATTCATTCTGTGGATTTGAAGTCTAGTCAGGCTATTAGAAGATGATATCTGGTGGAACACGGGATTTCTAATAAGCAGCGATTTCTAATAAGATTCGTTGATAAGGAAACTAGGAACTACTTTTAGAACAGAGATCCTGCGAGTCTATGTGATGTACCTGGAGATACCGGAAGTGGCCGCATTAGTTTTTCCTATTAAGGAATCCAAGTACAAATCATCACATGTTAAACCCCAATATTGATATTATTGGGTATGAAGCTATGGAGTCATATTTGCGGGCCATGTGACATCATAGGGAATGGACCAGAGGTGGGATCTCTCCCCTTTGTCGTCCCCCACCCCCACATACTGAAGCTGGAGAAGCATTAGGTTAACAGATTGCGGTCACTGACTATTACATTGTAGGACACCATCCTTTTAATAATTGTACCAGCGCTGGGCATGTAGAGGTCACCCGCAGCAACAACTTGCATTTATATAGCGTCCCTCACGCAGGGTAGAGTCCCAGAACGCTTGATTTAGTATAATGGTTCTTAATGTCCAGTTACACAGAGTAAGCACCAATGTTCGCAGTGAGTGAATTTTTTTATTATGGTGTGGTAAAGGCAATCACAGTACTGCTAGACATGTCACCATGATCTAATGAGTATTTTGGACTGTGGGAGTAAATGAGCCCTTTGAAGCAGCACAAATGGATTCTGGAACACCTGCTAAAAGCTGCCAACATTTTCACAAGGTTGTGCGAGCAACTGAATTTCCTTTTGTTGTTTTTCATTTGGATGAATTATTACTCCACGGGGCAGAGGAAAGCTTGTTCGGACCCACAGAACAAAATAGGGTCTGACAGCAAATAGCCAGCCGTGTCAGGGATTTCAATTACCCACGCTCTCCCTCAAAAATGCCATTTGCAGCCCACACTTCAGTCAGTAGCATTTTCTTCTAACAGCTAGATGTACAAATAAAATTGGTCATTGACTTCATGGCTGTTTGTGGGACATTGCTGTGTGCAAATTGGTTGCCACATTTTGGATTTTTCTTGCGTGTAATTTTTAAAAAATCTGACGCTGTGCAATTTGCAATTTATTTTCAGGCAAATACGTGACACAATCAATTGGATCATCGGTGAGCAAATGATCGTTTATTACATCAATCTCTTTCGAGATGCCTTCTGGCCGGATGGCAAATTAGCGGCCCCTACAGGCCCCAGAAGTGAGCAGCAACGACTGGAGACCAAAAACAAGGCACAGCAGAAACTACTCGACAACATTCCAGGTGTGGCATTCAGCCCTTCTGCAAGGACTGCACTGATAGCTTTAATCAGTGCTCTTGACTGTACACACTGTCATCTGCAAATGCATTATAATGATCAGAATTGGTATGGTAAAGAAACAAAATTAGAAATACTGAATCCAATTTTGTTAAATTTAGGATTTATTTAAACACTAAATCATTCTGTGCTGGTATGCAGACTGTGAGAAATCTGCAAAGGTACTTTGAACCAAACCAAATTGGATTTAAAACAGTTTCATTTCATTTTCCCCTTTTAAAGAATATGCACACTGCACTAGTTGAATACTTTCATTGAGGGACTGGTGCTAATGTATAGCAGACAATTCAAGATTTAACTTTCAGCCTGTTTCATGTAGTTTTCTACAGTGGATCCAAATTGGTTTTCAGAATTCAGGGCAGAATTTCTCTTGATACCTGAAGTGCTTCCATGAAACAGTGGTTAATGTAAGACTATTATTTTCAGAGTTAAATTTGTCTGCATATCTGCACTGATGCTGTGCTCTAATTGCTTGGTCTCAGGGTTTCAGTTTTTTTTACTGAGGAGTGGGGGAAGAAAGTGGCAGGGTTAATTTAATGGTAGTGGATATTTAGTGCATTGAATGTACCCAGAGGCATTTCACAGCATTTCTCATGGTAACCATGAAGGCAGTGGGACATTGGACTCCCTAATCAGAATATTTGTCTGCTTGTTAGTGGGATATTGACTTAGTGTTTTTTATTTACTGAATGCTAACCACGAACCAACAATCAGTGACTTTGAACCGGAAACCTCAATTAACCCTTATGTTGTCAGAAATCAAGTTTGCCTTCTGAAGAATAATCTTCCTTATACATGTATGAGTGGATTAGTTCTATGACCTCAAATCCTGCCAAGTAGAGCTGTAACTTCAGAGCTTTTCTCAGCTAGTTAAGGGCTTCTGGATCAGATGTTTGGTGGTTCAATCCCTTTGTCAAGATTTGAGCTTCTTATCTAGACTGCCACTCCGTACCGTGTTAGGGGGTATGGTACATTTTTGATGGTGCAGAACTTTGGATGAGACATTATACTGAGGTCCCGTCCACCTGACAATGGGTAGATTTGAAAGGTCTTGCAACAGCATTCGTAAAAAGAAGGAGAAGTCCTCCAGATAAATTGATTATTCACCTCATGGCAGTTGCTGGGACCTTGTGTGCAAAATTGCTGCTGTATTTACCTTCTACAAACTAACCTTTGAGAATAATTACTATGAAGCACTTTGAGGCATTTTGATGTGTAAAATGGAGAGTTCTTTCTTCTCTAGATGCACTGCAAAACCTTGTTGGCCAGCAGAATGCTCGACATGGGATCATTAAAGTCTTCAATGCACTCCAAGAATCCAGTGCCAACAAGCATCTCCTCTATGTGAGTACAGCAGCAAATCTTTGCAGTGCATATAATTAGGTTTGGTGGAAATCAGTTTTTTTTTCTGATTTTAGTTATATAACATTGATTATTGCTTCATTTTTTTCCATGGTTTAGCAATTTTCTTCAACTTCTTATATTTGTTGGTCACTCTTTGCTCCTGCATTGACTCACTAAGGGCACACGTGATTCCTCCATTGAATCAATTGAGCATCTCTTCTTTACCTTTGAAATCAGTCCAAGCTAGTGTTTACATCAGACACTTGTGGCTCTGAAATCTATTGAATTTCATAGCCAGACGATCCTTATGGAATCTTCCAAACAGAATTTTTTATCAGACGCCCATTGGTCCTTTGAGCTAAGAAGTAGCCACAGACATCTGCTGCCTCAGTAAACACGTTTCAGACATCCATTGGCCACTTTCACTACACGGATACATTTTAAGGCTCCTCTTTCCCCCACCCCTGCACACATTTCAGCCATGTTTTAATTCACTTGTATCTCGGTCATTCATCTGCCTGCATCATAAAAAAAATTAACTTAGCGATTTTTAAAAAATATATATATGGATGCCAACCCTACTGATTGGGCTTCACATCACAGAACCTGGAGATCGTTCTGACATTCTCTGCTTTCCACTTATAATTTAGAATAATAAGTAAAAAAATTACAATTTCATCTGTGGGGAAATATGTGCCAAGAGCTGCCTGAGGAATTTCGGAAAGTCACCGGAAGCTGTTGCAAATGTGACCAAAAGAGCACCCATTCTGCTCATGCCCCCACTCTAAACCCTCACCCAGTAAATTCAGAAAGAATGAGAGGGAATGGGCTTCGTGGGGCTTTCTTCAAAACCTCCTTTTTGATGGTGATATATGTGGGTAGAGCTCCCTCTGTTGGAGATTATTTTTCATATCTAGAAAAGCTATATGACTAAATTATACAGTGGAATCGGGTCAACAGAGTAGATACTGATATTTTTTATCAGTATATGTTTTGTAACAGTGTGGCTGGTTATTGCGTTCTTGACTCTGTATCTGAAGATTGTGCATTTAAGACCATGTTAGGGCATGAGTCATAGTCCAGGCTGATACTGCAAATGCTATACTGTAAGTTTCCTTACTCCACACGCCTAATAATAATCCCTCCAAAACCAAAAACAATAATAAATTGGTCATTTTCAATCCACGACTGTTTGTGGGACATTGCTGTGCGCAATTGGCTGCCGCGTTCGCCCACAAATATACAGTCAATTCACTTTACAGTGTGTTCTGTGAAGCGCTTTGGGACGTCCTCCCGACGTGAAAAGCGCTATATCAAATGCAAGGATTATTATTATTATTATTACTGGAGGACTGTTGTATCTAGGAAGTGCTGCCTTTCAGGTGAAATGTGTCTTGTTTCCCTGTTCAGGTGGACATTGGTGATTCCATGACACTATTCCAAAAGAGAAGGGAGTTATTCCTGGTGTTCTGACCATCAATCCACTGGATAAAATTGGTCGTCAAACTCACAGCTGTTGTAGGGCATTACCTCGTGCAAAATAACCATCGTGTTTGCTTACAAATGTACATTGACTGTGATAGCTTTTGAGAGTTTGAGATCTTCTGAAGTTATTCACCTACATAGTATATTCTGTGAAGTACTTAGACATCTCAGCGATGTGATAAAACGCAAATACAACTATTATTATCATTATCGGTGGCATAAAATGCCAGTTCCATGTCTAAGTCTTTCACCTTTACCTTTCAGATGCTGGTGGAGCTCCTATTGATTGAGCTGTGCCCAGAACTACGAACTCATCTGGATGAGCACAAAATCTGCCCAAGTTGATCCAGCACCTCATCATTATATGTGAATTGATGGAAGGGATTAATGGACATGAAGTTGTTGTTTGTTTAAAAAAGCAACTTTCCCAGAGGAACACTTGGGCTGAATATGTTAATATTTGGTGTTTTCCCCTCTTACAATGACTGATGTAGCACAAAGTGAAATGACCATGTCCCAGCATTGTGAAATCAATGCATAAAAGCTACTTTTTCTTTTTTTCATGAAATCTGGTAGTTGATGTTTCTTTAAGAAGTTCAAATGCCAGTAATTAATGTTGTGAGAAACTGAATAAATATTTTTTAAGGCAACTTGAGGATTGTATTATTTTGTTGTCGGTGGTACAGACCAGTGTCGTATAAGTTGCAATTTCCTCACAGAGGACTTTTGAACATTCCTTTCTTTGTTGGTGATCGTTGAATAGCCTCAGTGTGCAATATTTATGTAGAACTATTGTGAATATTTTATTGTTAAATAGAGCTAGATTTTATTTTTACCAAAGATTTTAATGGTGTAGATGATTTATAAGCAATAAATTATGACAAAACATTGAAACTCTTCAGTGGAAATTTCTTTTGTTCATCATATCATGCAAGGTATGATATGGATTACAGATAACTGACTTTAATCAAATCTCCTTTAAATGATATAATAACAATCCTTGCATTTGGTATAGTGCCTTATTGAAGGATGTCTCAAAAGGTTTCACAGGATTTACTGTGAGATGGAGTGATTTTGTGTTTGTTGGCAAACGAGGTAGAACGATGCCAAATTCAATTGCACAAGCAATGTTCTACAGACAGCCGTGGATTAAGTGACCAATTTTATTGGTGGGATTGTTGGCCAGGACTCCTGAAGAACTTCTCTTTTCAAGTAGTGCTACGGGATCTTTAACATCCACTTGAACAGGCAGACGGGACCTCGGCTTAACGTCTCATCCGAAGGATGGCACCTCTGCAGTGCATTGGAATATCACCTTAGACTATGTGAGTTCAAGTCGTGATATGGGATTTGAATCCAGAAGCTTCTGACTCAGCTACTTTTGGGCCCATTTGTAATTATTTTGTGCTAGTGTCTACACTATCTGGTTCAGAATATTTAAAAAGAAATATATACTCTTTTTTAAAAAAAAAAGTATACAGTGTGGCCTGTTCTGCAGTTTGGGTGAATGACTTCTACATATTCCCCTTGTAGTGCAGTGTCTAGGACTATATGCAGAATAACCTTATCTGAGTATTGCACAGATCACAAACCTTGAATCATTGCAGAAAGTTTCCAGCAGGTGGCACTTTACACCAGGACTTTAACTTTGAGCGATCAGTACCATAACATCTTGTATAGCACAAGCACCTGCAGTACTGTACTACCTCATCAATGTAAAGATTTTGTTCTGCAAATTTATTTGGATCTCCTTTGCTTGATAGTGCTCCAAGATGCTGCCCTGCGTGAAGTTGTTGATAAAATACACACTACATACTCATTGCAGAATATGTCCATGCCCATTCATTTCCATATATTTTACAGTAATTCCTTCATGGAAATTAGACAAGGGAAACATTTTGTACAGTTTTTACTTTTTATTTAATATCCAACAGCAATAAGGCAAATAATTCAGTTCTAACTTAACCTAGTATTTTATCTGTTGGAGCAGCCTTTTGGGGGGTGCTGCAAACAGATATTTTAATCAGTTTTAAATGATACTTGTAAAGAGGAATAAAAAAGTACATGAAAAAAAATCTTGTGTATGATCACTAAAAATAAGTCAGTGAAAGAGAATATTCTTGTCTAGAACTGTAAATTCGGTTTTGATTATAAAGCATACAATATACAGACAGGCTGTGGTTTATAATTTCACTTTATGATTAATAATAATAATAATCCTTGCATTTGATATAGCGCCTTATCATGTCTTCAAGACGTCTCAAAGTGCTTCACAGAATAGACTGTAAAGTGTGTTTTGTGGGAGAAATGTGGCAGCCACAGCAACGTCCCACTATCTATGTATGTATATGTGTGTATGTATGACAAAAAATTACAATGCATTCTGTCAGCCTTGAACCTTCTAAGAACATCTCCTGGTTAATATCTATTGACCATTACAGCCTATTCTTTTACATCTTGGAGCAAGTGGTCTTCCTTGACATGACCATTCGATAGCCCTAGCTACTCGGTGACTATAATATGCCTGCCATCATTTATTTATTCCAAAGGAATAACCAAATGACCAACATTTGGTTCTTCACGTTACGGCTGTTTTTGAGGCACTGTTTTACGCAAATTGGCTGCCTCGTTTGCCTACAAACTACAGTAAATTCTGCACAGCAATTAGAGATCCTCAACTCTATATCAATTGCAAGCTTTATTATTAATAAATAATTATTATTTCACTACTTTTCTTATTTTATAACCTTAAATTCAGCACACTGGAACGTCCTCTAGTGAAAGGCACTATACAAATGCAATTTGTTGTTAAATTCTGTTTCTAACCTGGCATTTACCCAGTATCTTTTCAAAGATGTTGCTCAACAACTTCATAGATTAAACTTCTTTCAATGGAGAGCTTTATATTACATTTTTATAGTTTGGATTCTAAAGAGATGAACTTTCATATTTCTGCAAATAAATCTTTCCACTTTCCTTTGTACATCAATATTAATAGAACATTTTTCTCCAGATATTCCCTCTTTTAAACCTATTTTGAAAGTGTTTACATATTTTATATATAATATATATGTGTATCTATAGTATATATATAACACATATTTTCTGATCAGAAGCTGTACAATTATATTTTGGTTCTAAAACGTTCCTCATTATTTGTTAAATAATATCTTTAGCTGTTTGGTTTCCTGTCAACTGTAGCAATTAATTTGCATTTTGTTTTACTTGTAACCAATGTTCAGTATGTGAAAAATAATTGAGCATCACATCAAATGATCAAAATTAAAGCCGGATTGAATAGTTGACCATTGCTTAACAAGTTACATTACAAGCTTTTGTTTAATATATAAAAATAGCAATAGAAGACATAATTTCTTAGTACAGCAACAATAATCCTTGCATTTAACATTAAATGCTTCTAAGTACTTCACAGAGTTTTCTGTAAAGTGTAAAGCAGCATTCCCTTCTCTTTTCAAGCTGTGCCAATGAGATCTTTAATATCTTTCTGAACTAACAGACAGCACTTCTGACAATGTAAAACTGCTTTGAAATGTCAATATATGGGCTCAAAGTTCCAACAGTGGGTTTGAACCAAAACTTTTTTGATCTAGAGGTAAGAGTGCTGCCAACTGAGCCAGAATGACAGCTATAAAACTGAAATAAGGAATATTTTTTAGATGTCAGGTACTGTGGCGGGGACAAGATGTTGTCTTATTCACATTCGTAAGTAAATTGTTTCCTATTATCAGCTCACATTCCCAATGTTGGTAAACGTAGAGTCACCAACCCCCCCACCCTCCACCCCGCCCCTGCCCCACTGGTGTTTGTTCATAAACAGCACAATAGTGTATTATATCTAAAACAGATTCTGCTGAAAAGCTCTTAATGCTGGTGCCACTTTCTCAGATCTGATGTGGACTAAAATGTTACTCTACAATCTGGAGAATTCAAACTCATGCTTGTCTGCATTAGGTAGGACATTATTTTAGCAGTGAGGTATTGACAGTACTTTGCAGGAAGCATGACCTTTTGAAACTTTTTACTGAGGAGCTTCTGACAACATTGCAATTTATTGTTTCCGAATGATGATGAAATGTATATGATGAAAACCTCCAATGATTGAAAACGTTGTCTTCGTAACAATCCAGGGGAACTGAGATTATTCAAGTAATTCACCCTGATAATTGCTTTTTAAATCTTTTCCATTATCACTTCAAACTGTAGGTCACCAGATATGGCATTATCAATTTGGTTGGCCTGGGATTAAAAATATAACAAAAATAAGAAATCAGATTAAATATAGTTTCTGTTCTCACTATATTTAGTGTACATTGCTGCAACATACTACAACTGAGAATGGATGCTGTATATCTCAGAGATTATATTGGAACAATGAACAGTGCTTAAACCACAGTTATAAGTAATTTTTTTAAAAAGTGATTTTTCTTGAGCCAAAGATCTTAAAAACTACAGCAAGTTGTGGAGCTTGTGAGTCATAATTTCTTGTGTATTCATCCTTAAATTTAAAATTATGCTGAATTTTGAAACAATTTTTAATTTAGTCTTAATTCTGAAGCTGTTTTTCTGCAGTTGTTTTAATGAAATGTTTAATAAGTACCAAAACTGGCTTCCAAGGTCAATTTATGAATTTTGCAAAATTCTGCATAATTTTAAGGCAATGATGCTAACGCTAATACTATAAGAAATTTCAGGTCTTTCGTGCGTACAAACAAGGGCCTGACTCAATTTGTTTTAAAACCTTGTAGCATTGCAAAAACTCTAACACACACTGCAGAGCAAGTATTCCATAACACTTAGCTGGCAGCACATGGTGAAGCAATGGAGGACAGCAGTAACCCAAGGAACTGTTTAGAGCTAACTAGCCTGCACAACTCATCAACCAGACATAGAAATTACAACCCTAAAGGATATGATTTTGCCCATTTCCTACTGGCGCCATATCCTTTACCACAGTTTTCAATTCTAATCTTCCACAGTACCCTCAGATTAATCTTCTTCAAATAGCTATTCAACTCACTTTAAAATTTTATTTTTGTTGTAACTTCTCCATTTTTTAATAACTTTTTACATCAAAATAAAACTTTTTACCTACTCTGTAACTCTTCCAGATTGGTACAACCTCAGAGGTAAAGTCCTTAAGAGTACGTAACTGAGCAAAGCGATGAGTGCTTTACACTGGCATGTTTTGTGGTAAAGATTACTATTCCACTTATTTTCTATTTCCTCCATATTTTCTTAATGCATTAAACATGATGTGCTAGCATTTTCTAGAACGTACCTTGGAATAGTATATTTTGGCTTCTTCTAGATCGTCTGCTATCCCTAAGCCCAATTGAAGACATCTGGCTAAGTAAAAACAACCCATGGCAATGCCCTTTGCTATGTAAGATGGCAGGCAATTGGTTTCCTTAGCTATGTTTTCGATATCAACATAACCTGCAACCCTAGTGCAAATTTGAGACAATTAAGAGTACACAAAATGTATTCTAATACTATAAATATATGTACTGATATTCTGGTGAAAGGAAACTTCAAATGACCACTGTCCTGACACTAGAAAGTTTGCATTATACTATTATGATTATATTATACTATTATTCAATTAGAAATGAATTTTTTTGCCAATTTACAACATTGGCTTTCAGCCATAATTTTCATTTTGAGATAGTCGAAGACCTAGTTGGGGACATGGAGAAAGTATTATCATTAAAAAACAATTCCTTCACAATACAAAATTATTGAGTGAAATGAATAATACAGGAAGGTGCTGATTCAAATTAAATCCTATGAACTTTATATTGGTCATTATTACTGCCTAATGACATTTTGACGTTTTAATAAAAAAAATTGACTACTATAAATGATGAGTTGGCCATTGTATGTTGAGCCGATTTAGAGAATGACAAAGGTGTTCCTGCTCATTGGTCTCTTTTTTAAGTTTCATTATCTTTCCCTCAAAGCTATTACATTTCTATATGGCTATATTGTTTTATAATTCTCATTACCTTCTGGCAAGTTTATAGGCTTTAGTGTACATCTTACGGCTGTAATAGAAAGCCACAAGATGGCCCTGTGCGTAAACATTGCCTCGTTGTGATGCTTCCTTCAGGCACTCCCAAGCAGACTTTGTATCTTTGGGAATACCCTGCCCAGTCAGGTACAGTAAACCCAATGCACCCTGAGACTCCAGACTCCCATTGCCACAGGCCTCTGAATGCCAAAAGAATGCCTAGAGGTTGGGAAGCACATGAGTCATTTATAGAAATAGCACGTACAAGGATATTATAATAAAAACAAAATTAGATTCTGCTTTTTGCAGGACTATGAACAAAACAAATGAGCCTTTTCATAGTATAGTGAGTCAATCCATATTCAAAGTTAGTCTTGTAAAACAAAACAATTAAAAGCACTATTGCATTATTGTGATTACATACAAATACACATCGTGTATTGTGTTTTATATTAGCAAAAAAAACTGTACAAAAATATTTATCAAACATAATAGTTTATCATCTTTTCATTGGCCATTGATTAAAACTCATTTTTGTTGTGTATCAGTTTTTATCAATCTCAGCGTTTAAACAAAGCAGATAGATGTAATTCATTTGCTGGCTCTCTCAAATCACTCAAATATGAAGGATTTGACTGGGAAATCTAATTTCTCAGATCTATTATGTAAAATTCTATGGATTCAAAGTTGCTTTGGATTTTAATATTAGGGCACAGAAAAATAGCACTATGTATAATAGAGAGCTAGTTATCTGTGCTAATTGGGACAGGCCCCAATGCGGGTAAAGAAACAGTGTGGATAATTGGTCATCATGTAAAATACATATTGGCTAGAGCAGGGGTTCCCAAACTTTCTGGGCTCAAGCTCCCCCATGACATTACGTATCCCACCAGGGCTTGAGATAGACACAGCCTTTGCACTCCCTGATGACCCTGGTGTGTCTCCCAGCTCCACGACCCTTTTGAATTGATCTTGTAGTCCTTTAAGTGTCCATGGACCCCAGTTGGGAAACCGATGGGCTGGAGTGCTCATCAAAAATGTCTGCCTTCAGAAGCTATACTCTCACTATAGTACCACACTGTTCCCACGCTTCTCTTGATATCTCGCTTTCTCTCTATTTCCTTCATTCCCTCCTTTTGTCTCTGACTCTTCTTTCAAACAGTCCTTCTCTCTCAGTCTGTTTCTCTCTCTGAATCTCTCTAACTTTCTACCTTGATCCAATGACTTTCTTTTCTATGGCTCACCTTGTCACTAAGCTCCACTGTAGATTGGTAAATACTTACCTTTGCTCTGCTGGCTCAAAGCCATGCTGCGCAGGATGGATTTTTTTTGGGGCAGTGCCACATCCCAAGTTCACTTTCACATTGCAGCCTGATGCAGCTAAGTGGTCACATGGATAATCAGCATAAGGATATGTAGCCACCTACTGTATTTTGCTTTGGTTTTAATGTTCCACAAAAGACTTTGAGATGTCATCCCAATGTGAAAGCTGTTATATAAATGTAAATGATTGTTGTTGATGCAGGCCTTATCAGAAATAAATAGATATGTTCTTTATATAAACGTTCAGACAACACAAATAGATATTCTGGGAATGTTTTTACATATCCATTATCCAGTGGGAAGAAAAGATTTTAATCTCAAACTTTATTTAATTATGAGTTTTTGAATTTCTTTCTTTCACTTTTCTTATTGTTCATGTTTAATAAGCTTCTTGTATTATATTACCCATTCATAATCATATATCCCTCAATTTTCATTACATTAATGTACATTAATGAAAATAGCCTCTGTTCTGTAATCCTGGTCTTTCTTTCCTGAACCATTCTAACACACCAAAGTCCTTTTGAAAGTAAGATGCTCAAAACTATAAAATGAAGTTTATCCTGCGATGTTCGATAACTTTTGTGCTTAGAATGGAAAATATCATTACAAACATGCATCAAAAAAATTCTACAATGTATAATATCCTTAATATCTAAATTCACTCTGTAATAAATGCTCCACATAGAGATACTTCTCTAATTTTGACATATATACAATGCTTACCTTCTTCAAGTTAAGTGTTTCTGGTCTACAGTAAAACATTCCCAGAGAACTTTGAGCCTTCAGACTGGCTTTTGGGTTCCCATCATCTGCGGCAAGAAGCCATAGTCTTCAAAAAGCAAAGTAATCCACAGTGAAAGTAATGATCAACGAAATTAGGTATGTCTTGAACAGAATGCCTATCTTACCTCTCAGTTTCTTCATCAGACCATTGAACACCATACCCTTCAAAGTAAGCTGTACCAAGGTTGTACCACGCTGGATATTTCAAATACTTTGCTTTTGGATCATCAGACTGTGTGATTATGTTCATGCATTCTATACCTCGTGCCTGCCAAAAGCACAGTGTTGTTAGGCAAGATTATACAAACATGAGGCAAGTTGCTAGTTTTGGAACATTGGAACATATGAAATGTTCACATTTTCAGTACTCCAATGAGCACTCCCAGGTCCAGTACAACACTGGCCCAAGTATGATGTGAATGAGATGGCTAAAATAATGAAAGATATTAACAATCTTATATGGTACTCATCTCTTTCCTCTAGTAGAGGATAATAATATATAATAATCTTCCTTGCACTTGATAGAGGGCCTTTGCAATATATTCTGTGAAGTGTTTTGTGACATCTCAAAGTGAATTAACTATACTTTGTGGGCGAAACAAAATCCAGGACAAAGGAACAAATCTTAATGTTAGAGCTGGGCATTAGGCATGAGATCAGAAAGCATTTCTTCAAAAGGAAGGCTGTGAAAATATGGAATGCACTGCCCCATAAGGCCTGAATCAACTCAGGCAGAAATCAATTGGGATATTTAAAATGGAGATGGATAAATATTTTCTCATTTTGCACTTCTTTTTTCTGAATAATAGGATATCACTTTAAGAACACAAAAACCTTCCATGTTTGAAATGGTTAACAACAACAACAACTTGGATTTATATAGCGCCCTCCACGCCAGACGGCGTCTCAGAGTGCTTTACAGTAACGGATCCCGGGACCGAGCCAAGGGGGTGAGAGGAAGGTGACCAAAGGCACGGTCGAAAAGAAAGGTCTTCAGCAGAGACTTGAAAATGGGAAGGGAGGGAACGAGACGAAGGGAGTGAGGAAGGCAGTTCCAGAGTCTCGGGGCATAGTGGCCGAAGGCTTCAGCGGTTTTGAGGGGAGGTATTGGTGGAGACGGGCGATGCATCGGAGGTGGAAGAAAGCAGTGCTGGTGAGGGACCAGATGTGGGGGAGGAAAGATAATTGGTGGTCGAACCTGACGCTTAGGTTGTGACGGGTTCGGAGAGTTTTAGGGGAGGTCGGGTAGGTGGAGGAGGTGAGAGTCGTGAGATTTTAGACGTTAACGGAAGCCAAAGAGTATGGCTTCTGTCTTGTCAACGTTCAGCTGAAGGAAGTTTGCACTCATCCAGTCCCTGAGATCTGACAGGCAGGCTGACAGAACATCAGGGGACTGGGGGTCGCAAAGAGAGGTGGTAATATAGAGTTGGGTATCATCTGCATACATATGGAAATGTACCCCATGTCTGTGGATGACATCCCCAAGAGGGAGCATGTGGATCAGAAAGAGGAGGGGGCCAAGGATGGATCCTTGGGATACCCCGCAGGTAAGAGCGGGAGAAGTCTTTTGTGCAGATGTACTGCTGGCGGTTTGTGATAAGGTTTGTAAATGATATCACTGTTACATAAGAACATAGTATACACAATAATGTTTAAATAAAAGTGTTTCATCCAACTCACAGTATTTTCTATGGTCCCCAAACCATCATAATGCATCACACCCAACTGATAGAGAGCTTGGAAATCAGTATCCTTGATTTTCTCAAATATTTGAAAAGCTTGTTTATACAAACCCTAAAATGATAAAACATTCTCACTTCAGGCATTGCAAGTTTGCTCCAGGAACTATTAAATCTGTAATTATTTTTTACAAGCCAACCTATTTTTGAGTTAGACCACTGTCACTTGCAACACATGCCATCTTTTTGGATGCATGAGCTGCATGTTTTGAGAGATGTTGGGGGAGTAGAACCAATTAGTGAAGAGTATCACAGAACATTTTCATTTGAATCTGGACCGCTATGTGGTTACCAGTGAACTGCAAGATTCAATAATTGAACATGTTGTTGGGACAGAACTGGCGGAAGTACAACGTGGTTGCTCAAGAGTAAAAGACGGATGTGTTGATATTCATTCTTAAATGAAAGCAGAACTGTAGCTATGGCTTACTCCTCATCACGGAAAAATAGCCAGCAAAAAAGTATTTTCCACATGGATGACTTATTCATTGTATAAAAGTGATAACAAGAGTCTATCTCATGTGAACTGTTTGGGCGAACAGGTTTGGAAGCAGCTTTCAAATGTCAGTTATGTCAGTCTACAGTGTATACATTGTTAAACTGTCATTGTTAAACTGACCTGGTCAGTTTAACAATGTTATCTCCAGATGTCATTGCAAGCTGTAAACATAATTTTATTAATCAATGAAGTTTTTGCTCACCTCTTCAAAGTAAAGCTGACCGAGAAGAAAAGAAGCATTTGGATCTCCATTTGCAGTCCTTTGTTTTAAGATTTGTTCAGACTTTTCAAAATCAGTAAGAGTTCTGGGCGGCAAATCTGAGAATAGAATAAATACACACAGCTTCTAATAGAATAACATTTGCGCAGATAATCTGTACCGGTTAACTGTTAACTATGGTCTGGTACCATGGGAGATTGGTACCAAGGTGTAGGTAGGTTTGCATTTGTAACTTCACGGGCCTTCAGTTTCCAATTTCAGTCCAAGAGCCAAGGCTTAGCACTTAGCGACTGGGAAATACAGTACATATGTATGTGGGTGTGTGGGTGGAGGAGAGGAAGAGAAAATAAATAGTAAATCTGTAGCCAAGTCATCTTGTACCTCACAACAACCAGATCAATAACAACAGAGACACAAGCAGAGTTTTGCAAAGCATTGAAATCTGAGAAGGCTTAGGAGAATTTTTTTTTTACGAATGTCAAATTTAAAACAAATTTACAAATGACTAGGTTAAAAGGGTGGCCACAATACACTTCTGCTAATAGATTTTCTCTATGCGATACTATATTTTTATGAGTTTTCATTACGTTTGGCAAAAGAAAATAGCAAGAATGTGATGCGTAATAAGATGGGTAAAAAAAATGGTATACACTTGATCTGAAAATAACTGAATTGAACACCACAAATTTTCCAAACAAGGTGAGAGAATTTCCGCTCCTACAGTCTATGCCACTTCATAAAATCCAACCACTGTCTAACTGAGGAAACACATTGCATCCTCTTTTTCAATCTGTTCTCTTAAAAGCCCTGTAAAAGAGAATATTTGCAGAACTAATTGTCATATTCAAAGAAATCAACCAAAATCAAATGGGCATGACTAGAGAAATTCACAGTAATCAACCCTAGGGGAATAATCTCTTCTATAAGATTTTGATTGTGTAGAGGCCTTCTTAAATTCTAGGCAACTGGGAAACCTATTGCATAGCACAAATCATTGTTTCCCATTAGTGGATATACAGTAGTACTAATAGGGGTGGAAGACAAGTTTATAGTTCAGTTGAACGTTGATGGCATGGCACAACAGGAGAGAAAAGTACTGTAAAATAAGAAAGTCAATAGAAAGTACAATTTAGAATTTGTCAGGAAAAGCCTGCATGTGCCAGCCATGTGTATATATTAGTCAATTCCACATAATTTAAGATACGAACGATGTCACCAATCTGCTTATTATGTCCAAAATGTGTGAATTACTGAGTCAGCAGTCGGTCCATCTTGTTTGAAGATCCTTTTAACATCATTTACAAAGCCAATGAGTCTAGATGACGCCTCCACTCCCTAACCTGTTAGCAACTCTAGAGAATGCTAAACTTTCATATCAGCATTCATCTTTCAAATTATGCTGTTTATTTAATGCAAATTTTACAATTGATTCAACGAAGCACTGAGAAAATGTAGAATGGTAAAAAAATTAAGTGAAATATGACTACATATCCTGATTATCGCAGCTTTACCTCTGTACTGAACCTGTGTATTTAAACTTGAAATAATTAGTAGCACTAATTGAAACTAAAGTCCTATTTTATTTATCTGAAAGAAATTTACATACAATTTCAATGGTTTTCAACAGGATCAAGAATGTGCAAAATGTATTTTTTTTGTTACACCTACTCCTTATAAATTGAATCATTTTTCAAAAGAATTAGAGTAGATCCAATTTCTAAATATTCTTGTTACAGTATTACTATTTACCTGCATTCTGGACAACATTATTCAGCACCTCTGATTCTTCCTTCGTGATCTGCGTTACACTTGTCAGCAAGCTTGATATACTAGGTAAAGGTAAACATAGTGATTGCTGTTTGCTCTTTCATTAGGTTTAAGCCTCCAACTGGGAGGTTCATTGTGAAGGTAAAAGGACCTGGAAGGGCAGACCAGTCACTGGGGGCAGGAAGTCATCCCACTCAGCTCCTGTTAGCCCTGCAAGCCAAAGTTCTAACGGATAGGTGGTGCTAGCTGGAGAAGCAGCGGGAAAGCTTGCCAGACAGCGCTATCAATTGCAAGTGTAAGAAAATAAAATCAGCCAAATCTGTAAGGAAATAACGCTAATTCCTCTAACCAGATATCAGACTGTTTTATTATTATTCGTTCGTTATTTCCCAATATCCCGATGGGTCAGACCAAAGGCCGGTACAATCAACAGATCTTATAACAGAATAACACCACTATAGATATCTCGAGTTCAAGAGTTCAACAGTGTGTCTTTACAGCACACAAGCTTGATTCTTCATGCTTTCAGTCTTCTTGCTTACAGCTTTCAATCTTCCATCTGATATCCTCAGTCTTAGTGTTTCCAGCTCTCAGTCTTCCATCTCCCATACCCTTGTCTCCGCGACCCGGGATGGCCCCATCTCCCATACCCTTGTCTCCGCGACCCGGGACGGCCCCGTTTACAAAGTTAACGGAACTCTTATACCAATGTTCATCCAATCATGGTGCGGACATTAGATCACCCGGTCGAAATCATGCTGGGTTCACGTGAACACCTCATGGGGTGTACGTGCCTCAGCGCACATACACATTGTCCTTAAGACCCCTGTTATCTGATGCTTGTTATTTTGTGGTGTGGGATCATTAGTACATTCCTTTTAAGTGACTGGTTATTCCTTATCAGTATCCCGGGATGGTACCAACGTCCTCTAGTTTAAGCAACTTGCTCATTAATTGCTATTCTTGAGGGTTGCCTTCTGTCGGTTGGCAGGCCCTGTCAGAATCTAGCAACATATTGCTCAGTCGAGATCCTGTGTCGACTGGTATCTTGGACCGTTACCTCTGTGGGCTTGTTGTCATTTACTGATAAGAGGTGACCCCCTGCCGCTGTCTGTTATTCTTTCAAAAACAGAGAAAACCAGATGTGTCCTATCCCATGACTGTCAGTCCAGTTGTCCCCTGCACTTAATTTAAAAGTTAACCCATTCACAACATCTATTATGATTCTAGCAGTATACAAAAAGTGTATATTCTAACACAAGCTATGCAATTTTAGCTGCTTAGAGTCCTGCAATACCCCAATTCACACTCTAGGGTCCCCAAACCTTGGCTCTTGCCAACCTGCGCCTAATATGTTTCGGAATTAGGTAAGCAGGATGCATTCGGTCCAACAATCTATCTCTGGAATTTCCATGTGTTGATGGGATGGCCATTTAAGTTACCACTGTTCACTTGGTGGGCCACACCGTAATATTTTCTAAACATGCACAATACGTACCTGAAAATATTTAGAGTCATTGTGTGCATATTTGTTCAAATGTGCCAATTTCCACCATATGCACCATCTGAATGGCTATTTTTACTAACATTGTGAGCTATCATTGGCTTAATGGGCATGTTACGCATGCAATGCAGAATGCACAGGTTTGAATATATGTCTCATATTAAAAAGAGAAGAGTTGGTATTAATGATATAATGTACTGTACAGAAAAAAACTGTACAGTAGATTATATCAATAAGATTTTTAGAAACTATTGGGAGGACTGCCAAATATCCTCCCACGAGACGCTAACCTATGGGCCATATGTTTATCACCCCTGGTCTAGGCTATAATTTTAAACACCCAACAAGGGGAACCTCCGGACTCAAGAGGCCAAAGTGCTACAGAGACCCAGGCTGACATCTTGATATGGCGATTATTACTATAATTATTATTAACTATATAACTATAATTATGCCACATGGAGAACTGAGGGCTGTTTGAAGCCATTGAAAATATTCACAATTCAATGAAGCACACGTACATCACAAAAAGATAGAAAAGGCAGTGAAACCCTCTGAGTGATTACAGACAGGGCTAACAGTGAGTCTCAGTCAGCCCATCTGGAGCTCAATCCTCACTCACCTCATGCTGCTGCTGAAACACCCCCTCTGATAATTCCCCCTCCCCTCACTCAGCCATCACTATGGGACCCGCCACCTCACACCCTCTCATTGTTACCATGGAAAACGCCCACCCAGGCTTTCCACTGATCGCCCCCCACACCCCCCCACTCAAAGTCACCATAGAAACTGTCCACCTCTTCCCCCCCACTCCCCTTCCAATTTATAGTCAAAATGATCATACTCCAGGTCAGCTTGTCATTGGCTAACATGCATGAGAATATCTAACTTAACTGAAACAATATTTCAAACAATAATTCAGTTCTGATTACAATAGTTCCACATCATAGAATATTACAGCACAGAAGGAGGCCATTCAGCCCATCGTGCCTGTGCTAGTTCTTTGGAAGCGCTACCCAATCAGTTTCACTCTCTTGCTCTATCTCCATATCCTTGCAATGTTTTCCTTTTCAAGTACCTATCTAATTCACTTTTGAAAGTTGCTATTTTAATCTGTTTCCAGCACCCTTTCAGGCAGTGCATTCCAGACCTTAACAACAACAACAACAACATGATTACATTCAACTCTCTGTGTAAAGAAATTCTCCTCATCTCCCCTCTGGTTCTTTTGCCAATTATCTTGAATCTATGTGCGGTAGTTCCTGACCCATCTGCCAGTGGAAACAGTTTCTTCTTATCTACTCTTTTAAAACCTCTCACAATTTTGAACACCTCTATTAAATCACCCCTTAAACTTCTCTGCTCCAAGGATAGCAACCCCAGCTTCTAGACCATCCAAATAACTAAAGTCCCTCATCCATGGTACCATTCTCGTAAATCTCCCCTGCACCCTCTCCAAGGCCTTGATATCCTTCCTAAAGTGTGGTGTCCAGAATTGATACAATACTCCAGTTGAGGCCTAACCAGTGACTTATAAAGATTTAGCAGAACTTCCTTGCTTTTATACTTTATGCCTCTATTTATAAAACCAAGGATCCCATATGCTTTTTACCACTCTATCAACCTCTCCTGCCACCTTCAAAGACCTGTGTATGTGAACCCCCAAGCCTCTCTGCTCCTGAACCCCCTTTAAAACTGTACCATTTAGTGTATATTGCCTCTCCTCATTCTTCCTCACACTTCTTTAGATTAAACTTCATCTGCAATGTGTCTGCCCATATAGCATCTTATCACATTGTAGAAACATCTAAAAGCGATTCAGAATATACTGTAGCAACTGAGCCAGGCTGACACCTAACTGTCGTATAAATGCATAGGAATAGAAGCAGATCATTCAGCCCTTTAACACGCTCACCATTTTAGTGGATGATAATTGAACTGCAAATTAATACTTAATCTAAAGATTGAGTCATGTGGCTTCGGACACCAGATAATCAAGCTCACAGAGTCCAACTTAGTTTAACAATTTATTATTGGAACTCCAAAGGTACAGGAAAGACATAGTTACTTATTCTGGAGAACATATGTACAGTGGCTTCAGAGTGCTGTATTCTCGAGTGTGCTCTTGTCTTCCTAGGTCTGTACAGTAGAACTCACATAAGTCTTATCGTTTTAAATCGTATAATTGCTGAAGTCGCACATTCATCCGAGAAACATTCAGTTTTCTATCAAAACCACTTAGATTTCTTTGCATGCCTCGTATTAATCGCCTCCTAATGTGATTGTAATGGCATTCTCCAACCGTCCATTACTCCTGCACTTACCGTTTTATTGAATCACGAAAAATGGCACCCTGACTCTTTGATGCATGCGCCCTTACTGTCTGGCTGCGTTGAATTGCGGGAAATGTCGTCTGACCCATCACCCCATGTGCATTTACTGGCTGGTGACAAACTACCACATGTGCACTTACTGGGTGCATTGAATTACGCATGCCCAGTGTAGATTATTGATTAAATCAGACTTTATACAACATACTGTAACTCGGTCTTCGCCTAAATCATATTAAATACTATGGTCCTGATTGATCTGACTTATATGAGTTTAACCTTATTGAAAAGCAACAGCTACACTGGCGACAGTTATACCTAATTTGTTTACTTAGCCTTTCCTTCAACTCTAACTACAATATCATCTGGTTTGGTTCACAGATATCGTTTTTCTCGCTCTTACTCCTCACCTAACAAAGATGATTTGATTTAATTAACATGCCTTCTCTACATGACTACATCAGCAAAAACAAGGACGTTAGATAAGGAAAAAGTTTGCACATTTCTTTTTGTGCATTACCGCACAAAACTGAGCAAGGAAAAGCCAAGCAACCATTAATCAGGTCTAACAAGGTTATTACAAAGTTATCAGCACTCGCCTTGCAAGTGAGAGGACCGTCGGGGTTCAATTCCTGGGCAGGTTGAAACCTTGGGTAAGTTTTCTTACTCCACATGTCTCTGTTTATCTAGCAATAAGTAGGAACCTGGTTGCTATTCGATTAGCGGATCACTAACCGGGGGGTAATAATCCCTTAAAAAAAAATGTGGTCACTCAATACATTAGAATACATTAGAATATACAGAACAGAAACAGGCCATTCGGCCCAACAGGTCTATGCCGGTGTTTATGCTCCACATGAGCCTCCTCCTGCCCTTCCTCAACTAAGCCTTCAAGCCTAACCTTCTATTCCTCTCTGCCTCATGTACCTATCTAGCTTTCCCATAAATACATCTATGCCAATTGTCTCAAAAACTCCTTGTGGTAACATGTTTCACTTTACAGCATAATCTTTGAAGTGCTTTGAGACATATCAATGATGATAAGGCACTTTATGAAATACAAGGATTATTATATTATTTTCAGCAAAATTTCACTTAAAGGTACAGTTATACAAATGTTCAGCAATTTTCTGTTATCGGCAAAATGCATAGCAGTGCTTCAGCATAATAATAATAATAATCCTTGTATTTGATATAGTGCTTTTCACATCTTCTAGACATCTCAAAGCGTTTCACAGAATATACTGTAAAGTGAATTGACTGTATATTTGTGGGCGAAATGCAGCAGTCAATTGCGTACAGCAGTGTCACACAAACAGTCATGGATTGAGTCACCAAATTATTACTTTTTTTTAGGGATTATTATCCCCGGAATAGCAATCCGACAATTGACTAACAACCGGGTTCCTACTTACTGCTAGGAAAACAGGGGCGTGTGGAGTAAGGAAACTTGCCCAAATTTCGCCCTGCCGGGAATCAAACTCAAGCCTTTTGCTTGCGAGGCAAGTGCTCTACCCACTGAGCTACAGGAATCCACGAATGTTCAAATGAACAGTTTTAGCGGTCTACCATATCATCTCCCTGCCTTTCAATGTATCAGTTGATACCCCTGCCTACCAAATATTCACCTACTTCCCTCCTAAATATTTCAATAGAATAATTAAACAAACATTAAAAAACTGGTTATACACTATTTTGGCTTAATTCATCCAACTATTAGTAAAATGCTATTTTTGATAGATCTCACTCAAAACCATGACTCTGCAAGCTGCTTCCTTGGCAGGAAACTGGGACTGGAGGTGCTCAGGAAACTGTACTGCAGCAGTCAGTCTAGTTTGCTCAGATTTTAATCTACACTCATGCTGTTTTGGGTCTTCATTTTGAACAGTGTAAAAAAAAGAAATGTTTTAAATAGTAGATCATTGCTGGCAAATTCACACCTTTAGCAACCAAGCTCCTGAAATGCTCTTTAAACACTGCCACGCATGGCGTCCCTCAGGGCTCTGTCCTTGGCCCTCTCCTTTTCAATATCTATCTGCTCCCCATTGGTGACATCATCGGCAGACATGGGGTCAACCTCCACATGGACGCGGATGACACTCACCTCTACCTCTCTGCTTCCACCCTCGATTTCCAGGACCACTGTTGTCCTCACAGACTGCCTGTTGGACATCAAGTCCGAGACGAGAGCTAACTTCCTGCAGTTGAATGTCAACAACAACAACAAAATTACATTTGTAAAGTGCCTTTCACATCGGGAGGACGTCCCACGACCGAGGCTCTCCTGCTTTGCTATATAAATCCAAGTTGTTGGTATTGTTGCCTCCTTCAAGACCCATCTCAAGACCCTCCTGTTCAACCGTGCCTTCGATCACTCTCCTTCCCCACCCTACTCCCTCCACCCTCCCCATCCTGACCCCAGCTCAGGTCCGAAACACTAATTGTCCAGCGCCTTGGGACGTCCTCTCGACGTGACAGATGCTACACAAATGTAATTTGTTGTTGTTGTTGTTGGATAAAAAATGCCTGTTTTACTGCCATTCCAGCTGGAGAATTTTATTTGGAAACCATTGCATGATATTGTAGGAGGTGTCGTTACAAAAAGATGTTTCTCATGTTCGCTTTCTTAAATATATTAAGCATCCGCAGTAACAAACCGTGCTACAGGGACAAAATGATACCATTTTAGGGACCTACAGTTGTGGGCTGGTATTTTTACACCCAAGAAAGAAGATAATCCATCATTTTGGAGGTCTTTTGAAACAGGCTATCCAAATGAGTATGCTACTGCCTTTCTATTTGCAAAATAGATTGTGCTTCACAAACACACAAATACAACTGCAGTTGCTATTGTCGGATTAAAAGGCTAAACGTGATCTGAAGACGTGGTCCAGGTGCTGAAAGATGGTCAGCAAATCGAATTTCAATTCTTTTCATTTTGCAAAAAAAAAAAGCGGGTTTCATTTCTTTCTCTTTTCAACGCCTGGTCGGTCTGCAAACTCGAGAGAAAAAACGATCCCAAGCGGATCCGAAAATGCGTGTGCACCCGAGAAAGAATGCAAGTCTGCGATTGCTGTGCATTACGTGTGGCTTTGGAAATAGGCGGTGCAGGTTTCAGGGTGAATGTCTGCTGCTGGGAGCAGAGGGGGAGAGGGGGAGGACGTGTGTACGTGTCTGACTGCACATTGCAGCACAATCGCTGCTGGTGATGTGATAGCCACTCGCCAATTCTGCTGTGGACCGTCAAAGCCCATGTGCATAGTCACGTCCCTCTGCAGTCCACACATACCATTGGTTCTGCTGCATGATTTATAGGCGAAGCGCAGTTTCCTTGATCCACCCCCACCCCTTCGATTTGTAGCTGCACAGGGCAGAGCCCACACAGCACAGCTCAGCACAGCACAGCCCAGCTCAGCACAGCACAGCTCAGCACAGCACAGCCCAGCTCAGCACAACTCAGCACAGCCCAGCCCAGCCCAGCACAGCCCAGCTCAGCACAGCCCAGCCCAGCCCAGCACAACCCAGCTCAGCACAACCCAGCACAGCCCAGCTCAGCACAGCTCAGCACAACCCAGCTCAGCCCAGCACAACCCAGCACAGCACAACCCAGCCCAGCACAGCACAGCTCAGCCCAGCACAGCACAGCCCGGATAACTCAACAGAGTCGGAGGCTGCTCCTCGCATACTGGGCTGCAGTTACAAGAAGGGAGTGGGGTCTCTGAACCAGTCGTTCGGATCTCTCACGCTATGATTCTGTTGGATTATAACCCCGAGGTAAATAAGCATTCGCGTAGCACAACATTCCTGACTGACTGACTGACTGGCTTTCTGCTTGTGTGCGGCGAGCAAAACACGGGTGGGATTTACAAACGCAATGACACAATAAATCACAGTTGTTATTGTCGGGAATGTGACAATGACCTGAAGGCACAATGGTCCACAACAGCCACAATGTGCTGAAAAGACTCTCAGCAGATCTATTTTTAAGCAAACCAGAGATTTTCGAAATAAGGCTAATTTCTTTTTTTTTTTTGAACGCCTGGCAAAATCTGCAACTCGTAGAATTTATCCAGAGCGGGTTCTGAATTTGTCTTTGCGTTTTTAATTACAGTATCTGTTTTGGATGGGAAATGTAGCTTTGCTAAGATTGCGGGCTTTCTTGCCCAATTTACATCAAGAGCATCGTACAAATCCCCATTTCAGATCAGCAAATAGTTGCTTTGATTCGACGGTGTTGGTAAGTGCCCCCGAGGCGCTGTCCGGCGTGAAAGATGCCATACAAATGCAAGTTGTTGTTGTTGTTGTTGGTAGGATTGATGTACAGTTGTAGCCTCAGCGTGATTTTACGAATGCGGAATTGGCACTCTCGTTATGCTCAGAAAAAACACAATCAATGCACTTCACAATATATTCTGCAATGTGCTTTTACATGATAAAGCGCTATATTGATTGCAACTGCAAGGATTATTATTTTTGTCTTGTAGGTCGAGTGCTTGAATGAACTAATGCAGGCAGGTACTGCAGTGAACTCTCCGGGCTGTTTAGGCCAGACTCCAGCACATCTAGCAGCATTTGGCGGTCAAGCCTATTGCTTGCTTTGGTTTCTACACGCTGGAACGGACGTCAACCAACAGGTAGGATCGTTCCCCCCAAAATAAATAAATCACATCAAATTACTTTATAAATGATTTTTCTTTAGTGTGATTTGGTTTATATATACTCTCAACTTTGAGTCAGAAAGTTGTGGGTTTGAGCCCCATGCCTCACATCCAGACTTTTGAATTCATAGTGTTGGCTGGCACTCCGAAGCAGTGCTGGGGATGCTGCATTGTCAGAGGTGCTGCCCTACGGATGAGTCTTTAAACTGGGTTCCTGTCTGCCCGTGCAGGTGAATGTTAAAGATCCTATTGGCACTAATTCAGAAATAAAGGAAGTTCTTCCTGCTGTCCTGGTCAACAATCCTTCAGATAAAATTGTTCATTCACTTCCTGGCTGTGACATTGCTGTGCACAAAATTGGGGTATCGCATTTGTCTACAAAATACAGTTACTACAACTTTACAGTAAATCCCCTGAAGAGTTAAGAAATCCTTTCACTATGCAAGAATTATTATTTAGCAGGAAAGTAAAAGAAAGAAAGAAATCCTGTAAATAATCAATACCGATAGGCTTCTCCTCCTATCAATACTAATAGCCTCCCCTCCACTACCATCCACAAAATCCAATTATTCAAAACTCTGCCGCCCGCATTCTCACCCGCACCAAACTCTGTTCCCCGATCACCCCAGTCCTTGCCAGACTGCACTGGCTGCCTGTCCCAGAGAGGATCGACTTCAAGATCCTCACCCTTGTCTTCAAATCCCTCCACTCCTCTGCACCCCCCTACCTCTCTGATCTCTCTCCTCAAAACAGTACCCATTGCCTTCGTTCCTCTGGGTCTGGCTTCCTCCTCGTCCCCCGAGTCCTCCGCTCCACCCTTGGCGGCTGTGCTTTCAGCCACTATGTCCCGAGGCTCTGGTACTCCCTTCCTCACTCCCTTCGCCTCGCTCCCTCCCTTCCCATTTTCAGGTCTCTGCTGAAGACCTTTTCGACCGCGCCTTTGGTCACCTTCCTCCCCCTCCCCATGGCTCGGCCCCGGGATCCGTTACTGTGAAGCGCTCTGAGACGCCGTCCGGCGTGTGGGGCGCTATATAAATCCAAGTTGTTGTTCTCATTAAGTACTGTATAAAAAACACATTGGGTCAGCAGAACTGATGGGGGATGTTTACATGGAGGTTAAAGATCCCATAACGTTTTACAAAAAGAGAAAGGAGTTTCTGCTAGTTGTCCTGGCCAAAACCCCCCAATAAATATCAATCATTTATGTATAGGCTGTTAATTACGGTGGTCAAATTGCTGCTTTTATCACCTACAAACTATAGAGTTACTAAACTTTACAGTAAATTCTGTGAAACTTTTGAAATATTTTGTAGGTGGGATAACGACCTGTAGCAAGTGCAAGAATTATATTAGCTGGCTGACATAAATCACCAACAATCAGTTAAAATGCTAACCGTACAGCTAATTTAGCCAATGTTGATTTGATTCTTTGGAGTGGAGGTCATGTTTCGACTGCGCAGGATCAGTAATGCCCTGATTGTTTTTCCAGATGTGAGTCAGAATCAGTTGATTTCCGGGCATATACTGCTTTCCATTCTTTCAAGAAGATTTTTTTTTTGGAGACGGTATCCATTTCACTAACCTCCTTTCGATCCTAATATTTGTCCATTGTCTCACACCACCAACCAATTTAATTTTGTGCAGCCGTATATTCCAGCCAGCTCATTCGGCTGGTCTGTTGTTCTCTCCCCATTCCCTTCACTCTACTCTTGAAAGCCATGCCTTCAAATACTGTGTTTCTGTTCTCAGCAATATTCTTCCAAAACTACTATGCTTGCTTGTCTCACTCGCTGCCTTCAAGAACATAGAAACATATCTTGGTAACCATGACTTTTACCATCATCTTTAAATATCATATTTGCATACTTTATGTCCACCATAACATTTGTCAAGCAAATTAATATATTATGTGAGAGGCACGGTATAAATCCCAAGTTGTTGAAGGGTGAGTGGGTTTCTGATCTCAAATCAGGCTTCAAACAACTAAGCCACCCAAATGTTGGTTAAAATGGAAATGTGTTGGATATACTGTAGTTGCCTTGATTGCTATATGAAATGCTGTTAAGTTGTATTTCAGTCATTCCGTGCTTAAAGAATCAGAATTTGAATTGAAAAAATGGCAACATTTTAAAAACAAGTGTATCTGAAATGCAAATTAGCTTGTTTAATTTGTGATTCAGCTAATTCACCTTAAGGATAGAATGTTTAATAACCTCAACCTGAATTATTAACATTTATCCACAAGAATTAAATCACGTTATATTTTCCTATGAAGTAGAGATAATGTTTGTCAATATTACACTACTTACATTGGTATTTTTGTGAATATGAAATAAATTTAATGCAGCATCTCTCTACCCATAGTATTGCCCATCTACCCATATACTCCAATGTCAAACAACTTTGCACAGTTTAACAAGAGCAACATTTTACGTTAGAATTGTCACTCTTTTCCAGGATGATTTGGGAGAGGCTGCCATTCACAAAGCTGCCAAAACCGGAAGCTTGCAGTGTATCAGCTTACTTGTTGCTTCAGCTGCAAGAATTGAGTAAGTAATTAGGTGTGTCAATGACGACAATAAAATTCTGTTGTATACTTTCTTCTCCCCCCCACCCCACCCAACTCCCATCCCGTAGTATAAAGCACTCTCACATTCTGGTATCTGATGGTCCTGCCCTAACCGGCTGATAAATGTGTTACACCCAAATTCCCGTGCTAACTAGCCAGCTCCCCACGTATATAAAGGGCCAACTTCTGGGTTGTCAGGTCACTGTTAACAAAACTTCCTGTGTTTGCTTTCTCCCTCATATCTGTGCCATGATCCGCTCTGCCTTCCCCCACCTCTGCAACATTGCCCGACTCCGCCACTGCCTCATCCCTCAGGCCGCCATAACCCTCATACATGCATTCGTCACCTCAAGGCTCGACTACGGAAACTCCCTCCTTGTCGGCCTCCCCAACTCTTTCCTCCACAAGCTGCAAATCATCCAGAACTCTGCAGCTCATGTCCACTCCTGCACCAGGTTCCATGACCCCATCATCCCCACCCTTCGCCCAGCTCCCTGACTCCCCATCCCCCAGACGATGGAATTCAAAATCATCGTCCTCACTTTCAAGGCCCTCCACGACCTTGCCCCCTCCTACATCTCTGACCTGCTGACCCCCTATCAACTTGTCCGCTCCCTCTGTTCAGCAGGCTCCAGGCTGCTCCATGTCTCCCGCCCGACCTGCACTACTACCATCAGCAGCCGAGCTTTCAGCCTCGCTGCCCCCACCCTCTGGAACTCCATTCCACAATCCCTTTGCTTTGCTCCCTCTCTTGCCTCCTTCAAGGCACGACTCCAAACCCTCCTTTTTGACCGTGCAATCAGCCGCCCTCACACCCCCTCTGCCCTCCCTCATCCCAACCCTGCACCCCCCCACGCTCAGGTCCTGGTCCCTGACTGTTGAGCGCCTTGGGACGTGCTCCTGACATGAAAGGCGCTTTACAAATGTAATGTTGTTGTTGTAGTATCACACATGGTGCGGGAAAGGGAGGTCATTTCACTTGCTGTAATGACACTGTGCAGCAAGTGATATCGCTTGCGAATATCCAGGAAGTGCTATCAGTGGCAACCCGACAAACTTGAAGCCAGCCATTTTTGTTCTTTGTTCATAAAACAGTGTTGGAGATATTCTGACCCAGAATACATTGTTATTAATGATGTTGCCCTGTACTTCAAAACATTGTATTGCAGCATGATTGCATGTCTTCGCAGTAATTTTCAAAATCACATCGCAATACCTCTGGTCAAATACCCACATAGGCAGTGACTAGATATAGATCCAGTGGATTGCAATGCTATATATTTCTAAGAAATAACTCACTGAGTAACACGATCCATCTGTGGCACCATAAGTGATTTGCATTCATTTTCAGATGTTTGCAACTTCAACATTAGTTTCAGCAGCTGACTACTTGCTATACTTACTATATAGTTACTATATCTGCTAAATTGGTTGCATATGGTTAAATGCTAAAAAAGTATATTACTGATTATATTTACATTTAAAATAATAGTTTGGCACATAATCTTTGTATGTTTGGGCTGAATTTAACAAAATGTTGTTGTGTCTCTTGTAATTTCTCAACTTTAAATGAGTGGGTGGGTGGAGAGAAACAATTGATCCAACAGTAGAAACCAACACAATCGGATGATCAAGGGGATTTCCTCATTTGTCAAAGAATAGATTTTAAAAGGGAGTTTTTAAAAAGTTAACATTTTACTTTTAGTGGTAAGAATTGTGGGTTACACAGAAATTTTCAGAGCAGGAGGCTATTCAAGCCATTGCTATATCTTTTTATTAAAATTATGTATTACTATAGGCTTATTACATGACTGATAAGTAACTTTCAGGGCTTGTTTGCTTCACTATTCAGTACTTACCTTGCCACTTTTAAGCCTAAAAACTAATTTTTACTCCTCACCATGTAAGTTGTTAATAGGAGGGTATGGTGTGAGAAACTAAACAAATAGTTATATTTCTGATTACTAACTTGATAACTCTCGAGTGAAGTATTCCTACAACTTTCTCTATGGAGATTTTGAGCATATCCTAGTTAAATATTGATGATAATAACGACTATTTAAAAGTTGATTTTAGGAGCTTCACATGTTGAGGAAGAAATCTTAATTTTGCAGAGCTCATTTCTGAACATGATAGTTCACTGCCACAATGAAGAGAGTTTTTATTAGTTTTCCTTAAAAGTAATGTTTCTCTTTTGTAGTAATTAAATGAGATCTAATTTCTGCTTAGACTCTGCAATTGTGCTGGACAGACTGCAGAAGATCTTGCATTATCCCACGGACATGCTGATTGTGTAAATTTCTTGGCAACAATACGAACGACACGAAGCACACAGCCCCAACTTCACGATGGACAGTTGCCAGCAAACAGCAGGGACAGGGGAGGGCTTGTACACAGGCCAGCTGGCTATAAACGCATGTGTGGCGTATTCGAAGCTGACAAGAAGAAGGCCAAAATCGATGGTAAGAAAGCTAACTTACTTCTGTTCATTTCTCTGGTAAGAATTTTAAGTCAATAGGTGGATAAAATTGCTTTTGATTCCACTAATTATAACAATGACATTATTTTCAATTTTTGAGTACAGTGTAGAATTAGAAAAAGCAAACTGTAAATAGTATCTACCAGTGACAAAACTTTTCTTGGACTAGTTTATTCTGATATTTGATTGTACATAAAATCCTAAAACGCATAATAGCAACAGCAGCTTGTGTTTATATACAGTAACATCTCCATTGACTTTACAGATGGTACCAGTTATGAAGCAGGGTGGGTGGGGAGGTTTGGAAGTGACCGTAGGCACAGCTAGAGGTAGATTTTTAGGTGGCTTTTAATCCAGGACTTGATGTGAGTCAAGGAATCAAAGATAGAAGCAGTAGGGTGAATTTGGGTGTCAGCAGCATCCATGTTAAAAGTCACCCCATGTTTGCTGATGTAATTCTGTATATCATGCACGCACTCATCTCAAGGGCAAGGTGCTATATCAATTGCAAGATTTATTATTATTTGCTGGGAAGTTGGCAAGTGGGTCCAATGGAGGATCATGTTAAAAATGAACTTGTGCAACAGCGAGGTATGTTCATATAAATGGATTCCATCGATCCAACAAAACCGTTTGTACCTATAATCCAGATTAATTTTTTTTTAGAAATGTTGTCTGCAAACTGGCTGCCACGTTTCAAACGCAAAATACAAGGATATTACACTTTACAATATATCCTATGAAGCGCTTTTTGAGACAATGACCAAATTACATTTGTATATCGTCTTTCACGTTGGGAGGACATCCCAAGGCGCTGGACAATCAGTGCTTCAGACCCGAGCTGGGGGTTGGGATCGGAGAGGGCGGGGGGGGGGGGGAGGGTGACCGAAGGCACAGTCGAAGAGGGTCTTCAGACAGGTCTTGGAAGGAGGCAAGGAAGGGGGTGAGGCAGAGCGACTGCAGGATGGAGTTCCAGAGGGTGGGGGCAGTGGCTGAAGGCCCGCCTGCCAATGGTACTTTTCGATGATGTGATAAGGCGCTATATCAAATGCCAAGAATTACGATGATATAAAACTTCCTCACTTCACTTACTTATTAAGGCTTGTTAACCTTCATGTTTTTCCATTTAATAGGTATTCAACAATCGAATAAAGAATTTTGTAAAGGTGGTAGAACGGAACATTTACTGTCACTGCAGGAGGTGAGATCATTGTGAAGAATTAGCAGAATCAGTGGCTGCATTGGGAAACAATGACAGATTTTAACAGAATACTTAAATGGCAAAATGTTAAAGAAACGATGAACAGCAGGATACACTCAAACTGTTTTCTTGTGCATGGAAGGTTCAATGAAGACATTTTGTCATGCAATCATTTTTTTTTGTTTTCTGCAATATGTACTAGCCTAGTATTGCAGTTTGAATAACAGTAATGGACATGAGAGAGAAAAATTGAGGACAACAGAATGATTCGTGACGAAGTGGACATTGTTTGCAAGTTGAATTTTTGAGTGTAATCAAGTACAGATCGCTCCAAATGAGCACAATCTGTCTTTTTTGCAACTTATCCTTCGAATGACAGGATTTCCACAGAAAACATTGAAGACAGTTATATCAGTGGAAAAACAAGAGCCTTGTGAAATAATTCTAGTTTCTGATCTAGATGGTACATCTACCAATTTGAGAACTGAGCCCGATACTTTCCTTCAGAAACAGAATATAAATGAACATTGTATTGTGTGAGAGCTTTAACTTTAGAACTGATTGGTGAAAAAAGTATTGATTAACTTTTATATACATAAATTAATTGTCATTAGATTAAGGATTATTGGAACCTGGGAAGTATACATTTTCATTTACAGAAATGGATACAAAGATCAATAGATAGAGCTGTATTTATGTGCTGTATTTGACATGGAACAGTTTGATATTCCAAGTATTTCCAATATTGCCTGTACAATAAACTGTTGCCTTTATGCAAATTCATCTGCAAAAATCATGCTTCATTTTCAATATGTCAATATTCTAAGTATATCAATCAATAAGTAGAACTACAGAAAAGTAATCTGACTATAGTTTTTTTAAACAAACCTTCCCTACTGTGATAAAACTGTTTTAGATCAAGATAAAATCTGTTTACACCGAAAAAAAATCATACACAATATTTCTTTAGACAATGTGCTGAAAAGTTGCCTCAAATGATGCTTGGCTTCAACTGAAGAGCTGCAACAAATGGAAGTATTTCAGGCAGGTTTCTTTTCTAATGCCTTCCAAGTGAATGAATTTCAACTGATTTTACAAGTCTTCAGCTCACAAGTTAATATTTTTAACAAACTCATCACATTTGAATATGGTTTGAATGTTTAAGTGCAACCAGTAGCTGCGTTTGGTGGCAATGACAGATCTTAACAGGATACTTGAATGGCAAAAGATTTACTATACTGTACTTTAGGTACATCAACGTGTACAGTATTAGTTTAGCTTCAGAGATTTTTTCACCAAGTTTCTCAGATAAGTATATTTGTAAACTTCAGTCAATTATAATTCATTGCTTTTTATTGTAACTTCAGATGATTTAAACAAGGCTACTGATAGCAATTTTACTGTTTTAATACAGAAGTATCAAGACTGAGGAGTTGGTATCCAGGTAACATGAATAACAGATATGGCATTGCATGCATCTAGCCTTTTTTTTAAAAAAAGAACATTTATCCTAGGCCAGGTTGGAAATGAATCAGTTGTCCCCTCAGTAAGTGCCTGAATACATAACCTCTAAATAGAAAAATGCATAGCTTCACAATTATACTGCACATTGCACATGAAGCTATTTAAGCAACAAGTAGTGAATATATGTTTATCCTCCGTTTTTATTATAGTACCATGTAAATCATACTCAATACTTCAGTAACCCTTTTGGATTGAAGCATACAGAGGTTGCAAGAGTCCTGTGCATCTTAGAATTCGGTCTCTTTCCCTTTTCAGTTAAAGCTCTGTAAAACACGAGCTCTAAACACCTGACGGTCTTTGTGGCAAGCAGAGGTTGAAAGATTCCATTGGATTCCAGAAATCTATTCCTTTCCAGTCAATACCCTGAAACATGCAAGAGAGTTAAAGTTAATACAACAGTCTTAAGTCTTAACTCTATGCATCAACAGCCCAACAACTAATGAGGAATCAGTGCTCAATTTAATTTTGGATACAGAAGACCCATAGATAATAATCAGCTCCTGTTAACCCTGCCAGCCAAACCCCCAAAAGGTGAGGTGGTCCTAGCTGGACAAGCAGGGGCAACATTGTCAGACAGTGCTTTCGATGGCAATTTATGCGATTTTTGTTGGGTTAAAAACCCTAACCCAAACTCTAGGGTATGTCTATCAAGCCTCAGCTCTTGCCAATCTGCACTTAATGCTCTCTGAAATTAGGTAAGCACCTGTGAGAGTGCACATCCCATTCTAGACTACAAGTATAGCACACAGAACTCTTGGATACTCTTAAGCAGATAATGGGCTTCCGTGTGTATTAGCCACCTGGCTGACCAAAACAATTGGTTATTTTAGACAGACAAAAAGATTTTTAACAGAAACAAATCTGCTATTTATATTAATTGACAGAATCACTACCAAAAATGTTTGTGGCAGGATTGTCCATTGGAGTTTTAGTCATTGCTGCTGTATCTCCACATACCCTTTCAATGGCAGCATTCCACTCATCATCTCCCATGTAGTGTGGGTCCATCACAAGGAATTTTAGATCACCTGTATTTTCATTCCAAATCACTCCCAAGATGGTGTTTGCCAGACGATCACCAGCTGTATTTCAAACAATCACACACGGAAAAAGAAGAGTTGCGAATGAATGCACATCTGACTTGAAATTAAAATATTCCCCATTTCTTCGTACTCACTCCGCTTTACTTTCCAATACATTCCAGAGCCCTGAGGAATGTCGGATGTAACAGTGGAGAGAAGTAGTTAGTGGATACAAAGTTGAGACAGTGGGAAAGCCAAGAGAGAAACCAGGCAAGGACAGAACTATGAAGGTTGATCTGAGGAGAGGCGGTGGAGAAGAATAGAGTGGTCGACAGTGTCGAAAGCGGCAGAGAGAACGAGAAGGATGAGGAGACAGAGAAGGCCCTGGTCAGATAGACAGAAGGTCATTTGTAACTTTGACTGCGGTTGTCTCAAAAAGATCAAATGGTGATGTTCAACACTGATCACAAACTTACCAACCGTAATTGGACTTCCTTCAACTGTGAAATGATTTGCAAGTTCTCTTCCTATTGAAGGAAACTCAGCACCTGTACTGGAAAAGTGAAATGATTTCCTTTCATTGAAGGATGTAGAAAACTACTAAAATATTACTTTGAATCTATAATACAAATGTAATAGCTAAATTGAAACGTAGTAGTATTACAGATTCATATAAGAGATTTGAAACACAAATAAATTAGTGTAATTTCCTGATAAATATATGGGGATACTGGAAATGTTCTTACTAGTTTCACTAAAATAACATTCAGTTTTAGGTTACAAAAAGATTGTCAGATTCAAATATGATTTTGAAATAATCTATATCAAAATAAACTACATAATTCCTGAAGTCTGATATGGCCTGGATTTTGAGTTTCACTTTCAAGTGATTGCGATTCTTTCAGTTCTTCCAAAAACAACAGATGTTTCTATTTCAATATTCCCATAGTCAGTTAACTCTTGTACTGTATGGGAACCAGCTGAAGAAATAATAAGTAGTTATGCAAGGCAAACTGTTACAACAGTCTAGGGACAATGTCTCAGCACCTGCATTATAACAAACCATGAAAAAATGTTTGACATGCAGTGCTTTCTTTGTTTGGAGGGCACAGGAAACAGCATCAGTGACAATCTGGAGTCGGTCAGCACTGGAGTCGGGTGTAACGCACTTCTAGTTAGCACAGGTCCTCACTACACCAGTACTATAAGTAAAGCCGTGCTATAATGGAGTTTCCCTGCAATGCTACTATCATCAAATATTCAAAATAATTCACAGATAATTCCTGTCAAGTGTAGAAATTGCATATTTACAATTACTGCAGCCAATTGCATCTCAACCAGGGGGGAAACAAAACTAATATTCCATAGATGAGGGAAAGTTGAGCAAGTGTATTCACTGCCCTTAATTGTTTCTAGTCTAATTTACAATTAATGCATTTTGTTTCGGCCACAAAATATACAGTCACTTTACTGTATATTCTGTGAAGTGCTTTGAGATGTCTCAAAGACTTGATAAGGTGCTATATCAAATGCAAGGATTATTATTATTTTTCCTGTGTTCAATATATGACTGTCTTTCAAACTACGCAGTACGGTACAACATATTTGATTTAGTTTTTAGAATATAGTGAATACAATAACAGAAATGTTAAAATTTTAAGAAGAATTTACAATGACCATTTTGCTTCATTTATCTTACCGGACGTTTATAATTTTAGCTGTAAATCCCAGGGAATCTAGTACTTGCTGGATCTCAAAACACCCAATCCATTCACTTGATCCTATGATATCTGAAGTTTTATCTCCAGCGGCCACCAAAGCCTGAAGACACAAAACAAAAATAGTATATAAAAATGAACAATTGCAATTTTCAATACAACATCCTCATAATTTTCCTTCCTCCTCTTTTGAAGCAGTGATTTCTGCTACAGCAAGGTTCCAAGGCAATCATTTTTTGTGTTGCACATTTGTGCACATTTTTTGTATTGCATTGTGCACATCTCTTCTGAAGACCTTTCTTTTCGACCGCGCCTTTGGTCACCTTCCCACCCCTCCCCCTGGCTCAGCCCCGGGATCCTAAACTGTAAAGCGCTCTGAGACGCCGTCCGGCGTGGAGGGTGCTATATAAATCCAAGTTGTTGTTGTTGTTGTATTTATCTGACAATAAACATAGAACAACAATCACCACTTGTATTTATATAGCACGTGGGACAGCGTCTTGAATAGCTTAAAGAAATAAATAGAATGCATTGCACTGCACAACCCTCACAGTATTCAATGGCGTTTGGAGCAATGTTTGACTTCAGTTAGATATTTTTAAAACATCTTATTTCCTCTCTAAAAAGGAAACTTTAGAATATAACAATTTTTTTTGACTCACAGTGCAAGTATACAGAGGGTTATGTAAAACTGACACAGAAAAATTAATGATTTTGTGGGAACTAATTTTACCTAATGTTGCCAAACAACTTTCAGGAAAATATACCACTGTCCGGTTATGTGTTTCTTTTCAAATAATTTTCTAACAGAAATTCTTCCGTGAAAGCAGGTTCATTCTTGTTATATTCATCTTACTTCATCTCCCTTAACTCCTCAATCCCTCTCCCCACCGCCACCAAACCCACCTTCATCTCTTCCCGCCCCTGAAAAAAAATCTCCCCCCCACTCCGCTGCTTTGGGAGTGATCTAAACTCCTCCCTCTCTGGGCTTCCTCCTGCAATGAGCCATCCTCCTTGGTCACTCTCCTCCACAAATCCCTCTGTACCACTTTCAATGCCCTTGCCACCCTCATTTCCCAAACTGTCACCTACTCACGGAAGTCATCCTGGTACACCAGCAACCCAGATTTAATGGTCCATCGGCAGATCTGGTTGGACTTTATCAAAACTTACCACTCCACTCTTGGCTCCGCTAAACCGTTCTTCTACTCCAAGTCAATCTTGGAGGCCAAGAACAACCCCAGGTTCCTCTTCTCCTTCACTAAATGGCTCCTCCGCCCACCCACGCACGCATCACCCATTCTCTCCTCCAATGTCAACTGTGAGGTGATGCTGGACTTCCTCAAATCAAAGTCGAGGGGATCCGTCTACTACCCCATCCCCATCACACCTTCACGCCATCCACACCTTCAAACCTCTTTCCCCCTCCTCTCACCACCACTATAACCCACATAAAACCGACCACCTGCTCTCTCGACCCCATCCCTACCCCTTTCCTTACCACCCAGCTCCACCTCCTTGCTCTTCTACTCACAGACATCATAAACCTCTCCCTGTCCACTGGCACCATTCCCACCCCTTTATAAATGTCTTTCATCTTCCCATCTTTAAAAAACCTTCCCTGGACCCATCCCTGCTTTCAAATTACTGCCCCATCTCCAACCTCCCTTTCCTTTCCAAGGTTCTGGAACGAATCTTTGCTTCTCAGCTTCATTCATTCCTCATTCCTTCATGCTCCTGCCACTCCCTTCACGAACCCCTTCCAACCGGGTTTCTGTACCGACTGAAACAGCTTTGGTGAAAGTGACAAATTACATTTTGGCCATCTGCAACTAGGGCTCCCTCTGCCTCAACATCAACAACAACAAGATTCCATTTATACAGTGCCTTTCACGTCGGGAGGACGTCCCAAGGCGCTGGACAGTTGGGTCAGGACCCGAGCAGAGGGGAAATGGTCAGGGTGAGGGAAGGGAGAGAGCGAGGAGGGGGTAGAGAGTCGAGAGTGGAGCTGAAGGCACGGTCATAGAGAAAGGTCTTGAGACCGGCCTTGAAGGAGGAAAGGGAGGAAGCGGCGAAGGCACTGGGGGATGGAGTTCCAGAGCCTGGGGCTGAGAGGCTGAAGGCCCGGCCACCGATGGTAGAGCGGTTGGGGCGGGGGATGTGGAGCAGACCGGAGCCAGAGGAACGGAGGGTACGGGCAGGTAGGTAGGGGGATAGTAGGTCGGAGAGGTAGGAAGGAGCAAGGCCGTGAATGGCCTTGTAGGTGAGGATGAGGATCTTGAATTCGATCTTCTGGGGGATGGGGAGCCAGTGGAGGGGAGGGAGGGTGGGAGTGATGTGGTCGCGAAGCCTGGTGCGGGACAGTACACGAGCTGCAGAGTTCTGAATGACCTGCAGCTTGTGGAGGGAGGGCCGGGAAGGCCGACGAGGAGAGAGTTCCCATAGTTCAGCCTTGAGGTGATAAAGGCGTGGACCAGAGTTTCAGCAGAGTGAGGGGTGAGGTAGTGCCGTAGTCTGCCGATGTTTCAGAGGTGATGGAAGGCGGTGCCAGTTGTGGCGCGGATGAGGAAGAAAGGACAGCTCAGGGTCGAACAGAACACCGGGGTTCCTGACGGCTTTGAGAGGTGGAGAGTGCAGCCTTGGATGCTGATGTTGTCAGCGCCTGAGGTGCGGAGGCGCTGACACGAGCCAATCAGGAGGGCCTCAGTTTTGCGCACGTTGAGCTGAAGAAAGTTGTCTCTCGTCCAGGACTCGATGTCGGACAGGCAGCTGTCAGGACACCGGTGGTCGTGGAGATGAGGGTAGTGGAGGAGAGGTAGAGTTGGGTGTCATCCGCATACATGTGGAAGTTAACCCCATGTCTGCGGATGATGTCACCAAGGGGGAGCATGTAGAGGGTGAAGAGGAGGGGACCGAGGACAGAGCCCTGAGGGACACCGCACGAGACAGTGCAGGGGCTGGAGGAAAAGCCGTTTGTGGAAACAAAATGAAGACACAGTGGGAGAGGTACGACCTAAACCACTCAAGGACAGGGCCTTGAAGGTTGAGGTGGGAGGACAAGCGGTGGAGGAGGATAGCGTGGTCGACCGTATCGAATGCTGCCGATAGGTCGAGGAGGACGAGGAGGCAGAGGGAGCCCTGGTCGCAGATGGTCAAGATGTCATTGTGACCTTGACCAGGGCGGTTTCTGTGCTATGGGCAGCACGGAAACCCGACTGAAGGGGTTCGAATAATGCATGGGTGGAGAGGAAAGAGCCCTTCACGCAGGGTAGAGTCTCGGAGCGCTTTAGATATTACTACAGATTATTATTAATCTGATTATTAAATAGATATTAATGCACAGATACCTCCTGGATCTCTTCATGTGTTGGGACTGGTTTAGTAGTATATCCTTGTGCTCTGTACCAGGAAACAATTGTTTGCAAGGAACGGTAGGCACAGCCCCAATCTGCATCCTCTATGTTATCCTGCAGGTAGTGATAAAAGTTGTACGACCCCTGTACTAAATAAACCTGTAAAAAGGATGAAGACATTTTTTTTAAAACGAAGAGAATTTATGTTTCTTATCCCCAGCCTTTCAGGTAATTACACATTATTAGATTTGAATTAACTATATGTGTGTTTCTATGGCAATAAAAAAAGGTATGGTATAGTTACTTCAGGGATGTACCTTGGCATCCTCTGTTGCAGGATGAATGAGAAATTGGTGCATCTTGGGCAGGTACACGTCCTTTGATGTTTCATGAGGAAAACGATAAGCCATAACACGTCGAAGGAAGGGTCTATCATCTGGCAGATCAAGTTCACGGTGCAATGTCTGTACACATAATTTTTTTAAAATCTAAATCTGCAAGACAGTGCCTTAAGTTTCAAAGCCATCATGTAACAGTTTAATTTATACTACAAACATTGTAAGCAAAAAGTCACATAAAGCATAACTCTTGCTTAAATGTCCACATTTTTGTAACTCCCTAGTTTAATTGAAGGAATAAGTTTCTGAATGATGTGCATGCTTAAAACTAAGTAAGGGCTACAAGGGGTGTAACTAGTTTACAACTAGGTACCAGAAGACCGTAAGTTAATTGGATGGGTTAATAATAGGATAGAAGTATTAAGGGTAGAAGTTAAGGACAGTCATTTTTTGATAACTCTTGCACTATTAAACATCAGTTCAAGGGGAATAAAGCAGTTGTTGAGCTAAATAAGAGACAACAGACAAAATCATAATTGGATAATTATGAGAGCAACGAGAACTCGAAGGGGAGTCACTTAAGAGTATTAAAACTAGTAAATGTACAGAAAGTGCAGATAGCAAGAAGGATCCAATAAATCATGTTTAGATATGCGTTGATGTGATCGAAAGATGAAATACAGTAGTCAGTGTTTGATGTTTTCTTATTGTATTTGGAAAATAAAAATAAAGATTTAAAAAAGGCCAAATACAACAACAGCAAGAAGGTTACATTTGTATAGCGCCTTTCATGTCGGGAGGACGTCCCAAGGCGCTGGACAGAGTACAGCATTTCAGACCCGAGCTAGGCCTGGGGGGGGCGGGGGGAAGGGAGGGGAGGGGAAGGTGGGTGGCCGATGGCATGGTCGAAGAGGAGATTAAATAGAACATTTAACGAATATAAAATATTATGGAAGATCAGGATATGGCATTGGTTGAACTTTTTTTAATTAGCATGTGCTCACTACTGAGATTGAGACACATTTCATATCCAGTAATATTAGCCCAGACATCTTCAATATGTGAAAAAGTCAACAAATCATGCAATGTAAAGAAAATTAAGAAATAAACTGCCTAAACTTAGGAGATTGGCAAATACATGAACTGCACCAAGAGACCAGGCACCTGGAACTATTTTCTGGATATTTTAAAAAGTTAGATGCAAGACTTAATATCTAAGGTATGAACTTCAGCTTCAGTTGAATAAGGTAAGGAAAAGAGGAAACGTTGAAGAAGGTATGGTAAGGACAGAAAAGGTTACACCAATTTCATAGCATTTTAAAAATTTCAGAATTGGTGGATAGACTCTATAAATATAAAAACACAAGCAAAACTTCAGCCATACTTTTCGATACGACTCCAGATCGCCATCACTTATTCCAGCAGGGTACACAACTGTAGCAAATGTAGTTTCGCCTCGCAGTGAAAAGTGGAATGGTTGGGGTATTGGAACAGACTGTCCTTTTGTGAATTGCTGGACTACCTTCTCCATATCTCCTAGCTGAGTGGTGACTGCTTGCACAAATAGATCTTGCACTCTGTCAAAACACAATTTACTGTTAATAATAAAGATATTTGCTACAACACAATTTTGAAAATAAAACATTTCTGGGCCATTTGTTTTTTTCTCAGTTATAATCTTATATCCTATATAATCCTACAAGTGCTCTGAGATATCCTATGTGAAGGGCACTATATAAATGCAAGTTACTGCTGTTGGCCAACCCCCTTCGTCATTAATCTCAAATCCCCCTTCTCTACCCACTGCTGCCTGTCACAGTCCCAGTCCCTCTCTGCAGGCTACCATATGCTACTCTTTCACTATTAATATATTCAATCTAGAAACCATTTGATGTCTAGGACAAAATAACATCATACTTTCCCCAGGTGTCATCTGGTTTAACATGTATCAATGCATCCACTGGCAGAATCATACTGAAGTGGAGTCGTGATTTGTTGTCTTGGAGAACATGCATGCTCTCCACAGTTTCAGGCCTTGTCATCTCAAACAAAATGTTGAAGTTTATTACTTTCTGAAACAAATGGTAATTGGGATTATTAGTTGTTGAAAGGTCAAGTCATTTACAAACTAATAAAATATAAATTAGCCTTTTGTCAAATTATTTAATTATGGAAACAAGAAGATTTAAGAATAGCTCGAGAATACCTATTAATACCTATTAATTTTATGTATTAAAATGTCTTTCAATACATTTTACCTTTCAGATCAGGTGAAAACTGGAATTATATAATGGAGTCTTCAGAAGATTGATAGGGGAATCTGAGCAGATACACATGTTAATGGACTAATTGGGAACCAAGAAAAGAAAGGGAGAGAAGAAGGCAACCAAATTCACAAAACAAATTGAACATTGCTCTTTTAGGATGCAGTTTGGGTTGCTTCAATGCCAAACAAGCAAAGGGGAAGTCAGTTTAATGTCTCATCCAAAGGACTGAACCTCCAACGTTACAGCATACCCCGGGAACTGCACTGGAGGATCAGTTTAGACTGCCATTGTTTGACTAACAAGCCTATAACAACTAAGAAATGTTGTTTACTGTTATTAGAAAGGTCTGGTTTGTAAAGATTAAGAGTACAGCTTTTGTATTTTCAGAAACATATAGCATAGGTAACCAATCTGTAAAACTCCAAATTATCTTTGAAACAAGTCAAATTTACATTGCTTACCACTGGTATGATCTTTTTTGCTTTCTTTTTATTGATCTTTTTAATACGCTCATCCTGCTCAATTCTGAAATAAATATTGAAAACTGTGGTATAGTTTTACCGTAAGATTATGTACAAATAGAATCTGACTGCCAAAATAAGCCTCTTCAATTTATGCACCACAAGCAATCTCACACATTTATAGAAAAACTTGTAATCCCTGAGGTGTGAGACCTCAGTGGGTTGCAGAGATAGAGGGGATGTTTGGCATTTAACCTTTTAGCAGCGACAAAAGCAAAGACCACTACTCTTTTCAGATTTAATAGTGTGTTGCACCATATGTCTAGGTCAACAGAATACAAAATTACATTTGTATAGCACCTTTCATTTCGGGAGGACGACCCAAGGCATTGGCAGTCATTTGATCTCTAAATTGGGATTCAATTCAGTCTCTATGGTACATATTTTTGTGTTGGTAAATGTTGCTCTAACTAAAAACTCAAATGTTTTGGAAAACTGAGACGCTTACAGGAGTAAGAAGTATTACAAGGAACAAAACAGATGCATGAAAATATTGTGCAATACATCACCAATTAACTTTCCAACTGATAAAAACCCCTTTCATCTGTGTCAATACAAATGCCTTAATATACTCCAGTTTTATTCAATGAACTGTGATGCTTCTTTAAATACAAAGTACTGCGCTACACGAAAAATATGTGAGCAAACAGGAGTATTAAATGGCCCAGAATTATCTGAAGTTTTAAGCACAGGTGATAAAAAAAACCAACATATAAAAATATATCAATTCAAACATTAATTAAAAACTAATGCAGAAATCAATTCACTGTGATTTTCAAAAATATCATAATTGGGATAAATTAAGCAAACTGTCGATGTCCAAAATGAGCAATTCAGAACAGCTAACAGAGGTAAAAGGAGAATTTGGTTTGTCTCAAACTTTGATTTTATGTAGGAGTCAGTCATCAACCATTGCAGCCCATCATAATATGCAACAGCATCATAATGAAACACTTTATACATTCAGTTCAATAACTTACGTAACAAATTTTAAAATGGATTTGCAGGCAGCATCCTCTGGTAGGTCTACTAGATGTGTGCTGATATGAGTCTTAGGCCATACAACTAGTGAACTCTTTTCAGAATTCACAACGAAAGCTTCTGAATTCACCTTAAAAACAGCCTCATTTATGGCTTCTGAAATGGCTGCCTTAATTGAAGATTCTGGTCTCAACAAAAAAAAAAGAACCATGTTAAAAGTATTCGGATCTCAATAATAATGCTTAACTACACAATCTAATTACTCAGTGTCTCTATATAATATCAGTAGTTACGTTATCATGTATACATCAAATGAGAAACATACATGCAAGATTAAAGTTGCATTATATATTACTGTGTTTCCCGAGAAATACACCCCTATCAAACCTGCATCACTAAAGAAATTAAAGAAATTCACTTTCAGATAATGTCAGCAAAATATCAGCTCATCTCTGAGTCAGAAGAAATTTTATTGATGAATTTAAAGTCTGACTTATAGTCTAGGGTGATATTAGGTTTTTTGGTCAGTTGGATGTCTGACATACCCAGAAACGCATGACCAGGCTTACGCGTATTCAAACCAGATTGAGTTTCACATATACATGCCACCCACGTGTGGAAATTTCCCATTTTTCTGTAATGGTACGCACATTCTCACCCTAGAGGGAAGCATCCTGCTTACCTAATTCTGGAAAGTATTGGCAGAGAGTTAAAGCTTGGAAAGCACAGTGTGTGTTGAGCTGCTGCTGGAATTTAACCAACTAAAACCTTGTCATTGCAAACACTGTTTGGAAAGCTTCCTGCAGTTTGTCCAGGTAGGACAAGTCTTAGGCTTACATGAAAATTTCACCAGCAGACATATTATTCCCTTACCACTTCCAGGCTTCGATCCTCCTGGAATTCATTCCTCCCCTCATCCCCATCACTAGCTATTCCTCCTCAGCCAAAGCAGTCAGAACACCTGTCTCTTTGTACATGCACACAACACTGCAATCTGTAGCCCCAAATCTTTTTCTTCTCATAATACAATTTACGTTTAACTTATATAGTCTGGCATAATGTAGTCAGACTGTTCTCCAGGACATGGTTAGTACACCGAACAATGACTTTGAGGTTTTAAACATTCATACGAAAATCAAAGTAAATGCGCCTCAACGTCTGAAGAAGAGTAAGTAAAAATAATTTTTTTCCCCATTGTACGCTGCATACGTTATGCCGACCCAAGAGAAACCTGCTGTAATTAAAAAAGTTTATACTCTTGATATGGCTCCACTACTCAAGCAGCATGCAAACCATTATTCAAGCATTCAATACAGTAAACAAATTATTTTTATTAGAATGCCTAAATCACACTTAGAAATGTAATTGAATCTGAAACTAATTTACTTACCATCCAATTTTCTGAGAAGACCTGACAAATAAAATCCACCTTTTAGTCGAAATATTAATTCTTGGTTTTCAATGGATGTGAAGGATGCCTGAAATAATTTTTTTGGAAAATGTGTTTACAATTACAATTACCAACCAGCAAAAAAAAGGAAACAATTCAAAAACAGTGTGAACTTCAGCAACTGTACACAGAGGATCACCAATTTAAGACTTCACATCTCTACTTAATGCAATAATAAATTTAAGTGCCAAGAGCTTGAAAGGATCTCAGGACATACTTTTGCATGAAGTTATAGAACTATAATCCATCAATTAAACTGCTGTTTAATGAAGTCCACAAACATGTAATTCAACTGTTTCAATCATAATTAAACACATAATCACATCATTGGCAAGCAACATCAAGATGCAATGAAGCATTCTGACTCTAGTTTCTTTCCTTCTACATACAAGAATATTTTGACTAAATACTTGGTCATGAAAAGAATCCTTTGAAAGCAACACTGATTAATAGTGTTAATTAGTTAGACTAATCATGTCAGCCTAACATAAGTATCACATAATATCAAATAACATTAAACAAAATATAGGAACCAAGTAGACAAGATATTAATTAGGTAACAGCTAAATTAGTGCATCCATTTTTGGTATTCAATATATTAAAAAAAAGTACAGGATTGGAAACAGCATAGATTCACTGAAATAAGATTAAAGAATAAAAGCTAATTGTGTGACAGATGTTTTCACTGGAACAGAGGAGGACCAAATATATTTATCTGGAGGGATTGTTGAACAGGATACTTCTTTTCAATTTGTGCTGATATCTTTTTTTTAAATTATTGGTGAGCAAGGTTCGACCTGCTCACTCCCCATTAACCAAATTAGACCAAAACGTTCCACTTTGGGAGTGAGGTTTGTGTCCCCACAGACAAGCCCTAATCCCACAAACTCTTCTAAGCCCCAAATTGTCAAAGGATAATGCGGACCTGAACCATGTCTTCACGATCAGCTGAGCAAGTCAGGTAACCGGATCGCCTCTCTGACAGGGCAAGCCCAGCCTGTGCCTAGTGACCAAGTCCTCAAGGTAGCTCCGAGTTCAAGTATTCTCTGCTTGCTCTTTGTGAGAGCAGATCAAACTCCTTAGATCGGAAGCACTGCAATCCCGATCCCAACCTATGATATCTTTATTATCCACCTGAACAGGCAGAGAAGACCTTCAACAATGCAGCGCTCTCCCAGCCCCACTCTGATTTATATCGTCTATGTTTGACTTAGACTTATAGTTCATCTTAATCATCTCACACTGTACAAGTTCTACGTATTGACATGTGGCATGAACTTACAACCTTTTGATTCAAGAACGAGTGCTACCAACTGAGCCAGGCTAGCACACAGAGGTGGTACACTTTCAGTTTTGGGGTGCAACCTCAGCAGCAACTCTTCTTTGGTCAAGTGTAGCATAGATCAGATACAACCCAAAGTTCTCTCTATCCTCTCAATAACTCAACATTCATAAGTACTTTTGTTTACCAAAAGGCATTTTTGCTGGTTCTGAGTCAAAAGTAACTTGTCCTCTCCTGCTTACTATTACTGCCTTGTCGTATCTGAAAGCAACACGTACGCTTTGGGTTTGCTGAAGGCACTGGCTGGGGCCTGGGGTGGGGGGGGGGGGGGAGGAGCTATCACTCCGCAACATTTAATTGCTGCTCTGTGTGTGTGTATGGGGCATTATACATGTGTAGATAATCATTGCACATCGATCGATTCACTTTACAGAATAATCCGTGAAGCGCTTTGAGATGTCTCAAAGATGTGATAATTCTTTCAGGGTTTATTTTTCCAATCCCAATTAAAATCTTTTAAACCTCTATAACAACAACAACAACAACAAAATTACATTTGCATAGCGCCTTTCACGTCAGGAGGACGTCCCAAGGCGCTGGAATAAGGTACCCACTGAGTCATTGCTTTTCAATGCTGAAGAACTCCTACTTGTACCTTATCAGGACCAGGACTTTGTGGAGTCCTGTAGCTCAGTGGTTAGAGCACTCGCTTTGCAAGTGAGACCTGAGTTCAATTCCAGGCAGAGGGCGAAACCTTGGGCAAGTTTCCTTACTCCACACAAAGCCTAATAATAATCCCTCCAAAACCAAAAACAATAATAAATTGGTCATTTTCAATCCATGACTGTTTGTGGGACATTGCTGTGCGCAATTGGCTGCCGCGTTCGCCCACAAATTTACAGTCAATTCACTTTACAGTGTGTTCTGTGAAGCGCTTTGGGACGTCCTTCCGACGTGAAACGCGCTATATCAAATGCAAGGATTATTATTATTATTATTATATCTGGCACTCTTTGTAAGACTTTGTTTCCCTTTCTAATTCCACAGTTCCTTCCGACTGCAAATTTACCTCCTTTCACTGAGTGCCAATGCAGATGATTGAATGTATGCAAGGAGCGGGAGGGTTCGCAGTAGAGACCCCCGAGGCTCCTCACTTAATACCTCCCCCATTTTATATTTCTGGCGTTTGATATAGAATCTTATTGCGGCGTCAAAATGTCTCACAGCACCTCACAGAATTATACCCTGAAGTTTAGTGACTGTGTATTCGTGGGCAAATGTAGCGGCCAAACGTGTGCACCTGAATCTGGCGACATTTCAGCTGCGATCGACAACTGCGTCCATTTGATTCACATTCACCTCTCACTGTCCCACACAGTGAGAAGCAATATGTTTGGCAAAAGGAACATCACAATGCACATGTGAGATGTATCGAAGATGTGATAAGGCGCTATGTCAAGTGCAAAAGGCTTGTTGTTATGATGATGATGATGATGACTGCGCTGTGTGTGTGTGTGTGTGTGGACACAGCAGTTGAGGGAGGAGGAGCGGCTGTAGTCCGTATCCTCCACCTCCGGCTTTACTCGACCTCTCATCCCAGTGACAGAGCAGAGTGGGGACTCACCATGTCGGCCTCTCTAGTCCCTGGTCGGGGCTCTCTCTCTGTCTCTGTGTGTGTGTGTGTCTGTGCCTCTCTCTGACCTGGCGCCGCCCTCCCGCCCTCAGGCCTTGTCCGGCTCTCGCGAGCTCTCGGGCCTGTGAGCCGCGCCGCGCCGCGCGTCACGTGACGCGCCCGCCGTCACCAGGGAAACGATTGATGGTCACCATGGCGACAGCGTCTGACTTGGTGGGCGGTGACGTGTGAGGCCTGGCCACGCCCCCCCTCCCCCCCCCCCCCCCCAGGCTCAGAGAGGGCGCCGCCTCCCTCACTGCCTGTGATTGTCTGCGGCCCCAGCGCTTCATGATAGCGCCCCCTCTGGCCAAACCACATCAGCCATCATGGGTTGGACTGAATAATTAAACCAACCAAACAAACTCACAGGCTGACAGGGGGCAAAGCACTTTATTGCAGTAAAGGGCAGGCCAGGGTTGGGATTTCTCTCAATTTTATCAGTGCATATTTGCATCTATTTCTGTAATGCTCTGCCCGCCGTGAAAGGCGCGCTACGCAAATGCAATCTTCTTCTTCTTGTATTTATTGCCGTGTGCTTTTAACTATGATTGTTTTGTGGGGTGCAAAGGTCATCGTCTCCAGCGAATACTTTTCGTCTTTATAATTTCATCCCCAGTTCTAGATTGACTTGAGGATGGGGGCCACTCGTTCAGTGGCTCACTCAAGTATCCAGGAGATTAATGGTGTGTGTGTGTGTGTGTGTGTTTGTGTAAAAGCCTCCCTCATGCATTGAACCAAGGAGTAATAATCCTGGGTGCAGTTGTGGAAATATTGGATAAATGTTCTGCATTTGTGCTTAATTACTCCTGGAGACTAGGAGCGTTTATGATGAACCCCCCCCCCATACACACACACACAAAAAAAAGATTAAATAGTTGGGATAGCAGAAGGGTAAACAGTAGATTGTACTTGAGTTTTTGTTTTTCTTGCTTTATATGTAGATGTATTTTGCTGCCTTCACATACGATTCTCAAGCAAAGTGGAACTCTGCAAGTGCTCCACAATCTGGTATATATTGGTAGTGAAGAGCAGTCTGACCTCTTCGACTTGGACAGTCAGTGTTCCGGACCCGAGCTGGGGGTCGGGATTGGGGAGGGTGGAGGGCAGAGGGGGGGAAGCAGGGTGATAGAATTAATGTAATTAAATGTTAGTTACACGTCAGATTGACGCCCCTTCAAAACCGAAATAGGTTGAAACTGACAAGAACTCTCAGATATCACTGAGACGCATACCACAGGTTATTCACTTCTTCTCCCGAACGCAAAGAAAAACACAGCATAAGAAAGAGAAGAGGGCGGAGAACTTCGCTTTTTTTTGGTGAAAAAAAAAGAAACTTGAAGAAAAATTACGTTTAGAATTCACCAATCAGAAAAATCTTATCAGACTTTCACATCACATACCTGTAAAGTGTGAAAAGATAATATTTTTGACGAGAGTATTGTGACTAACACACGAGCCCATTGCTGCGACAATGTACACTGCACATCTCCAGGGTAACAGAATTCCACAAACAGTAGCAGACTTCAATGGTGCTGCTGGACTTTCTTGGAGGTGCGTAGTTCCACTTGCCATCAAACTTTGTGCCCTCTGGGGAAGAGAGGAGATTCTAATGAAGAACAAAAATATCTTGCACGATCAATGCTTAATTATGTTACATTTAAAACCTTATACGACTTTCATACCAAATGACCTGTAAAGTCCGAATAGATAATATTTTAGACAAGAGTATTGTGACTAACAACAACAACTTGCACTTATATAGCAAGTAGTGTCTCAGGTTGCTTAACAGTGGCGGAGCCTGACTCCGAGCCTGCGGGGTGTGGGGGGAGGAGGTGGCCGTAAGCACGGTCAAAGAGGCAGGTTTTCAGGTGGGACTTGAAAAAGAGGAGAGAGGAATCAAGGCAAAGAGATTTAGGGAGTGTTCCAGAGTTTTGGAGGGTAGTGGCTGAAAGCGTGATCTCCGATGGTGGGGCGAGGGTGCGAGGGACAAGCAGGAGGCTGGTGCCAGTCAAAACGAGGCACCGGGTGGTGGATTGGGGAGTGAGGAGGTCAGAGAGGTAGGGAGGTGCCAGGGAGTGAATGGATTTGAACACGAGTGTGAGGATCTTGAAGTTGATCCATTTGGTGACGGGGAGCCAGTGGAGGCTGGCCAGAAGTAGTGAGATTTGGGTAAGGAGCTTGGTGCGGGTAAGTATGCGAATGACTAACACAGTTATACACCAGTAACTATATTAGTCACAAGTGTAAAGTGCTTACGTATTGTGAATATTGCAATTCTAAAGAAAAATTTTTTTGTTTTAATTGATAATTTTTTTTAGGACATTTGCAGGTCGTATAGCAAGCAGTGTTCATCTGGATTTAATCGATTGACTGCATTTTAAGTTCACTTAAGTATTTGAGTCACAATCTGATAGCTCCACGCTAACAAAATCATGACTACGGAAGGAAAAACTGATATGGAGAGGGTCGGCCTCTTCCAGGAAATGAGTTATGTCACTGTCAAAGATAACTATTTAGACCAACAGGACAGTAAGTTAATTTTTTTTATTAACAGTTTGTGTAAATTATATTGGATGAAAATTAAAGTTTAGAAGACATTTTTCATTATTGTTTCATTTGTGTTCTATGCAGTCTTTTTTTAACGATAAATTTATTATAATTGTATGCAGTATTATCTAAAGAATCTGACCATAAGACTGTTACATTTTTATTTCATTCACATAAACAAACCCATCAACATGCTTAAGTGTATCCAAGTCAGACTGAGAGTTTCATATATGAATGCCACCAACACAAGGAAATTTCCATTTGTCTGTAATAGAATGAGCACTCTGCATACCTAATTCTGGACAATATTATATGCAAGTTGGTGAGAGTGAAGGCTTGAGGACTGCAGGACTGTTTGGGGGGGTACTGCAGACTTTAATTAGCTAAAACTGCATTGCTTACCATTGAGAGCACTTTCTGGCACAATTTCTGCTGCTTGTCCAGCTAGGACCACCCAACTACTAGGGCGTTTGCTTGCAGGGTTAACAGGAGCCAAGTTGTAAGAGTCCTTGCACCAATGTTTGATCTGCCCCTCCATGTCCTGCCGACAAGCCAGTTGGCCGGTCTGTCATTAATATTTGTTCTGTAATACTGTGGACCCACCTGGCTCAGGAACTTGACCACGACAAGCATCACTGAGGGTTGATTCGATTCCAAAATTCTGTTGCTCAGCACTTTGCCTTTGAGTCACTTAGTTCCAAGAGACCCTGCTTACTTCCCATCTCCTCCCACTGTCGGTTAATGTATAAATAAAAGAATAAACAACAACAAATTGCATTTATATAGCACCTTTCATGTTGGGAGGATATCCCAGTCATAGATAGGCCTGGAAGTACAATAGAATACAAAATTACATTTATAAAGCGCCTTGCACGTCGGAAAGATGCCCCAAGTTGCTGATGGATTAGGACCCGAGCAGGGGGGCAGGGGTTGGGATCAGGGAGGGTGGAGGGCAGAGAGGGTAGAAGGTGGCTGAAGGCACAGTCGAAGAGGAGGGTCTTGAGGCATGCCTTGAAGGAAGCAAGGGTGGGAACGAGGCAAAGGGAACGTGGGATGGAGTTCCAGAGGGTGGGGAGGAGAGTCTGAAGGCCTGACCTCCGATGGTGGAAGCCTGCTGAGCAGAGGGAGTGGACAGATTGACAACAACAACTACAGCAATAAATTGCATTTATATAGTGCCTTTCCAAGGCACTGCCCAAGTAAGTGTGTTTGCTTTTAAGGTGATACTAAAGAACATAGTCCATTTCTCTATTTAGTTAATTGTAGTCAGCATATGAAAAAACTCTAAATAAAGTATTTGCATTGTATTTTTTTAAACAAACCATATTTAAAAACATGGAATTTGCAAGATGACAATTATTTAAATGCTATAACTTGTTCATATAATCTAGATGTTTGCAGAGAAGTATTTTTTTTAACCATTATTCAAACATAATTATAATTGTAAATTTTCAGAATGTCAGAAGCTATCAAAACTAGCACAGGTATCATGCTTAAAAGTATGCCTAAGTTGTGATTCTGTACAATTAACAGTTTCAAATCCGCACTGTATCCATATGCATAAAGTTCAGTTTAAGACCTTCAGATCGGTGTTAAAATTGAATATGTATAAGTAGAACTGCCTGTATATTTTGCATTTTACCGTCTATCACAGTGTTTTCTTTCATGGATAGGTGACTGACAGAATAAACTTTGTATATTCCCCCACTTTTAAGGGCCTTTCAATGAAGCAGCATATAAAGGTAAACAGATGCTGCCAGGAGGCTCGAAAGAGAAATCGGCCCTTCAAGTAGGATACTTTGATCCTGTTTTCATTCGGATCTTTGAAAAGGAAGGATACACTGATCCCATTAAGTTAAGAAGACAATTTAAAATGAAGCAGGCCTCAGGCAATATAGGCAAAATCTTCCTTCCCAGTAATGGTGACAAAAAGCCGTAAGTTTTAAAATATCAGTTTTATATACCATGTGCATTTTTTTTTAAGCACTGTGGCCTTTTGTGTGAATTTTATGAGGTTTTAACAAAATAAAATACTTTAAAGCAGAATCAAGCATTGCATGATCAGGTGTCGTGCAGTTAAATGTACAGTAAAACTGCCTGTAATCTGTCCCCAAAAGTCCTTCATCTCAATGAGCACACAATTCATCCTTCAAAAAGATTCTAACAATGGAGTACTATGTATGTATGTGTGTGTGTGTATATATGTAGGCATGTCATAAATGAATAAATTATGAATAGTACAATATTCGAAAAGGATCGTCCAGGTTGGTGAGTTATCATATATTGCCTAAGTACCCTTACGCCTGCCAGAGAGGAGACATCATCCATCCAGGTTAGATTAAAATTCACATTCAAGAGGTGAAGGATGCTTTTATCTTTTTGATGTTTTTTGATGTTTTCTGCTTTAAACAGTTTTACATTCTTATCACCCTCTGTTTAAGGATGATCCACTTAACCTCACTGGTCTGCTACAGGCTATCTTATGTTATGATATAATCTATTTTTTTGGCATTAATTACAGCATTTTCTTTAAGAGAAGTTACAGATTTACTGAAGTTCTATTGTAATATCTGCTACTGAAGACGGTACTTTACTGTTCAAGGATAAATTAAATTAATATTTATGTTTACTTGGAAGTTAACTTTTTGTGAAAATGTATGTTATACTAATGTATGTAAAATATTTACATCTTGTTTTTATTAGATCGGGATTGGGTAGTTATTATGGAACAATCGGAGGCTCAGTCAAGGCATTCTCTGCAGCAATGAAGAAAAAGTCGCCATTTGTTCCAGAGAAAAAAAATTTCATTACCAATCCTGGAAAACTAGGAACTGGCTATGGGTAAGATTTGGAATGTAAATTTATGCAAGCCATTAATACTACTGAATATTTTGTTGTGTGTTAAACAATGCATGTGTTAAAACATTGCAGTTTCTAGGCTTGTAAAAATGGTTGGAAAAACATGCAGTGGAAAAATATGTAAGCAAAATTGTAGGGAAAAATGTTTAAAGCACAAATTAAGTATTTGAGAGAAACGTTTATTTAATGTGTTTTATACAACATACAAATAGACATGGGTGTAGGATTATAGTTATGGTCATTGTCTTAAAGTCAGAGCTAATTGGAAATAGGCTTCTAGTGCCTGGAATTAACTGGATGTTTACAAAAAAAATTTCTAAAGTGCCTTAGATACAAGGTACTATTGATGGCCTTCATGTTGCCATCTCAATCTGGATGGAACTCCTGCAGCTTTCAACAGAGCAAGGGGTATAACTGCATACATGTTCAGATCATTACCGATGTGGATAGGAGGGTCCTGTATGTACTTTCCAAGTATATCACGTTGGAATGTAGATCCCTCAGCAAGTGGTTAGTTTCCTCATCTTAAAGCTTGTTTTAAGGGTCTGAAATGCTGTACTCTGTCCAGCACCTTGGGACATCCTCCCGACGTGAAAGGCGCTATACAAATGTAATCTTGTTGTTGTTGTCTCATAGTCTTATAAAGTGAGATAGCACAGGAGAACACAAAGCAGGTCAACTTTACCTTTTGTAGTTTTCTTCAAGTTCTTCAAGTTCTCTTAAAGTTAAGGTGGATCGCAAGATCACTTTGTTGTGATCCACCTTGTCTTTTTTACAGTATTGACTACTGTCTCTCATGCAAACATATTCCTGTACCAGGACTCCTCCCCCGCCCCACCATCCCCATCTCTTTCCCTCCCTCAATTCTTTCTTCCTGAAAGCTGTCAGATTTTCTGCGCATAACATCTTTTTTATTGTGCTATTTCCTTTCTCACCATGCATTTTCTACAGTTTGGTTAGCCAATATTTAATAAATCTGCAAAAGTAATTTTTGATTGAAAAGCGGTGTTTTTAAAAATGTAAGGGTCTAAATTTTGGTGCATTTATGCTGAAGTAACTAAAGGGTTTTTAAGTAAAAGAGTGCATCTTTTTTACATGGGAATATTAACACTGATCAATTATGATATGTAAATGATAGTCTCTGATTCTGAACAGAAATCTCAAAAGACCAGAAGGATTGTGATTTGAAAAAGATTGTACAGCAGTCCTTTATTTCATACCTACATCATGTGCTTTTGCTAACATGGGACACCTATTATTAATTAATTATTAATATATATTAATGGCAAATACAAAAGGCCTATTTTCAAATGGAATGGGTGCGTGCCTTTAGCTGAAAGAGCATTGAGCACAAGGATGGGAGGAAGTGCGTACATTGACTCTACTTATTCATTCAGGGAAGATAAGTGACAATGCAACCAGCTGTAGTCCCTTTGAGGAGAGGCAGCTCACCAAGGCTGAGGAAATACTTTGTCACCTGATCCATGAGGAGGAGACTTAGGAATCCCTAGGGTGTCTTAGTCTGGTGCGGGTAACAATAGTTTGTTCACCGATAAATACAAAAGACACTCATATGCATTGTGCTTGAAGCTTTGCCTCATGGTGTGAGATGGTTGTCATTACAAATTGTTCTTTCTTTAGTAACCTCTTCCCAGCCATAGGGTCTGCAGCAGCACTGAGGAGGAGGGGACGAGGAAGGCAGCTTGGGAAAAAAAGTGGAGTCGAGTCTACATTTATCATCATATTTGCCAAGCCATCAACCAGGAGAGATGCTGGCAAAGGGAAGATCTATCCACCAACCAACCCATCCACCACTTAAAGGAATTTGGCTCTCTGAGACGATGTCCATTAACCTGCCCCCCTCAGACCTCCTCCCTCATCATCTTCCTCATCAGCACTTCAAACCCAGAAAATACCACCATCAAGTCCTGCAAAATGACACACAGAAGAGCACTCAGATAAAGTTACTGGCGGGTAGCAAAGGGTAGAGCACCTGACAGTACACAGAGTATTAGAGAGGTGAGGATTGAAATTGGCAAAAAGTGCATGTCAAAGGAAAAACACTACAGCCTCCTAGTCCTCAATGGACCTAGTACTACCGGTCTCTCTACTGGTTGAGCAGGAGCAAGACAGTGATTTGAGTGACCAAGAGGCAAGTAGCTCCTATTAGATGTGTCAGATACTTATGTCCATCGACCTGTTGAGTGAAATACCAGGATTAGGTTCTCCACCCCAGAACTGGAGTACCTGGCTGATCAGCCCACTCATCTGTCCATGTTGTTGTTGTTCATCATTCAGTCATTGGAAGAACTTGAGGTAGCTCAGGTGACGTGTCAACTGCAGAACCATATGAGGTAGCTGGAATGTGGCCCATTCAATCTCACAGCCCCCTTCCACCATGCGACAAGGTCGTCATGGACACATAGGACCTTATGAGGCAAAATGCGAGGTCAGGCTACTGCTCTGCATCAATTAATTTTTGTGTCTACATAGGAGGGAACATCGGACCGTCAGATAGCATAAATTTACCATGTTTCCTGCACAGTTTATAGATCTAGTGGGACAACTGCATCTACCCCTTCCACCACCACCTCCACCACACACACACCAAACACCCATATGTGGGTAGTCAGAATCTAGGACCATCACAAAGAAGTATAGGTATGTAGGAAAAAGAAGGACACACTGTAGCACAAAGATGGTAGGAATCCAACCATTGTGTGCATATTGTGTGTATAAAAAGATACCTTTTTTATTATATAAATAGAGAGATTGCCTTTTTTAAATACTATCATGAAACAAAAGGTAGATTGCCATTATTTTATTTAATTTAATAAATAACTGTTACTTTACCCAGATATTTTCCACGTGTTTTTTTGTTACATAAAACAAAGGAAAAATAATAATAATAATACTTGCGTTTGATGTAGCGCCTTATCAAGTCTTCAAGACATCTCAAAGCGCTTCACAGAATATACTGCAAAGTTTACAGACTGTATGTTTTATGGGCGTAACGCAGCAGATGCAAAAATGCCATTCCCCTAAAATATGGAATTCCAGAATGTTTTTGCATGACTTCCTCATTCTTTTCCGATGATCATTTGGTGTTGTTTGCATATCCCCATAAGCTATATTTATACTTATATATATAATAATAATAATAATCCTTGCATTTGATATAGTGCTTTTCACGTCTTCTAAACATCTCAAAGCGCTTCACAGAATATACTGTAAAGTAAATTGACTGTATATTTGTGGGCGAAACGCGGCAGCCAATAGTGCACAGCAGTGTCCCACAAACAGTCGTGGATTGAAAATGACCAATTTATCATTGTTTTGTTGTTTTGGAGGGATTATTATTAGGCGTGTGGAGTAAGGAAACTTGCCCAAGGTTTCGCCCTGCCTGGAATTGAACCCAGGTGTCTCGCTTGCAAGGCGAGTGCTCTAACCACTGAGCTACAGGGCTCCACAAATACTGGAGTGGAAGGAAAATACATGCTAAATGGTCAGAATTTTGCATTTTGCATTCCCTCCCACCCCCCACACCTACTTCAGGTGATATCAAAGAGGTAGATCTTGAATGGACAGAAGTAACATTTTGTTGTTGTATGGCAAAAAAAAGGATTCTGTTATGTGTTTTAACAAAATACATTTTGAAGTTTTCAAATTCGATTACTTTTGTATAATTTTGTTGATGCAGAATTGCATGGAATTTAGACCTTGTAATCTCAGTTATGCTAATCTTAACATGGGAAGACTAACTACTTCTTGGGATCATTATGGACTAAGATGTGAGTTACGGTTATCTGAAGCAGACTGTAATGTTTTGAAATGTTTTCACAGGTACACTAATATTACCATAGGAAAGGACTATGGCCATGCTCCAGATCCCTATATCGTAAAATCAAAGAAGGTATGGCCAAGGGGTAGCAGATATCTTAACATTCATTTTATGTATACGGATTTACAGAGGAAAACGCAGAAGGCCTTCCCAATGTGGCGATAGAATTTCCAGGACAAAATAAAGGCATTCTGAGAACAATAGATTACTTGAACGCCAAGGAGAGCTGAGAATTGAAGAAAACGCCAAAGTTGCACACTAGTTTGGTGTGTTTGAGTGAGAGGCGAGGAAGTTAAGGAGATCAGAGCTGGAAGTGAGGGGACTTTGGTGGGAGCTGAGAAGGATGCCTTAAAAGATCTTGAATTATCTGTATTCTAAAATATTCATTAGTTAGTTATCCTATAGGCCGTTTTATTATGGTGTGGGTGTCTTGCATGAAATATACATTAATATACATATTTCTAATTGAATATATTATGTCACTGTTGATTATACCATTGTGAAGAACTGTAACCTGTTTGTTCTTTTATATGTGAACTCTAACCCTGTCTGTTTTATACCTTATATCTAACTTCTCTGTTCTGCTTTATATCTAATCTCTAACCTGTATGTACTTCTTTATATCCAAACTATATGCACTGTTTTATATCTGAACTCTAAACTGCCTGCATTGTTTTGTAACTAGCCATTTACCTGCCTATACCATCTCTTCAAATTAATTACCGCAGTAATTTGGCCGCATTTCATCAAGCACTTGCAGAGGAAGGGTAACAGAGAATAAAGGGAAAGATCAGGGAATTGGTATTAGATGGATGGCTTTTAGGAGGAGCAAACACTGACAAAATAAATTGTGCAAGGTAGACTCCTATTGTGTGATTCATTTGATTGGTCTAATACTGTATTTCTTCAGGTAGAAAAATTTATTGGAGGACCATTTCAAGTAAGCAACTACCCTCAAGATTATTTTGACAATAATCCCTACAAGCTCACAAAACCTTTACCGCCAATAAAAGCAAAGAGTGCCCCTGGAAAGGCTATTGAAACACCTTTTAAACCATCTTCTCTTCCAAAGAGGGTATGTATAAGCACTCACAGTATAATTTATTGCCTCGTTGTACTCTTAAATATGGGTTTTTGCATCCTTACATACTTTAGAATTTGCATCAAAGTTTGTATATGCATCACATTCAAAATGTCAAATAAAAAACAATTCTAACTGGGATAAAAGTAGTTTGGCCCACTAAGGTATTTATCAGGTACCTGGATTTGTAATGTTTATTGTTTCCTATCCTCATTCATAGGTGTTATCTTACTTCAATATGTGGACAATAACACCTTTCTAAAACATGTTCTCTTTTTAGCATCTGTAGAAAGGAGAGAATTTCACTTAAGAGTAATGAAATTTCAGTTTTAATGTTCTCCAATTGTCTTCAACCTCCACTTCCCTGGAAGGCAATGGACTGCTTTAATTTTTCTAATGTTTCATCTCTCTAATGGGTACAGTTCTACTGGCATTGAATGCTTTTGTTATTTGACCCACATGATCATTATTCATCTATGAGCCTTCACAGTAAATGCTGGCAGACTATTTACTCTGAGTCGCTACCCTGCGTGAAGGGTGCTATATAAATGCAAGTTGTTGTTGTTACTCAAATGTGTTCAGGCAGGGAGGAATTTATAGTTGATCGTAAACCAGTTATTTTTCTCTTGTACATGTGTGCGAAGTTCATGTTTTATTTGTCTCTATTTCAGGATGGTGGCATGAAGGCAGGCACATTTGATCCTTACCCATCTTATTTCAGTAGCCTTAGTAGAAAGCTCAAATCTGCCCCAGAAACGAAAGCGATTTTCCGACCCAATCCTGGAACAAAAAGCAGACCGATTCAAAGTATCCTCAGGACCAATGTTATCAGGTAAAGAATGGCTCCCACTTCAGCTAATTTGCAATAAACCCATGTCTGGCAAATAAGAAAATAAAAGTGCGGAAAGAAAGAAAGGCAAAATTGCAGCTGCTAAAGAAATCAATTACGTTTTGAAAAACAATTTCAAGTGCTTCTCACATTTAGTTTCTATAGCCTCAATTAAAAAGGTTCTTTAAATGGCTCTTGGCAGCATAGTTACTTTCACATTTGATGCCACAGTTCAGCTCCTCTCAGACTGACAGGATGACCGTCTTTTCACTTTGAGAAAACATTGGTAACGGACTAAAAATAAGAAAAATGCCACTGTCTAGCTAAGAGCAGTAAAATGAAGAAGTGTCTTCCTTCACCTTTTGCCTGGCGCAAACAAACTTTCTTTGGATTTGCTTGATAATTATTCCGGAACACTCTTTCAAAGAGTCAGCGTATGATGAGAAATAGCCTCCTGTGTCTTTTGCACACCTTAAAGGTGCAGATCATCGGAGATAAAACATGTATCCAATAAGCATAATAATAATCTTTGCATTTGATACAGCGCTTTTTCACGTCTTTGAGATGTCTCAAAGCGCTTCACAGAATATACTGTAAAGTGAATTGACTGCATATTTTTGATTGAACAATTTAATCTGACCCTCAGTTGACTTTTCAAGAAACAACCTTAAAAACAATGACTTGAAATTCAGAGGAACAGTTAAACAGTTCAGAGGCAAGATTATTACGGTGTATAAGAATTTTGCAATTCACTAAAACTTCTATTTTTTTGTAGGTCCATAAACTGCACAAATTACAAGATGATCCATCGAGTAATGGCATACTAAAGATTGGGTGGATAGCTGCTGACCGATGGAAAGCCCTGTATAATAAAACATCACTGCAAATCATCTTAATCTTTATTATTTTAATCCACTCTTTTAACCATAGAAATAGGAAACATGCTCAGATCCTGAGCCAGACCTATGTAATTTTTGTTGTGTAAATAACGGATTTATAAATAAATTATCAATATATAATGACCATTGTGGTTCTGAGCATCTTTGAATCCTTTCTCTTTATTTAAATCTGCAGCATTTAAACCAGTAGCCATTTCTCCTTTAGGCAGTGTAGCACTCCATACATTATTCTTCTGAAATCTAATGTAGCAAAGAGGGTGTGCAGTAGCAAGTGAGAGAGAAATTCGTGATTGTGCTTCAAGAACTTTCTGAGGCTGCAAATGCTACATCTTCAGAACACCTATGAAGAAATGCTTCCTGACCTCAGTTCTAGCAGCTTTGGTTCTGATTTTAAGGCTCTACTTACCAGAGTATTGTCATGCTCACCAGCAGTTACAAACAGGGCTGGCTTACTGAAATGAGATGCAGCTAATTTGAAGGCTATCTGAATTACAGCTCTAGGTTATAGCAGAAATATCGCAAACAAATGGAGAAGTTTGAAAATGTGCATTAACATTGGTAAACTTAAAACATATAAGGCATCAAACAACATATAAATCCGCCATGAAATCCATTGAGTTAATGTTTTGTATATTAACAGTCTGACATCATTTTAGTATACTTGTTAAAGTATGTAAACTGGACATAATATTGAGAAAACAGGCTAAAGAATGATTGACTGTTCTAGTGTCAGCTTGGCTCATTTGGAAATAAAATTGATAATTCATTTCATGGATGTTTGTGGGACATTGCTATAGAAATATGAAAACAGAGTAGGCTATTCAGGCCCTTGAGCTTATTCTGTCATGCTATGTGTAAATTTAGTGCTGTATTCACCCACAAAATACACAGTCACTCCACTTTACAATATATCCTGTGAAGCACTTTGAGAAATCTTCCTGATGTAAAAGGCACTACATCAATCATATTACATGTATAGGCTAGTAATATGCTAGATTCTATTCCTGCTATCACATTGTATTGGCAATGCTGCATTCCTCAAAGGTAATGAGAAAGTCAGATACTGTTTACAAAATACCAATTACTTTAATAAATTATAGTTAAAAGGAAATTAAACTAGAAGTAGGATCAATTTTGCAATATTTCTTAATGGGATTTTGCTAATAAGAGGGATATCTCCTAACGGGAATCATGTCACTCATGTCTAGCTGATTCAAAGCAATTCCATTCTAAAAGCTGTAGCTTTCCCGTAAAAAATAAGTGAAAAACATCCCGTTACAAAATACTGCAACATTGAGCCTTGTATTTCTCAGTGCAAATGCAAACTCAAAAGTTTTTTTTTAACAATATATAAAATAAAAAACAAAAATAACCCTGGGAGCCCAAATAGGCATATAACTAGTTCTGAGGTCCAGTACCAACATCAAATACACTGGCGTTCAGCTTTGATCAGGACTCCGGGAAGGGCAGGAAGGGAAGGTGAGGGCAGACAGGGTCTTCTAATTGACCATGTATCCTCACTAAATTACAATCAAATTCAATGTACACATATGTGAAACATTTGATCTCTATAAAATATTCCAATGTACAATTAGACCTAGAATTTACATACACATTTATAGGCAATTTCTGTTGTCCGGGATGCCGTGCTTGTCTACAAATTCTTTCATGACCTGATACCTCCTTACCTATCAGACCTGCTTACTCCTCACTCCACTACCCGCTGCTTCTGCTCAGCCAGCTCCAGCCTCCTGCTTGTCCCTCATTCCCTCTGTTCCACTATCGGTGGCCGTGTTTTCAGCCACTATGACTCGAATCTTTGAAACTCTCCCTCAATACCTCCACCTTGCCCCTTCCTCCTCCATTTTCATTGCCGCTTCAAGACCTTCCTCTTTCACCCGGTTTACCCCCCCGCACCCCGGCTCTATGTCAGGCTCAGCCACTGTCAAGAGCTCAGAAACTCTGCCCCGCATGAAGGCTGCTATATAAGTGCAAGTTATTGTTGTAGTGGTTGGATTTGTGTGATAAATGATGGGAGCCAAGTTGAAAAAAGGGAATTTATTTCTTCAAATCTGCTTTTAACCACTGAATGAGTGCTTTGGATTTGTGAATCTATATAAGAATTGCATTACTGAAATGCATTAGAATATTTTAAAACTGTAGAAGTTTCTAAAATGTAGGGGACTTGTGCGTTCTTCTGATATATTGAGAAGGGGATAATGGAGTAAATGCTGCAACATTTCAAACTATTGCTGTGTAAACCACTGCCCACTAGGTGGCAGCACACCCATCTCAGCAGGTGATTTGTTCCTTAAACAATGTTTTTTTAAAAAAACAGTTGAAGCAAGAGTTTTTATTGTGTAAATTTTAAGTCCTAAAGTGGCTTCTAAGTTTTTTTGTTTAATATTATCCAGAGTTCATATATCAGGAGTCCTGTAGCTCAGTGGTTAGAGCACTCGCTTTGCAAGTGAGAGACCTGAGTTCAATTCCAGGCACAGGGCGAAACCTTGGGCAAGTTTCCTTACTCCACACAGAGCCTAATAATAATCCCTCCAAAAAACCAAAAACAATAATTAAATTGGTCATTTTCAATCTACGACTGTTTGTGGGACATTGCTGTGCGCAATTGGCTGCCGCGTTCGCCCACAAATATACAGTCAATTCACTTTACAGTGTGTTCTGTGAAGCGCTTTGGGACGTCCTCCCGACGTGAAAAGCGCTATATCAAATGCAAGGATTATTATTATTATTATTATCAAAACATCCAGTATGGAATGATCCTTGATATCGTGGACCACTCCATCCTCCTCCATCCTTCTCTCACTTCAACTTTCAAGGTTCTGACCTTGAATGGTTCAGGTTTTATCTCCCACACCATCTCCCAATTTGTCTTCACCAATAGTTTCTCTTCCAGCCTCCGCCCAGTCTCGTGTGGCATTCCTCAGGGCTCTGTCCTTGGTCCCCTCCTCTTCAACCTCTACATGCCAAGGTCTACAATTTTGGTGACATCATCCGCAGACATGGGATCCACTTCCACATGTACGCACGCGGGTGACACCCAACTCTCTCTCTGCCTCCACCCTCGATTCCAGGACAACTTATTCCCTGACAGACTGTCTGTCAGACATCAACTCCTGGATGCCTGGTGCGGGAGAGGACATGAGCTGCAGAGTTCTGGATGATCTGCGGCTTGTGGAGGGAAGAGTTGGGGAAGCCGACAAGGAGGGAGTTTCCGTAGTTGAGCCTTGAGGTGACGAATACGTGTTTGAGGGTTTCGGTGGCCTGAGGGGTGAGGCAGCAGCAGAGTTGGGCAATGTTGCGGAGGGGTGGGTGGGGGGGGGGGGGAAGGCAGAGCGGAATGGCATGGATATGGGGGAAAATGGACAGTTGAGGGTCGAACAAGACACCTAGGTTCCTGACTGGCTTGGTGAGGTGGAGTGTGTATCTGTGGATGCTAATGCTGCCGGAGCCTGAGGTGTGGAGGCACTAGCGAGAGCCAATCAGGAGGACTTTATTCTTGCTGACGTTCAGCTGAAGAAAGTTGGCTCGCTTTTGCCAGGGAAAGCAAAAGTAAAATTGTACTGAGCTGACCGAGGCCCAGCTACTCTATCAGTAAAGAGCTATTATTGTTCACCAATGGGATGACAAGTAGGACATGTCTAAATGAGCCGTTAAATTGGAAATCTACGTAACTGGTGAAAGCTGATCATTTTAGTGAGGATACATAGTCTTTTTTAAAGGTGCCTCTGATTTAATCTGCAATTTGTTTATTTCTGAGGAGCTACCTATAAAATGAATGATCAATTTTACCTGGGGAATAGTTGGCCATGTTATTCCTGTCTGTTTTCAAAATAGTGCCGTGGGATCTTTAACATTCAATTCAATAGGCAGATGAAACCTTAATTTCTCATCAGAAGTACAGCACCTCCAACAATGCAGCGCACCGTATAATCCTAGACTATACGTGTTCAAAATCCTGACATGGGATTTGAACCCACAACCCTTTGACTCAGAGGCAAGAGTGTTAACAACAGAGGCGAGCTGGACACCTGATAATGGTTATGGTACTGGAGAATTCTGGGGACCATAGAACTATACACAGGTGGAAAGAAAACAATTGAAAACACTGCAACTGACATGGCATAGCCTGACACGGAAAAACTGAGACCGGGTAAGCACACTTCACTGCCCGAACTCTAACAACTATTGGTAAGCCTTCCAACAAAAACAAATTACATTCTATAACAACAATAACAAATTCATGTCAGGAGGACGTCCCAAATTGCTGGACAGTCAGGATTTGGACCCAAGCAGGGGGTTGGGATAAGGAAGGGTGGAGGGCAGGGAGGGTAGGGGTAGCAGGGTGGCTAGGGCGCGGTCAAAGAGAGTAGTCTTGAGATGTGCCTTGAAAGAGGCAAGGAAGGGAGAAAGGCAAAGGGATTGTGGGATGGAGTATTGAAAGGTTGGGGCAGAAAGACTGAAGGCCAGACTGCCGATGGTGGGGCAGGAGAGCGGGGGACTTGAAGCAGGCCGATGCCTGCTGATTGGAGGGAGCGGACAGGTTGATATGGGGTTAGCAGATCGCAGAGGTAGGAGAGAGCAAGGTCGTAGAGGGCTTTAAAGGTGAGGACGAGGATTTTGAACTCTATCCTCTGGGGGTTGGGAACCTGTGGAGTCAGAGAGGGTCGGGTAAGAGGGTCACGGAGCCTGGTGCGAGAGGACTCGAGCTGCAAAGTTCTGGATGATCTGCAACTTGTGGAGAGAAGAGTTGGGAAGGTGAGCCTTGATGTGATAAATGCATGAATGAGGATTTCGGCGACCTGAGGGTTGAGGCAGTGTCGGAGCCAGACAATGTTGCGGAAGTGGGGGAAGGCAGAGCGGGTCATGACATGGATGTGGGGTGGAAAGGACAGTTGAGGGCCAAATTACGGCATCCATGTCATGACCAGCTCAGTGAGGTGGATTCCACTTCGGATTTGTCTTGGAGTTCAACAGCTGACCTGCCCAGTGATGCAAATCGTTGACTGTCCAGCATCTTCGAGACGTCCTCCCAACATGAAAGGTACTACAGAAATGTAATTTATTGTTGTTGTAGTAGTAGTCACCATTGGGAGCTGCAAGTCAATGTGACAGTAACATTATTTAGACACCACACTTTACTGTAAAATCCCTTTCTAATTGCAAACACAAATATCAGTGTTCGACAGGTGACCTGTCCTCTAACTTGATCTTGGGGAAGAGGGTGTAAATAGTGCGTAAAAACTAAGTGACCAGATTCAAGGTGAAGTGTAATGTGCTTTGAGACTTCCTTCTGATGTGAATGGTGCTATATTCTTGTTTAGTTATTTCAGTATTAACGAAAGGAAACACAAGCAACACGTCAAACATTGCACCATTTATTTTAGCGGCATAATAGATGTGTAAATATTTAAAATACACCACTTTTTTGCATATTCTTTAAAAAGAAAGGCATATAATTCGAATCAAATGTTTTTATTTCAATGATGCCAAAGCAACTGCACATTATCGTCAATGATACCCAATAAGATAGTCACCCTTTATAAGACTGTTCAAGCACATCCTGGTAAGAAACAGAGCAAAACTTCAGGAGTGTCAAACAAATATGGCAACAGTCGGTGTCTGTATTTAGCTGCATCCATATCAACTCCAACTCTACAGTGAATATACTTCTATACTGCAATCAAATGGTGACAGTTAGTGGTGTTAAAATGCTGAAACAGTGAATAATTAAATCAAATGGAAGTGTCAGAAATAGCAACAGTGTGTGGTCATTTTTAATTTCAGTAGCAAGCCCACAAGGATTGGAATAAAGATAGGCCATTTTACTAGGGTGATTTTGTGTGTTATCTTGCATCAGACAAGTTTAGCTGCTTGCTGAGTGGTAGAGTCTGTGAGACCATCTGGTTACCTCGCTGAGCTCTATGTAACATCACCACTTGAACCTCGGAGCTCCAGTTCTCCTGTTTTGTTGCTGCCAAAGAGTTTCATTTATAAGAGGATTTAAATGAAATGAGTTTTAAATTCCAAGATTTGTTGGATTTGAATTGTAATTTTCAGCGCTTGTATAATTATATTTAGCGACTATTTTAAAATTCATCCAGTGAAACGTAAAGTAACAAAATAGCAAAGTAACCAGATGGTAACTTCTAATGGCTACAATGCCATTAATATGTGATGTGTGTGTGTGTATTTGTACAATTACTTAATACCAATGTGTACATTTAAATTATAACCTCTACCTGTTAAGAAGAAATCAGTATATGTGCTCAGTTCCTGTCATGTGCATTTGCTGTGTAATTTTTTGCAAAGGTTTGGCAGTAAATTAGCCCCATTGGTGCTGTAATGAGGCTACTGCACGTTCTTGTTTAATTTGCTGTATCAAATTGTCAGCTGTACAATACTTTTGATAGTTAGCAAGTTTGCAACGTGCAAATCTATCTGCCATAGCTAATTCAGCAAGCCGCATTTTGTGAATGCATCTTGGGGAGGGAGCATAATTATACTTAAGGGTTTACTGCATTTGTGTAAGATTCAGAAAGATAATGGCAAGATAGGATCTTTATGGTGAAATAAATTTATGTGTATCTGCATCCCATCAGTTACGTTCTTTTCAATCTTTCTGGAAAATTTAAGCCTTCATGTTGGGATAAACCGGCATAGCTTTGTATCCCTCTGGTGGTTTCGTTCGTGCTCTTGCGTGGATTTCACAATACAGCTGCCCTTCTACGAAAAAGTAACCCTTCTGCTTCAGGTTCATATCACAGTCAGAGCAGACAAAGCATTCGGGGTGACGATACTTGTCACGGGCCTTGACAACTGTTCCCCTGTATGAAAAGGAATACACAAAAATTAGTGGGAAATTAGTGAAGCATTGTTTGAAAAGCAACTTTTATTTTAATATTAAGAATTTAGAGTGGGGGAGGGGAACATTTGTTGGGGAAACTGCAGAGAAAAAGCTGACCTGAAGTATCTCAGCTCTGAGGCAACCAGAGTGAGCCAAGTAATAATAATAACAATAATCCTTGCTCTTGATATAGCACCTTATCACGTCTTTGAGACGTCTCACAGAAAATATTGTAAAGTGAATATTTTATGGATGAAGGTTTCACATTTGGGAGGGTTTTACATCCCGAGGAGGTCTTTTGCAGCTGGAGATGCCACTTTCCCCAAAAACGCTCGTTAAACGCCTCATTGTACTTACGAGGTATCTATTGTCTTGGTCAATGGAGTGCTACAAGATGCAGGATTCAAAGGTAAAATGAGAGTGAGTGCAACTATTGCATCACAAAGTCCTCCAAAAACAACAACTTGTATTTATATAGCTCGTCTCATCCCAGGTAGTGTCCCAAAGGCTTGACTGTAGTGGAACACTGTTTTATTTTAAAACCACTTTTATAATAATAATCCTTGCATTTGATATAGCACCTTATCACGTTGTTGAGACATCTCAAAGCGCTTCACAGAATATATTGTAAGTAGCTTTACTTTTGGCACCAGCCAATTTTTAAAAAAGTACTGGAATTTTATTGCCAAAAATAACATACGTCATTTTCAACTTATTTCTGAATTAGACATTATTGTGGGATAGTGTAAGAGTTGTTGATATGCAAGGTTCAGCCTTTCTTTACCTAATATTTAATAATACTATTATTATTATGTGGACTGTTGCAGCACTCGATCATATAGACCAGAAAGTTGCAAAATCAAAAGCCAATCTTTGCTGATCTGCATTAAAGCTACAACTGGATTGCTACAGTTGACCTCAGTGCACTTTGAGTTATGATGGTAGAAGGCGGATTAGATGGTCCATGATCTTTTTTCATATAGCAATTCCTATGTTCCTTTGTATGACCCTTACTATCAAGGCTCACACATTGTCAAGGCACCAGAGGTCTCCCAAGGCCCAAATAATCATATCCTAGTAAATGGCGAAAAAAGGAAGTGGAGGAATAAAACATAGCAGAAAAAGATAACAAAAGGCAAACCTCTCCCAAACACACAAAAATACCCTTCTTACTCTTTAACAAATACTTACACTATTCCATTACCACACTTATCACACAGCGGCAGCTTTTGAACACTTGCTGGGGAACCACCGACTTTTGCCACAGGAGCCTTCACGCTTCTAGTGCCTGTAGGGCGTTGACCTTGATCATCTGAAGTAAAATTAGATTAAAAATAGTGGGGTAAGGTTTGCAGTCTTTTTAAGTGTTCAACTGTAGACTGGGTTAGTTGGTAGCATTCTCTCCTCTGAATCACAAGGTTGTGGATTCAAGCCCAATGTCGGGACTTGGAACTGATAATAGTCTAAGCTGACAACTCCAATGCAGTACCGAGGGTGTGCTGCGTTGATAGAGATTGCGGTCATTTGGATAAAACATTAAATCAAGGCGTATTCAGGTGGATGTTAAATATCCCATGCCAATATTAGAAAAGAGAATGGAGTTTCTCCCGGTGTCCTGGCCAACAATCCCCCAAATAAAATTGGTCCCTCACTTTGTGTGCAGAGTGGCAGTGCTTTCACCCACAAAATAAAATATATTTTACAGTACTGTGAAGTGCTTTGGGACATAATTCTGACGTGAAAGCTATTATAGCGAATGTAAAGATTCTAATCACTATTATTGCTGGTATTAATTAACTCAAAGTCAGAATTAGTTGTATTTTAGTGCTTTTGCTATATGGCCACTAGGTGGCAGTGAACTCCTCACTTCTTAGATTCTGCTTTCTTTGGAACTTAATCAATACATTTGTTTGAAGCAACATGAGTACTTTGGAGTGGTTGTGTAAGATCATATTTGTGATGTTTACTGTTTTTAAGGTTTATAATCACGGGACAACATGGAGGAAGAGTAGCTGCCAACAATGATTGAGTGCTTGAAGTATAGGATGACATCCAGTTTTGACCCCTACTTTGCTTTTGTTTAATAATAATAATAATAATCCTTGCATTTGATATAGCGCTTTTCACGTCGGGAGGACGTCCCACAGCGCTTCACAGAACACACTGTAAAGTGAATTGACTGTATATTTGTGGGCGAACGCGGCAGCCAATTGCGCACAGCAATGTCCCACAAACAGTCGTGGATTGAAAATGACCAATTTATTATTGTTTTGTTTTTTTGGAGGGATTATTATTATTAGGCGTGTGGAGTAAGGAAACTTGCCCAAGGTTTTGCCCTGTGCCTGGAATTGAACTCAGGTCTCTCGCTTGCAAAGCGAGTGCTCTAACCACTGAGCTACAGGACTCCAATAATATTTATTTTCCAGAGTTGATCTGTCAAATAATTCAACAAATAATTCACATTCCTTCCTGCCATATCTGTTTTCGCTTGATAGCCTGATGACATCAATGCCTTAGACTTGTTTTGTCTCTGGAACTGGATTTCCAAGACCCCCATATATGGGTGATTTGATTCCAACGTTCCATTTGCCAAGCACGTCACCTTGGAGCCAGCTCAACTACAAGGAAACACCACTTACCCCTGCCCCAAATCATTTGAGTGTAACCAAGCCTCACATGACCGGAGAAGACAAGAGATAAGAGCCATGACACCATTTATAATAATCCTTGCATTTGGTAATAATCCCTGTATTTGATATAGTTCCTTACTAGGTTGTTGAGATGTCTCAAAGCACTTAACAGGATATATAGTAAAGTGGATTGATGGGGTATTTTGTGGGCAAAACACAGCAGCTAGTTTGAGCATAGCAATGCCTTGGAATGATTAACCAATTTTATTTGGGGGAATTGCCAGGACACAGGAATAAACTCCCTTCTCTTTTCAAATAGTGACATATGATCTTTAACATCCACCTGAACAAACAGAAAGAGACCTCAGTCTAATTCCTCAACTGAAGGATGGCACCTCCGACAATGCAATACATCTCCACCACTGTAGTGGAGTGTCAGTTTAAACTATGTGATTCCAAGTCCCGAGGTGGGGCTTGAACCCACAACCTTCTGACTCAGAGGTGGGAGTGCTACCACTGAGCCAGGATAATGAAGAGAAATGGAGTATCTCTTTGAGCCGTTTGGAATATCCTGCCTCGATCCCTCCACATTTCCACCTCCTTGCACAAGATCACACTTGAAGACTTTCCTCAACTGTCCCCTTCTCCCCGCTCAATGTCAATCTACACCATTGTTAAGCATTCCAGGATGCTACCCGAGTTAAGGGCACTATATAAATGCCCACATTCCTCTAGTTAGATTGATCATTCACTACCTGGCTGTTTATAGGACATTGCTGTGTGCAAATTGGCTGTTACATTTTGCCTATAAACACACAGTCACTGCACACCACTAACTATTGTAAATTAATCTGAGGTGTTGTGAGGTGACAAGATGCTATATGAAATGCAAGGATGATTGTTACACTCACCACTTTCATCTGTCTGCAGGAGATCCTGGATTGCTCGGAATGACCCAGATTGTCTTGGCTCATGACTGGACTCCTCATTTTCATGTAGCATCTTGTACACATCGGAGTTCTGAGCTGGTGGTTCTGGCTCAATGCTGTATGAACACACAAGTCATTATAAGCTGTCGAGAAGCTTGCAATGTTTGCAAAATGCTTTTGAATAACAACCAAAAATCTCTGAACTGAACTGTGATGATGAAGATCTTCTAAGGATTCAATTTAATAATATTTGTCACTTTCTAATATTACTTTTTCTACTCTATTGGCAAATTTCTGTGATTGATACTGATATGGAATCTTTTGTTTCAACCTTCTTGTAAGTTTGGAACCAGGCTTTCAGAGATAAAGCTGCTTCTAGTCGGAATAAACTGAACAATATGAGCAGTGTTGAACAGAGGACACTGGGTTTGCACGTTGCTGCTGGAAAAGCCTTGCTCTTTTGTGAGGATCAGGGCAGGAAAGCCTGAAACAACTAATAAAAAAGAAATTCTTGAATCCTTGGTGATCTAAGTCAAGGATTAAAAGCTGGAGATTTAGCTGTAATGTGTAAGATTGGGATGTGGGATAGTGTTCTCATCCACACGAAACTCCGCTCCCCGATCACTCCAGTCCTTGCCAGACTGCACTGGCTGCCTACCCCAGAGAGGATCGATTTCAAGATCCTCACCCTCGTATTCAAGTCCCTGCACTCCTCTGCACCCCCCTACCTCTCTGACCTCCTCTCTCCTCAGCACAATACCCGTTGCCTTGGTTCCTCCGGGTCTATCCTCCTCCTTGTCCCCCGAGTGCTCCGCTCCACCCTCGGCAGCCATGCCTGTGCCCCGAGGCTATGGAACTGCCTTCCTCACTCCTTTCGTCTCGCTCCCTCCCTTCCCATTTTCAGGTCTCTGCTGAAGACCTTTCTTTTCGACTGCGTCTTTGGTCACCTTCCTCCCCTTCCCCCCTGGCTCGGTCCCGGGATCCTAAACTGTAAAGTACTCTGAGATCCCATCTGGCGTGGAGGGCGCTATATAAATCCAAGTTGTTGTTGTTATGAGGCTGGAAGTTTGGTTCACTCTGAGGATTCAAAACAAAGTGGTTTGCGATTGGATTTGAAGTGTTGGATATTGTTTGGTGCTAAAACAGGATTTAGAAGAATTGTATCTTGCCTCTTCCCACTTTTTAAACAGGCTGTTGATTTTTTTTGTGAAATGGTAATAAGCTGGTTAACAGCAAAAATAATTTTTTAAAAGTGAACAATTTATTTTCTTTTATAGGTTCCACTTTATCTGAAAAGTTAACTTTTTTAAAGCTTCAGAGGTTCAAACTTTCTCATGGTCTCAGCCTTAAGACCATTATCCCCAAATTTATGATGTTCAGAATTTTTGAAGCTTCTTATATTAAGTTTTAATTTTGAAGTTGGTTTTCAACAGTTCTTTTGAAGATAATTGTTACTTTTCATGGTGGGTATTTAGGAGGTGATTATGAGAATTTTGGAGTCAGTTTTGAGCATTGCATTTTGTTACTACTGCAGCAAATGATTGATAAGTCTATCAGCCTGCTAGAGCGAACGAGCTGAGAGACATGGAAGTGTGAAGAATTATGGGAAACACTGATAATAATAATATTGTAATAATAATATTGTAATAATAATAATATTGTAATAATATTGTAATAATAATAATAATATTGTAATAATAATAATATTGTAATAATAATAAATGTAATAATAATAAAATAAGGTTAAGATGACAATTTTTCTAGTTACAAGTAAAGCCACAATAAACAGACAAAATCTCTAAGCAAACATGGACAAGGCAACCAATATATTCAGCAAGTCCACCAATTAACTCTACATTGAAGCAATCTTAACAACAATACTTAAGCAAGCTCATTAATATAGAAACAAGTATAACTAATGTCTGAAAGAGGAAACTTGCTTCAAATGAACAGATCATTTAGTTATCTGTAGTTTAAGCAATATTAGGTATCAAATGAAATAGAGTTTCATCCAGTTCAGGTATATTGAATGCCAGCCATGGTTATACAATTGTCTGTGATTAAACAATTGCCTTCTTGACCAGAGCTAACACTCATTTGATTATCTCAGCCTTTGTCATGCTTGTTTGGCATCACTTGCAACTCTTCCAGATGGTGAGCTATTTCTTGCACACATTCAGCTTCATTTGGCACAGCTTCTGGAGACCTGTTGCACTTCTGAGATTCATCCATCTCATTCATCTTTTTGGCTGCTGGAAAATGTAAAGACTTTTTTTTGTAAGAAGCAAAATCATTCTATATTTCCAGAAAGAGAGAAGTAATCGTCAATCCGGAAGCAGATATAGAAGCAATGGTACTTTGATTCTTCTGGATGTCTTGCTGAGGCTGGGATGGAGCTTGACATTCTTTTTGATGATCCACTCAGAAAGCTTCATATGTTTTGCAAGTACTTTTACTGTCAACATGAAAATAAACCCATCTGAAAGATCCAACTTCACCATTAATTGATGATGCTGAAAAGGCATTTGAAAGAGTGGAGTGTGCCCTATTGATGGACAGTCTGTTTCTACTTCTATACTCAGAGCATATATTTACTAATGAACAATGCTCCTTTAATGTTTTTTTCCAGAGAAATAAATAGGTTTGTCTCTTACCCGTATTATGGTTGGATTTGTGATCAAGTGGTTCTGATCTAAACCCAAGCAGATATTGAAGGTTTCTGCTCCCCTCTCCTGTGTATGACATTTAGCATCAATTATAATGCATGATGTAATAAGTTAATTATGGATCTACGTTCCACAATCCATCTTCAAGGATTTTAACCAGGACTTCTCCTATTTCAGATAAAAAGGCAAATCCTTAAATAACGCCTTCAACTAACTGGCCATTGAGGATGTTTCACTTGTCAAACTGTTTTTGGTTTGGATTGTTCAGTGTCGGGTTTGTACAATGCTGGATTGAATCTTGACTTTTCTCAGATTCGTTGTCGAAAACAAAGAAGCAGATGCCCTGCAACGGATATCTCCTTTCACACCTTCTATTTCTCATCCCTTCCCGCTCACAAAAGATGCCTTTGAAACTACCTCCATGCATATACCTTCACTAAAGATCGCACTGGATCCTGCAACAGGCCATTAAATTGAACGTTTGCTCATTGTGTGATGACATATTTCATCAAAGGCCAAAACATTCTTGTGTCTTAGTCTTCAGGACATGGTTTTCAAATATAAATTTGTGCAGAATTTTGAGAAATTCTTCAATACAGTCAGAATCTAATGTATTATTTCTCAAAACCTGGGGTGGAGAAGTCTGTCTTCTCACCCTGTTTATATGAAGGACAAGTTATTGTTGGGGTGATGTTTTGGTGTTTCATCCCTTCACTGGAAGGAGCATCTTCAAGAAACTAAAGATGTAATGTGGAAGTTTCTTTTGGTCGTGTTAACAGGGTCTTGAGTTTGGTCAAATGGCCTGTTCTATGCTGTAACATTGAATGTAATTCTAATGCACCAGGGTAAGAGGCGATTGATGATGATGATGTCACGGTAGATATGCCTTCCCTTTGGATGAATCTCTCGAGACACACTAATAAGACCGCCTATACTTCTCAAGGAGGGATCGAGCAAAAAGGAGATAACAGAGAAATGAAGGAGGCTGAAATTTGCTTTAACACTAAACAGAATAGAACGTTCTGATGATCTAATTTCTCACTTATTCTGTTTGATTGATTGTCTCCAAAAAAGTTGTAACATCTGTTAGGCCTCAGTTTTGTTCATATTGCTCAGCAGTTTGAACTAAATGTACAAACCAAAATGCACATATGTAACCTTGAAAAACTGAAAATGCAATTAACCAGAGCCCAGGCAGTGAAAATGAATTATGTACTAGAGTATTAATGAACAGGGGCGTGAAGAGGAAAATTAATGGTTTGTAGAAACAAAACAAAAGCAACAGGAATATCTGTTTAGCTCAATGAACAAGTTATACCATATTATTAAATCATGGCAGATATTTTAAATCCATTTCCTTGTTCACTGCTTTTTCTACGTATCTCTTCATAGTCTTACATCCCAAGTATCTACCTCCTTTCATATATGAATGTTGGCTCGATTTAAGTGATGTCAGAGGAGTCTGAATATTAGGTTGATGACTTGCTTGCTGTCAGAAGTTGGGGTTCAATTTGCAGCATTTATCAGCCATTTATTGTACAGTTATGGTAATAAAAACATATTCCTGGGTGATCATGGTGCCTGTAATTTACAACTTATTCCTCTTAAAAAAAAGGTCTGACTTTGAATGTATTTACCGTACAGAATAGAGTAACACAGTCAATGAGGTTTTCAAGGGCATTTGTGGCAGAGATTTGGAGCTGCCAAATCACAAAAGGGGCATACTTTAACTTCAATTACCTTATTTGCAAAGGTGCACCAACAGCCATGGTAACCTTTTCTTCCAACACTTCAGCAATGTTGTCCTCAGAATACAGCTGCATGGGAGAATTAAACTGAGCATGTGTAATCTTGATGCCTGGGAGTTCCATTTCGATTGGTCTATTGAGGGTAAATTTTGTTGCAGCTTTCAATTCACTGAGGTCAACGCTACCAGTCACAGAGGGAGAATTGCACCCACTTCTCCCACCTACAAGTGACGGTGAACTGCACCCATCACTGGCCACCGGGAATATGAGCCAGAAAATTGCAAAGGACATGACATGGCCACAAAAAGAGAGCGACAGAAATATACAATATTAAAAACACATACACAACAGAAAATATTTTTTTAAAAGTTTAAGGAGAAGATGCATTAGAAATACTTAGCAATGATTTCTAAATCACATCTTCTTGTTTCAGTGCTTAAAGATCAAGAATGCTTCAAGTGAGACATGTTTCTTCCCTGCAAATCCATAGCTATCACTGAACATTCTTAATCCAGATTTGCAGGACAACTAATACAGAACACACAATTCCGGACTTCAGAAATAACAGTCCTGGTAAATCATGTGGCCCATCAATGTGCCGATGATGTTTTAACATGGACACAGCTAAATTACCTGACAAATTAGTTTTGTGATCTGAACAACTGGACATTGAATTCCTCACAAACATTGCCCTCATTTAGTCACTTAGGTTATTGGGAGAATGCTGTTACAATATTCCTGTTAACATTATGCCAAACACAATTCAATGGATTACAAACAGTGCAAACAGTTGCCATTTGTGAGCAAGGAAAATTATCTCTCTGTGCTTAGTCTGCTTTGAGTTAAGATTGAGTTAGGCCTGCATCCATTGGAAATGCTCAGAAAGGCATTTTTTTTTGCCATTTGAAAATGATTTCCCATTAAGCAGAATCCAAAATGGCACTGCTCAGTGCCTTTTAACAGGTTTTGATGTTACCATTATTGGATTATCACTATGTGAGCAGTATTTCAAAATAGATTTTAAATGGTGTTCCTTAAAATAGGAAATACAGTGTGTTTAGGAATATTGCAATTTTGGCTCCAGGGATCCCAATTCCTTTCTTAAGAGGGTTGGCTTTAAAATTCTATATTGCTATTATGGTTGAAAGAGGAGAAATAGATAATCAGCAATACTACAAAAAAGGTCTGTTTCTTTGTGCCACTAAACTGTTTGCCAACACCAAAAAGTGTAATTCATCTGCTTGCCTTAACTCTTTCATGTATAATGTGAGTTTGAAAGACATTGCTAAAGGAAAGGCTGGTAATACAGCCTTCTCTTTTAGCACACATACACAACACACGCTATTAGTTTGTATAGTTTCACCTAAAGTCTCAATTTGAAGGTTTCTCATATTGAGCAATAAACACTAGGGATTAGGATGCGTAATGTGATATCATAGTTGCTTATGTTGCAGTATCTTTTTTCATGAGAAATTAAGAGGCTTGTATATTATTCAATCACAAAATGAAGGAATACCTGCAATGAAATATATTGTATAGGCAAATGTTCAAAAGTTCTATTTAGCTTAGAAAAGTGGCAAATCTGAACTATCACAAATGAGATAATGCAACTTTAAGGCTTAGATTTAATTTTTAGTTTGCCTTTATATAAAAAAGTTTAATTTTCAAGACGGTGAAAATATTACAAAACATAGTTAACGAGAAGGTCAAACATTATTAGATTGAAAGAATTTTTCAGTTTACAGACTGCAGTGCAATTATCAACAACAACCTGCATTTATATAATGTCCTTCACACGGGGTAGCATCTCAGAGCGCTTGAAAGTGGTGGAGTCTGACACTGAGCCAGGGGGAGGGGGGATGGGGAGGTGACCATAAGCACGATCAAAGTCCACTTTATATAATAAGATGCATTACAATACAGGTCCATTCAGGATTCAGCTTTACACATGCTGCTTTCCTTTATGCAAGATTAGTAGTTTATTGTGGTACTATTTTTTTCACGTGTGTTTAAAATATACAATTTTCAGGGGGTTGTGTTAATAGTTCATGCAAACACAATTTAAAGTCATTCATACATTTCTGGGATGAGAAAAAAACCTGAAACCTCCTGCATATGTTTGGAAGGTAAACGTCTGTTGCAGAATGGTTCTTTGAAAGCCTCAGAATCGGGATTTTTCTAAAACTGAATTTCACAGCGAATCTCAATTTTATTCGCTCTATTAATACAGTGAATATTAAATTTTCAACTCCAAAGGAGACTGTTGTATGACTTTTGTCCTTGCTAAATCTTCATAATGCAAATCTTTGTAGTGATAATTATTTTCAGAAAAGATCACTTTAGGAACGCAGCTAATTGGAACCTTTTGGGCATTTAATGGGAAGACTGTAGGAAGGGAACAGGTTTTCCCGCTGCTTTTGTTGTTTCTTTCCTAGAAGCAAGGGGAACGAATGTCTCTGAGTTGTCTTTGTCCAGAGTAGGATTTCAAGCTGTCTGCATTCCTTGCAGTCTTTGAAAATGTCTACAATATAGTTAAACAAGAATCTCACTCCTTGGACTGGAGATTTGTTTGTGTGTAAAGTATTTCCCCTTGGCTTATTATTCTCTTTTCAATAGGTGAATTACCATTTTGGAATTTATAACATCAGATTTCATTCCAATCTCTTGAACTTTCTCTATAATTAGTAGGAGGCTTTTGGACTGTGTACAATAAAGTGCCTTTACTTTATATGTCTTGGGTAGCGAATGGCACAATCCAGAATTGAAATTTAACACTTTGTACAGGATCAACACTTTAGTCACTTTCTTTAGGTGATCCTGAGTTCAGAGACAGAAAAGATTTGTATTACTAGCCCTCAAAAAAAAACTGGCTTACGTTCAAGAAAGAAACAGTGCAAATACTATTTCCTGAACAATTGGTTAAAAACTCAATAAGAGTTCTATAAAATCCAACTGGATTTTGAATGAGATATTCTACAGGTTTATTTCATGTGAAACAATGTTTAAAATGAATGGATTAGAGTTTGTTTTAAAATTTGAAAGCTTACGCCTAATAGCAAACATGAATTATGAACACTTTGCCAAAATAGATAACTAATTAAAATAAAACACTATTGTATAACTAACTGCAAATAAAAGGATTTATTTATTATCATTTTTGCATATAATGTCATTGTTTGATTACCTAGCCCAAATGATAAAGATAAATCTTTTTATTTGCAATTATACAGTAATGTATCTTTTTATTTGTAGTTATACAGTAATGTACCTCCGACAATGCAGTACACCCGCAACACTAATAGTGATCACATTGTTTGGTAGTCTAAGCTGACATTCCAGGGCAGTGCTGGCTGTGTGCTGATCTGCTGGAGGTGTTATTCTTTGGATAAGACGTGAAATCAAGATCCCTTTTGCCTGTGGGTGGATGTTAATGATTCAAAAATACAAGGGATCTTTTCTGGTATAATTGGCCAACAATCTCCAGATAAAATTGGTTATTGATTTCATGGCTGTCTGCGGGACATTGCTGTGTGCAAAATTGGCTGCTGCATTTGCCTACAAAGTACAGTCACTATTGGTGGAGAAATAAATAAGAAATATACAAACATGCAAGAACTGGAGAGAAGACATTAGTCAAGACTTGGTATGACATGCTGAGTCCTAGAGCTGATATATCAAAGCACATATATATACCAGCACAATTTACTCAACCATGAAAATGCACAATAGATCATATAAATCACATTTTTTAACAGAGAGGATCAAGGGATTAAATAATTTCCCCCCTAAATTAAATTTATGAAACATTTTTTGAATTTTGTCTGTTATGAGAACGCTATTAATCTTTGGAGAATCAGTTAATATCGCACAGAAGTGATCAATTGCATTAAAATTTTTGTAAAAATAGCTGTACAATCCTTTTGATGAAATTAAAATAATTTGACAGAGTACACGCTAAATTTCAAAAGTTGCAATTGAATATTCTTTTTAAATGTGGTTGTTGATCTTTATGAAGTGAATAGGTTTATTTTAAAAAATCTTAATTTTTGCAACGCATATGTAAAATTTCCCTTGTTCCACTTTCAGAATACTATAAATATTCAAGACAAAACACATGCAATTTATTAAAGATAACGTGTAAAACCTGGTCAAGGTGGAAACTACTGAGAAGGGTTTGGGTCTGACATTGAACTTGTGTTCAAAGTAGCCTAGTTCCTGTAAGGAAAAAATGGGTAAAGATAACATAGGACATCTAACCTTAATAGGCAGTAAAAGCAGGATGTTCAATGCTCAGTCTCAAAATAATATTTTCACTTTATTAGACACTGGATTTCATACAATATATATATCTATAATAAGGTAAAAAAAGGAATGATTTGTTTCCGTACCTCACATGATAACAAATAATGACCATGCCACCAGTACAACAGTGCACAAGTTTGACTTAAAATCATATCGACCAAACGTACCTGTGTGTATTAAAATATATATCTTTTCAAAACAACACAAACTGAGACAAGCTAAATTGTTAGCTCGAACTTCAAAATCTTTTTCAATCTTGACCCTGCCTTTACTTTTGTCAAATAACATTCGAGGTAATTTTTTTCCTATAGTTTATTTCCATTCTGTCGCCTGTTTAAAGTAACTGACTTTTCCTAAAGTTGTTTTTTCCCACTAAACATATGATTGTCATAGAGGATAACTTATTACTTTAGTTAGAGAATGGGTACAAGTAGCAAGAGCTGGACCAAATAGAAAAACAAAGACTGTGAGACAAGACATAGAGACGCAGCAGAATCCAAACCCCATACTTACTTTTCCTTTGGATCAATGATAAGGCCACGCATCTGTCCATGAAGGGCATCTTGTATATTGCCAGCAGAATAGAGACCAATTGGTGAATTGTAGCTGGAACTCACAATCTGCCTTTTGTCATCAATGTTTTGTGCAGTAAAAAACGGCTGGGCTTTTCTGTTATGGGAGTTTCCAAGCGGTTTGAATTCCTGCATGTAAAAGGGGCACAAAGTACACAAAGCTACAATTCATGCTGCAGCTGATAAGCAGGAGTAGGCACACCATGCACCTGGCTGTTAATGGCTGTGATCACTTCATTAGTGCATACAGCTTTCCTTCTCTTCCTTTCAACACATAGTCTGCTTCCAAATTATAATACCACGCACGTTTGGATTATTACTGAGTGATTATGCAGCTAAATCCTTTTTTTAAATGAAAGCTGTACTGTGATAGATGTGTTTTGCTATTATTTTAGGCAAAAATAAAATAAATCGAACTTTTGATATATCCTGGCAGTAATACTAGATTTTACATGGAGGAAGAGAAAAAAAGGAACAGTCATTAACAATAGCCACTGTCAGTTTTAAATAAGCCAGTCCTGATTGAAAATGTTTGCTTCATTGCTTTACGACATGATCATGCCACCAGCACAACACTCAACATTTGAGGATTGAAGTAACACATTTTGGAAAGTCTGCACTTCAACTGCCCAAGCTAAATCAAAATAAAGTTGCTGGGTTTTCATTCAAACTCCTCATGATAAAATCGATATGTTCCAGTCAATTGATAGCATAACTTTCGCATTGTTATTTCAAAGATAAATTTTCTCTTTGATAAAAGATTATGATTATCAATATTGCTGAATGGAACATGCCTGCCCCCACCCAACACCTTTTTCACTGAGTGGGGTCCAAATTGTGGTGTTTTGTGGTAATTTGTAATAGAATCCCTTAATAAATATCCAGTTCATGCAAATGGAGATTCCTTCCAGCAACCACAAGTATGTGGGAACTCCACTCGAATGTGATCTATTTCTGGAGCATAGTTTGGGAGTGTGCTGATGATAATTCTAAAAGGATTCCTATTAACAACAACAACAATTTGCATTTATACAGTGCCCTTCATAGCATCTTGGAACCCAGCAAAGGAACAAAGTTAAACATTGGACCCAATATCAGCATTAAGGTCGCCCGGGTCAAGCACAGAACATTGTATTGCAATGTAAGGTGCACTTTAGTTTGCCTCAATAAGGGTTGCAAAACTTCTTCTCCACTTCTGCTTGAGGATGAAATTTTAAATGTTTTCCGCTCCCATTGACCATGACTTAGAAACATAAAAATATAGGAGCAGGAGAAGGCCATTCAGCCACTCGCGCTTGTTCCATCATTTTATTAGATCATGGCTGATCTGTACTTCAACTCCAATTACCCGCCCTTGCTCCATATCCCTTCATACCCTGATCTAAGAAAAAATCTAAAATATGTGTTGAATTGTGAACTGTGCCTAATAGGAACAGGATTGGTGGAACTCAAGCAGATTTCATGCAAGGCCTTCGCAGCTAATGGAAACAAGAGGCTCTCTTCCTATCAGTATGAAACCAAAGGTGAAGCAACAAGGCTTACTCTCTGGCTTGTCCAATTTATTGCCCCATCTCCACACACTAAAAATCAAAAACTTTAACTGTGGCTATCACCCCTTCCCCCTTCTATTCTCTTTTTCCTCTATTCTTTAATGTTTTTTTCTTTCCTAGTTGATAACTATTGCAGGTGAACAGTTCCCAACTCTATTGAAATGGTTGCACTATAAGCTTCAAGCTGTAGCCATTAAACCACTTGACTGAGCTTTGAAGAATGGGGGTGCCTGGTTTTAATATTGTTGCATTGATTCAGCTTTACAGGCCTGTTTTATAGCCACAAAAAGTTGAATGACTGAAGATTGACAAGTGTGCACCAATTAACATGTACAGGTTGATCCAAAGGAAACATAAGTAATCTTTGGTGTGAAAATGTATCAAAACAGAAAGTGAGAACTGCAAACTTAATATAGGAGATATTCTAAGGATTTAAAATACACTTAATGTAAAATGATTTGCAGCTGCATCTCAACAAAAAGTTTCAAATATTGTTCAGATTGTTTTCTTCAACCAGTATTGTTCTGAGAGGCTGGATGAGAATAGGTTTTAATGTCCCCCTTGTTAACACAATTCAAAGCATAGTTATATCAACAAGGGGGAACTTTAAAACCAATATGGATTGAAATCTCTCCAAATAATATTGGTTGGAAATGCACGGACATTCGACCTCCATTTAAATGTGGACAGTAATTTTTTTGAAAGTATAGTAAATGATTGCCTGGCATTAATAAATGGCATTCATGGAAAATGCAACTTCATTAGTGTTATCAAAATTATATCAGCTACTGATATAGTGGCCACCATAATTGGGATTTCATCATGCCTCAACAGGAGCTAGTAAGCCAGATGAGCAATATTAAGCAATACAGCTGTTCAACATGGGAAAATTGGCTGAAAGCCAACATTGCAAAAGCTAGTTTTTGGGGGCCTGCAAATGCTTGACAAATAATAATAATAATAATAATAATAATAATCCTTGCATTTGATATAGCGCTTTTCACGTCGGGAGGACGTCCCAAAGCGCTTCACAGAACACACTGTAAAGTGAATTGACTGTATATTTGTGGGCGAACGCGGCAGCCAATTGCGCACAGCAATGTCCCACAAACAGTTGTAGATTGAAAATGACCAATTTATTATTGTTTTTGGTTTTGGAGGGATTATTATTAGGCGTGTGGAGTAAGGAAACTTGCCCAAGGTTTCGCCCTGCCTGGAATTGAACTCAGGTCTCTCGCTTGCAAAGCGAGTGCTCTAACCACTGAGCTACAGGACTCCACTATGGATGCAATGGAGCAGAGCAGAGAGATTCAAGGAAGAGAACGTCTCCCTTCCAAGTGCGCTTAAGGCATCAAATGTGGCATTATGCAGTAAGTGAGGGGCAGCATTCATGCTTTGTCAGTCACTCATTTCCATTCAGGAAGAAATTGCGACATTTGAAGAAAAATACTAAGGCACACCTTTGATATTGTTGCACTGTTAGACTTAAGCGCACATTATAAGTGCTAAAAAGCAGGAAAGAAATGCAAAAATGCAGAATTATTTCACACTAAATGTGTGATGATCTGATGGTTAATGTACTGCATTTAATAATACAAAAATATGGCAGGTTTCTATATCTGACTGCAGCCATGCAGTCATGTTGAGAAATTTTAAGATGTTTCTTCATTTCTAAACAATTGCTATCTTTATAAACATATGCCTGCAGCTATCTGCCCATTGAAGCCTACATGAATATTGACTGGGAAGCCAAGTGTCAAAGAAATGATTATATTTCAGCTATTATATTTCAATAACATTACTCTCCAGATTCTGAACATACTATAGAGCTGTAAAAATAATTACATCAGATTTTGTTACAGGACAGGTCTGACCCCAAATATATTATCAGTGAAGCTAAATGGTAGATGCATCCAAATACATAAGAGAATAAAATGATGATACAATGTGAACGGTTGTAATAGTTGAGCTTTGTAAGCTTTGGTTTTGTCTTAATCTTATTAAAATCCGAAACTGTGCAATTTATGGATTATATGATTATAGGTGTTCATTATGCTCTATACAGTATACACAACATAGTGAAATGAAACACATCCTTGAATTCACAGTCCTCACTGCTATTTTGAAGTGCTCAGTCTGTCACATTTAAAGGTACAGTAACACTGTGCAAGTAACTCAGGAATAGCTTTGCACAAAAAACAAAGTTGCACCAACACATCAACAGGTTATTTAACTTCATCCCTATTCATCGCACTTTTGTGAATTAGAAAATAAAAGCTTACGATTTAAAATGGATTGTTTTCCATCATTTATTTCAACATGATGAGTCAAAAAGACAAATAGAACATTGCAGCAGGGGAGTTTCTAGGTATACTGTATTTTACTTGTTTTGTTGCCCAGCAAACAAAGATATGTGACTGGTGCCATAAATCACATGCAGCTAACTCACTAATGGTACCAATGCTATTCAGCCCTTTTTATAAGATATCATAGACTGGTGAAGCTTGTCCAAAATGGAAGCCACGCATGATCATTTCTTTAAACAGATTAATTTGTACAACCACTCTTCAGTTAGCGTATTTATAACACAACACAGCTCGACAAACAAGCAGACAGATACTCCAGCTCTTGAACTTGCACCAAACCACTATTTGGCAAGATGGTATTCAGTAGAATACTTCCAGTCAAGATCTGCATTAAATCTCAATTTGATGCATTTAGAACTTGACTTGTGGGAAAAGAAATGTTGCCCCATGCTACCTGTTTTGAAGTCAATTGACTTACAGCCATGGGTGACATTGGTAAGTGCATGGTTTTCCTATTGGGAATCATTATCCTCAACTCTGCACCAGATTCCACTAATCCTGCAACAGGAATTCAGGAGTGTAAAACAGATGCCAATTCCGAACATAGACATTATTCCTGGTTGTATTGTGGTTTACGCAATGTTAAACTGGGCTGGAATCTGCAGTAAGGACTGAGAAGAATTTAAATTGTTGCAGGAGCCAATGATTAAATGCTTAATGGGTTGTTCGCTTGTTTTTTAATAGAAAGGGTTATTTTGTACAGAATGTAAAATGTACATTTTTTTCTCTGCAGGTCCCAGATCTCTACCAATAAGCATCATCTGAAGTGGGGGAGGGGAGAGGGTAGGATGCAGGTTAACTACCACCTTTTTGCTCTTAGCAACTCCCATTGACAGAAGACTCAAGATTGCTAATTTGCTCTATGGAATCTTGGTTTCAAACCTACATCCCACTTTGTTTAAAAGTATGTTAGAGTGGGGAAAAGGTAGAGTCTATTGGAGAATTTGTAAAATGTACACTCAAGTTCAATCCTCAGCATTTATATGCTGTGCCCAGCAATGGCTTGTTGTACTTTTGAATTCAGCAACATTACCGATACCTTGTGTCCTAGTTTCAGATGTTAACGAATGTCCTTTATACTCCTTCCGCTTGATTATTGATGACTGTTTTCTCTCTTACTGATTTACTATCAGCTGGACAGGCTTCAGAAGATGTACACATATGACCTCTAAGATACAGCAATTATTTACCTTGTTTACTGGCTAGAAATTCAATCTGAATCTAAATTTATTTTATATTCTTAGCATTTCAGAATATGCAAAATTTTACAAATTATTAAATTCAACTCTGAGCCATTTTTCTGTAGTTTTTTTAAAAAAATCACAGGAAAACAGCTTTAAAATTAAGGCTATATTTACGAATTTACTAAATTGTGGAATCTTTAAAACGTTAGGAAAATAGAGTAAAACTAGACCCAGGTGAAATTTCTTCCTCCACATATATAGTGGTAGTAAAAAACTAAAACATATTTATTGAAGCCCCTGTGAATTATCCACATCATGAGAAACAGACTTTGAAATTTATTACAGTTTTGATTCAAGAAAACTTTGTAAAGTCGATTATTCATTACAATGCATCTGTATGCCTTTATACTGTTAGAATCAACAATTGACACTGAATTCAAGGGACACATAAATATGTACCTGTGGTTCCGCCTCCAAATTAATCTTGAATGGATGTGCCTTGCCATCTTCAGTGACTTGAGGAGACCAAAGCTTGGTTTCAGGCCTGTTATATAATCAAAGAACTGGACCTCAATATTCTCCTTTTTCTCCCCAATTTAATGCAATAAACGTGCTCTGACTTATTTGACATATTTAATACATAATCATCAAATATATTTGCCAAATGAAACCCAATGTTGCACTAACCTGTCAATCTTAAGGCTTAACTGACTGGAGGAGGCTTTGATTCTATTCTGGGCATCAACATGTGTCATAACCTCAGTATTCTCTCCGTCAATGGCCAAGATAACGTCACCAGGAGAAAGATTTGCAAGTGATGCCTTGCTTCCAGGTGTTATCTACAGAAATGAAAGCGGAAATTCATTCAATTTTTAACATTTGATAGAAAGGAATGTGAAATGGTTCAAGAATTATTACCAGAAAAATGCAGATATAAAAGCTAAAATGATAAGAACATTTATGTAGTACCTTAGCACACTAAAATTGTCTCAAAGCATTTTAAAAGTAATCATTGTCTTGTGTTATTGTAGGCAAGCCTAACATATATTTGCATAAAATAGGTTGAGATAAATGATAAACTCATAAGCAGGATCATTGGCTACATCACCAGTTCTTTTCAAGGCTAAAACAGGGTGGGATTTCTTGCCTCAGATCTAATTGAGACACTTGGCACAATTCTGTTGCAGGAAGTCTTTCTCTGTAACTGAGGAAGAAATTGTATGCCAGGAACTGATATTAGCACAAAACATTTACCAGAAATAGGTGGGGTTAATATTAAAATAAATTGTTCTGTATCAGGATGAAAATGAGTGTGACAAGGATTTTGCTCTTGTATAACCAGAACATGTGTGTCATACACCTAAAGGACAAGAGAACAAGAATACAGTTCTTTACAGAACATGGAAATGGGAATGCCACAAAAAAGAAACATTGTAATTTGCTATTAGACAGGGGCTCCACGCATCTCACCAATGAGAGAGAAAAAAACATGTTAGCATTCCTTCATTAAACTGCAACAGATGCAAACTTTTTTTTAAAAGTTAATTTATTTTGTTGGTCTCAATTCGTCAAAAACTATTCAAATCATATAAATTGCTGCATTGGGTAAAATGGAAGAAGCACATATTACATTGTATGCAATTTGAAAACAAATTAGGAAAATACAATTATCTGAACGGATATAGTGAACTGATCCGGGAACTTCAATGATGGGATAATATATGGGTGAACGTGAATTGCTTAGCCGATTGTGGGAAACAACATCCTTTCAAGAAACAAATGTGTGCTTGTCCTTCCACTGGAGAATTTTAGGTGTCGACTTAAAGTAAAAATAACTACCGTCTTCAGATTAATATAGCTATATAGACCAGCCAGACAGCTCTTTTCACACATTGAATAATATTATACTTCTGACACAATGCTCTTCCTTTCCCTCAACGATCACCACCATCTTTGTAAAGAACTTCAAGATGGTCATCCTAGGGGAAAGGTGCTATAGTTTGTAAATTAACACAAATTGTTACAAGATCACATTCATTTTTTTTCATAGATTCATAGAATGTTACAGCACAGAAGGAGGCCATTCGGCCCATCGAGTCTGTCCCGGCTCTTTGACAGAGCAAGTCACTTTCACTAACCCCAATCATGATAGGCCTTAAGGTAAATTTTGAAGTCAGGGAAGGAAGGGCTAAGGCAGAGAGACTCCAGGGTGGAGTTTCAGAGAGCAAGAGCAAAATGGCTGAAAGTTCATCAACTGATGATGGGCATGGATCAAACTGCGGATATGGAGCAGTCTGATGGTTTGCTGAGCAGAGGGAGCAACTGGGAAGCAGGGACCCAGGAGTTCACAGAGGTTGGATGGAGCAAGGTCTTGAAGGGATTTCGAAGTAATCAGAAGCATCAAGCTCACTTAGCAACAATGTATGATCACAAATTTTGTTCTCATATTAGAGAAACCACACATGATCTTTTTAGAATGTTAAATCCTTTGCAGTCCAAATAGAAAGAAGAGATTTGAAAAGGTTACTGGAAGCATGCAAAACATTTCCAGATCCCAAGACAAACAAGGAAAGGAGCTCAATAGCAAACGTCATGAAGATTCTAGCAGTGATTTTGAGTTCCATACTAACCTAAAATTAACTTTCTATTGATAAGTAAACATTGATAAGTCAGCACTAACTATTATGAAGATTTAGTGAAAGAACACAACGGAAGGTTCTGGCTTAACTTCTCAAACTCATCCTTAACCGAAGCATCCCCCATCCAACATAAACATCAAAGCTCCGATGGTCGAAATGCTGTACTCTGTCCAGCGCCTTGGGACGTCCTCCCAACGTGAAAGGCGCTATACAAATGTAATCTTGTTGTTGTTGGTTGGTACATTTTCCCTTCAACATAAGCTTTTCTCCATTTTTCTTGTTCTACAGAGAATTCCCTTCCCACCCCCAAGTAATTTCTATTTGGTTAATTTTAGGGGATTAACAAATAAAGAAAGAAGCTCAACTTGGCTGAACACACATACACACAAAAAAAACTAAACCAGGCTATCAATTCATAAAAAAGTTAGGATCATCTAATTTAAGGGAAACAAATGACATGGCGGGTTAATGTGGCTGCTTTGAAATGGAAACCAGCATGTTGAGACTGATAAGACTCCACTGTTTAATCATTTAAATGCAAATGGCATAAGAAACTCTTACAACTAAGACATCCATCAATCTACTTGAAGTTCACAGCACTTGGACAGACATTCTGACTGTAGTTTCCGGATGTCCTCCTGACATGAATGGAACTATCTATATAAATGCAATTTGTTGTTGTTGATGTTGATGTTGCTGGTTCTACAAACAACGTTGCATACAATTGTTTGAGGTCAGAAGAGATTTTATATAAATGCAACGTTGGCCCATGTTTGCTCCATATCATATATTAAGTACAGTTATGGGAGGAAAGTAGATGATCTTCTATCCTTTGAAACTGCTCTGAATAGTAGAATATGAAAAGTGCTACATTTTATAACAGATTCAATGTGAAATTAGTACAGCAAATCTGTTATGAAATGTCATATTTTCTAGCTCTAGATTATGCATCTATTATGGAGAGGTGGAGGACATTTACTCCGCACCTCCTCACAATAACTGAATTAAGTCTGGAAACTGAATGACATGCCAAAAATCGAAACCCCAAACAATCTCCAATCACTGCATTGCCCCACACTGGGACTTCAACATGCTTGTCTTAAACTTGGTCACATTTATTTCCTGGTGGGACACTTATATTTCCAGGAACTTGTCATTGATTGAATTGATACACCAGGAAATGGCAACATCCCACCCATTTACAAACACTTTCACCATCCTGAACCTCTTCATGACTGCAACGACAGTATGTATTGTTCTGTATCATTCAAGCCTCACTAAAATCCTATTTCCCCCAAACTCATTCCAATTTTTATGCAAGTGAACAATGAATATTATACAATCTTGTTATCTGCAACAATTTTTCTGCCCAAGTATGGACTTTGTCTGCAAAAATACAGCACAAGTTTAAAAATTTGTTTTCAAATGCATTGCAACATTAATGACTATATCTGATGAATTTACTTGCTAATAAATCTTACTGGTTTCCAGAATAGGTTTGAAGTAAGATTCTCCTCTCATTAAACTGATCATAACTCAGAGCTAAATAATGATAATAATAACAGTAACAATAACAAATAATAAAATCGTAGTAGACAAAATGCCCACAGAACACTCACAAAATACACACGGTCATATCACTTTACAGTATATTTTATGACGTTCTTTGAGATGTTTCGATGATGCAATGAGACATTTAAGAGAGTTGGGCTTGCTCTTTCTAGGACTCTCAGCTTGCCCTTATTGTTTGCACTTTTACAGTACTTCTGGACTGGAGATTTGTGAGTTTGAGCCTCACGTTTTGGCTGCCATTTCAGTGCAGGACTGGGGAAATTATGTGTTGTCAAATCTCCTTCCAGGTGTTATATCTGGGGAACAGGGAGGAAACGGATCTACTACAAACAGGAAAAGACTATAAGTATGTACTCGAGGGCTAAACTGTTGTTGAGTAGCATAGTTGCACAAAAAGGCTACAAGCATGCTTGCTATTTGACGACTAATAAAATACCAAACAGTATTTACCCTTGACTTGTCTAATATCATAACACCAGGCTCATTAGAGTAATAATAATAATAATCCTTGCATTTGATATAGCGCTTTTCACGTCGGGAGGACGTCCCAAAGCGCTTCACAGAACACACTGTAAAGTGAATTGACTGTATATTTGTGGGCGAACGCGGCAGCCAATTGCGCACAGCAATGTCCCACAAACAGTCGTAGATTGAAAATGACCCAATTTTTTTTTATTATTGTTTTTTGGTTTTTTTGGAGGGATTATTATTATCTTGTTGATACTCGTCAACAAGGTGATGTCTCACCACTGTAATCATAGACAGACTGCAGACATGGTTGGGAAGAGAGACTGCAGACATGGATGCAGTGGGCATGGAGAGAAGGAATAACATGACCAAATCCAGTGGCAGCCGGTTTCATAGCCAAGACCAATAATTTATATTTTGAAATAGACTGAGAACAGGAGAACTGTCTGCAATTGTTGTAGGCCTAGAAGCTTTCTTGCTTAAAAGCAGATATTTGAAAAGGTTAATGATGTCCTTTGAGAACACAGACTTCAGATGAAGTGCACATATACATACCAAATGTTGCACACATCAGTTTTGAACCCTGCACCTGCTTGATTTGATTATTTGATTTGAGTAGAGGTTTTGTGAGCTGGTCAGATGCATACACGGTTACTATCAGGATTCAATATTTATACATGCTTTGTGTTTTTATTACTCTTTAAATCCCGTATATTTAATTCAGGTTAACAGTTCACTTTAGTGAAGCGTTCAGTTACCAAGGTCCACAAGTTAAAGTGGGAACACTCATCTCTGAGTCAGAATGTTGTGTGTTCAAATCCCACATCCCACATCGGGACTTGGAACCTTATATAGGTCCATGCTGTCACCGCAAACCAGTCAGTCTGGTGTGTGCTGTATTGTTAGAGAACTTTGAAGGTGAAGTTACACCAAGATAATATATGAGAGGGGAAATGTGGTAAAATAAGGAGTGATTTGGGCAAAATTTCTAAAACATATAATCTGCCTGTGTCATCAGTAAATAAGTATTAAAACTGAGCTTGTAGGTCATCTAAGCTCCCAGTTCTCAGTTTCTAAGTATACCTTACAAGGTATCGCTGAGAGGACATGTATATTAAAGCTTAAATGACTTGGTCATACTCCATAGATAGAAACTTGGATTTCTCCTTGCAGTCTGATCTCATTGTTTCAGCATCTGAAATCTTCCATCTTATGCTTTTAACTGTGATTGACACATCTGAATGTTTAACAGTTAGCATTATATCATCTGAAAACACTCCTCTCTAAGTACCTATGTATAGTGCACTAACTCCAAGAAGCACCTGTTACTCATGTATCAAGACTCTCGCTCTGACAAAAACCTCCTCAGTCAGAGTAAATTACTTTAGTCAAAACTGTTGAATATGGAAAGTTATTTCTTGCAATGTAAATCTTGCTGATTATTAATACACCTTTGAATATTATTTTAATTTCTCACATGTTTTTTTAAAAAAAGCAATCCCAGGCATTACATACAGAGTAATTGATATTGAGGCATGATCACATTCTAAACCATAAAAAGCTAAACAAATTAAGAGAGAAATCAGAAAACATTTTTTCATGCAAAGGCTTGTGGAAATGTAGAATTGACTACTTAGTGGACAGAAGCATAGAGGTATATGGTAAAAGGACAGGAAAATGGTATGAAGTTGCAAATTAGCCATGATCTAATAAATTGGTGGAACAGGTTCAATGGGCTGAATAGTTTACTCCTGTTCCCATCTTTTCTCCTTATGTTTTTATTTTGTCCACAAAATACATAATCACTTTGCTTCACAATATATCCTTTCAAGAGTTTTGAGCTGTTGCAACAACATGATAAGGCACTATAACAATTGCTACGATTATTATTATTTGTGGTTTAGGTGACTGTTAAACAACTGAAATGCAAGCACTTCTCTCTCTCAGTTATTATGTGCAGTCTGATAAACACAATTTTAATGTTACAGGGAGTTGGAGAGGGTGGGAGGAGTTTTGTGCCAGCTGTCTTTAGCATAATTCAGGTCAATTCGTGAAATGAGGTTCCACATGACTACATTGTCATGACTGCAAATTCATTTAGAAACAGTTTGCAGTTCTGCCATTTATTAGGCATTCATTCTGAAAGAGGAGGTTGTTTCTTTACATAGAAGATAGAGAGGTCTATAGGTTGCACATTTATTCATTAATATATATTTTTCCATAATTTTCCTGTAGGATTATTTTCTTGCTCTTTAATTACATTATTGGGTTGGGGTTAAGGCAGGGCAGTGGGAAAGAATGGAACATCTTGCTCCGAGAGCTAGTGTAGACTCAATGAGCTGAATGGTCTTTTCTGTGCTGTGAATTTGTTTAATTCTGTTCAGATTATCCCTCTACACAGCAGTGTTAAGTTTAACAGCAGTACATCAAGAAAAAGTGTCTGTATCTACAGGATAAAACATACTCATGTTATGCAGCAGGTTACAAAATCTTGGATGGCTGATGATTAACATTTGAGGGTTTCCATAAATTTATCATTTTAATTTTAGTCCAGTACCTTTTCTTGGAATGCAAGAAATGTTCCCAAATGTATCTATCCTGAATATCACAAAAAAGTGTTCATAGAATCATATAGGACAGATGGAGGCCATTCAGCCCATTGTGCCTGGTCCGGTTCTTTTAAAGAGAGACCCAATTAGTCTCCTACTCTTTCCCCACAGTCTTGCAAATTTTTTTCTTTTCAACTTTTGAAAGTTATTGTTGAACCACATTTTCAGGCAGTGCATTCCAGATCATAAAAACTCATTGTTTTTTAAAATGTTATTTTTATTTTCCCCTTTCATTTTGTGCCTTTCCAAGTTTGGCCTGGCTCAGAGATGGACTCAGTCGGAGCAGAGCTCAACTTCTACTTTGGCTGACAGGAGGTGCCCAAGCAAATTTGGAAGGAACCTTAAGCAATTTTCCATTCCCTTTCATTGCTTAACCATTGTTTAAGCAATGGTTAACCATTCATTTTTTCACCGACAAAATACACAGTCAATTCACTTAACAGTATATTCTGTGAAGTGCTTTGAGACTCTCGAAGATGTGATAAGGCACTATATCAAATGCAAGGAATATTATTATTATTGCTTAACCATTTCCCTTGCTCATTGTCGCCCTGACAACTTATAATAATAATCCTTGCATTTGATATAGCGCTTTTCACATCTTCTAGATTTCTCAAAATGCTTCACAGAATATACTGTAAAGTGAATTGACTGTATACTTGACAAAACGTTGGCATTCTACCATCCAGGAGAAGCCTGAGTCCAAATGTCAGCTCAGCTGGGATGTCCCAGAATGGAGTGTAGGACACTGCATCACCCCCACTTAAACATGCAACTCAATATAAGTATTTACTCTTGTACCATGGTGATCTGACCTTTTGTAAGTAGGAGTGTCCTAACTACATACCAGAGCAGCCTTCCACATTTTGGTTCAGGATACCTTTCACAATTCTTTCAGTAGTTCTGCCAGAGGACATCTGTGCTTGTGACAGGTGCATGGCAATCTCTATGGTGTTCAATATCAGGTTTCCTGATCTACTCAACTGAGACTGTTTCGCTGCATGCTTCATGTTTCATGTAGTGCATTCATAAGATAATTACATCACTGAAGGGTCACGTAAGGCCCACTGAAGGGTAAGGTATAATCTGGAAATGCAGAAGGAAGTTCTTTATAAAGTTAGGAAATAACAATATACAGACAACCTAGGTTTATGTCAATATAAGCTAATCACAGGATTAAAAAGAATATCCTTCAAATGACTATTGTCTGATTTTTTTTGTAACCAGACCAAAGATACTTCTGGCCTACTGAATGTTCATAAGACATTGCATTTCAAACAAATCAATTGGCTAGAAAGATAAATGCATTCCTGACAACTAACCTGGGATGGAAGGATTATTTTATAGGGATAAAGTCGACAGTATTTTAGAATATGCTCCTTGTGTCATGAAACACCGCACACTTTATCTCATAGTTGCGAGTCACTTTTAGAATATATAAATGACTACCTAATATGCTTGTAGCTCAGTCCTTCTCAAGATTCCATTCAAACTACAGTAGATCCAAAACTGGAGAGGAGCTTCAGTGACACATAGCAGCCATCTGGACAAACCTTCAGAGCCTAGTGGAGCATGTATTGGACACAGATATAAGATATTAAAAACCATCTAAGCTGCAGCTCCCTATTGACTCAGTGCCAAAAGCTATTACACGATGTGAAACTGAACCATACAGTCTTGGACGATCCCAGGTTAAATCCTTGGCCTGTATTGAATTAGACAATCCCCAGAAGGCTGCCGTGGGAACTGTATGTCATGGGTGGGATGGGGGTGGGGTGTTAAGCAGCCATAATATCTAGCTCCTTATTACTTTTCAGTGAACCCTGACATGAGGTACCCATGGGGGTAGGTGTTGGTGAGGATAGGTGCTGGCTTGACTGTAACTCCATGGTTGAATAGGTCACACATAAGGATTAGCTGTTTGAGTGTGGTGCCAGAGGATGTTGATTACCCATGGAACCACTCCGAGGCTATGGTGAGCAACGTCACGCAGGAGAGGAGAAAACTTGAACAGGAGAGGAAAGCCACTCATTAAACTATGGAAAATAAAACAATGGAAATAAACCATGCTCGACTTTCTCGGGGCAGGAAATCTTTAGTTGTGGGAGTACTATGGGAACATTGCATTTTCACTGCGCTTACTGAATTGAGCCAAATATCTTTCAAAGTTGACAAATGTATTGTCACTGTTTACCACATTGTGACCTTGTTGCTCTTAGAGCCAGTATATTTTTGTAAGTGAACAAGGCAGCCAACTTGCACACAGCAAGAGAGGGCTATGTGAGACGGGATTAAGATGGGGTGGAAACTCATGTGGAACATAAACATGTCAAACTAGCTGGGCCTAATGGCGTGATTCTACGCTGTCTATGTAACTATATGTAATTCTATGATAACTTGTTCCTTAATTAAAGACAGTTTTATGTCTAGGAATACTAAAAAATTCCCCCTATACATGGGAAAAAGAAAGCCCTTTAGCTCATTTCATCTTATCATTCCAGAATACACATCCTATTGTTCTCCAATCGCAGCACTGTTTCCTTGCTTCAATCATTTTTCCCAGTAACCTGTTCCTGACATGAATTACCCTCTGATACCTTCCTTGTGTCTGTCCTGAAATTGCCTCTTACTACATTAAACCTCTGTCCACTTGTTCTACTTGGCACATCTAAAAGTATTGTTCTGAGTCCAGTTTCTCAATTACATTTTTTTTGGTTACCTCTATAAGGTGTCCTCTGAGCATCTCATTTCAAACGTAAAGAGCTCTAATTTGTCTAATTGTTGTTCATAGTTCATTACTCTAACATCGGTGCTCATCATCTTTGTTCTTCTCTGTATTTCCCTAACGCCTGGGCAGCTCCTATGTTACTGTGACCAGAAATGTACATAATACTCCAGGTGCAGCCTGACTAGTCTGTACAGTTTTAGCATGACTTTTAGGGATCTGAACTCAACTGATTTGATAATATAACCTTGCATTCTTTCTGAGGAAGTATCGTTTGCCAAATGTGAAGGCAATACCCTTTTAGGAGTGTTTTTGTGCAAACCTGCAACCTTCTCCCATGGGACATAGTTTCCTTTAAACTCTTCTAAAACACTTCTATTAAGATTTCCACGCCCTGTTGTGCTGAATCCAGCTGCTGTTATTAATAATGAGCTCGGCTGTTCCAAGCTGTTTCTGTGATTGCTGTCCACACCCAGGGGAACACCACACTTTCAAGAAAAAGGCAATTACATTTAATGAGAAGTAATAAAGATGAGGGTGGAAATGCTGGGATAATACAAACTGAGGGAATACTTTTACAGCATGCTAAATTGGGGAGAGATTAGATACTAAACAGGCTGATCCAGAGTTTACTTTTAAGAAGTGCTCAATTAGTAAGCACTTAGGGAATAAAAAAAACAAATGGTCTTTTGCATAAATTGTCCAGTGTGGACTTTATCCTATTGAATTTAAATGATGATTTTAAATAATAACATTAGAATTCATAACACCACTGAAGGTGTTAAATCTTAATGCTGGATTCAATCATCAGACATACAGCATTGTATTGTTGCATTAGCCATGTACAAAATTGAATTAAATAGGATTTCTAAAGGTGCTATCAAGACTAGTTAATGAAAATAGCAACATTATCCCAAGTTGCTTTTACCAGTTTGCTTTTGTGCAGTTATTCCCAACAGAAGAAAAATGTCTTAGGTGTTATCCTTCTCTGCATCCCTTCATTCCCTATTGACAATCGCCTGATGTCATTCCCACATTGTGATTCCATTACACCAGATGCCTTGCTATTGCTGTTTATTGCTGTGGAGTCCTGTAGCTCAGTGGTTAGAGCACTCGGCTTGCAAGTGAGAAACCTGGATTCGATTCCCGGCAGGGCGAAACCTTGGGCAAGTTTCCTTATTCCACATGCCTGATAATAATTCCTCAAAAAAAAATTAATAATTTGGTCACTTCAATCCATGACTGTTTGTGGGACACTGCTGTGTGTAATTGGCTGCTGTGTTTCGCCCACAAATATACAGTCAATTCACTTTATAGTATATTCTGTGAAGCACTTTGAGATGTTTAGAAGACATGAAAAGCGCTACATCAAATGCAAGTGAATTGACTGTAAATTTTGTGGGCAAAATGCGGCAACCAATTGCGCACTAGAGTATTTAATTTAGATATTAGATAGGATAGCCTGCCAACAGCAGCAACAGCATATAATTATTTGTGCCAATTGTTAGCTTTCTTTAAACAAAATATTTTGACGTTTAGTAACAAAATGGAATTAATGTAAAGATAATAAATATCAAATAACTCAATCTTTAGTTTAGGCCTCAGTTTTTTTTCTCTTGACAATTTTAGATCTTGTTGGCTTTGTTTGCTTAAAACAAGACACCATGCTTGACACTGATTATTTGTGAACTCTCTAACTCTGAATCAGTGTGCAACCTTGGCTCATTTGGTTTGATCCCCAGCTTTTCTTTCTTTCTCACATGCGGCCCTTTACTAATACTGCCTTCCTTCATCTCTGCCACTTCACCTGTCTACCCCGCACACCCAATGCCTCTGAAACAATCATTCACACTTTCATCACATCCCACTTATGCTTTTCCAACCCACTTGTCACGAGTCTCCCTAGCTCCGCCATTCACAAGCTGCAACTCATACTACACTGCCCATATCCTTACTCATGCCAAATTCTATCACACCTCACTCAAGTCCTCGCCAGTCTCCATTGTCTTCCTGTCCCCTAGAAGATCGATTTGAAAGTCCTCATCTTCACCTAGAAATCCATCAACACCATGGCACTTTTTTTAATCTCTCCAGCCTTCTCTTATCCTACTACTTGTCCCCTCTGCTCAGATAACTTGGGTTTGTTGCCCTCCCCCACCCTCTCTATGCCACCATCAGACTTCTGTTCTTATCCCCTAACCTCTGGAACTCTATCTTTCCCACACTATCTTGCTCCCTCTCTGTCCATCTTTAAATCCTGCCTCAAATCTCTATCTTCAAGTGCTCCTCCGGCCATCTACTCCTCGCCTTGCTTGATGTCCTTGTAAAGTGTTCTGAAACATTACCCTACATGAAGGGTGCTTTGTAAAGTCAAGCTATTATTGAAATACCTTGAAATGTTTCGGCATGATTTATAATTATGTAATGCGTAAATGTGTAAATTGCACATCCTTTCTCTTTTACCTATGAATCAAAAAGATTAAATGGTAAAAATTACAAAACAGGAGAAGCCCAAATAGACAATCAGGTGGAATAGCTGTGGAAAGCTATGTTTGCGCTTTTCAGGGTTGATGTTTATGGTGAGGGAACACGGATTATCTGATAAACAGCAAGACAGATCTCTGGTCGCTTACAATGGCACATGCCATAATCAATAATCAACTCACTATCAATGACAGATAGAGGGAGACCACCCAGGGGAATGTGCAACTCTTGACCTTATGTATTTACAGGAGAAATCCACTGATCATTCTGCTGTTACTCTTAAGTGCACACAGTAGATGTTTTGTACCTGCAGCAGATAATAATGCTTTTTCTTCAATTTTTACATGGATTCAAGATTAATTTCTGAAGTTTCTAGTCGCTAAAACATTTATTAGTTTTGCTACATTTTGAAATTCTGTTTGATTTGAATATATCTTCTAACTCCTCTCTCCTGGCGTTAGAAGCTTGGTTATGTAGCAACAAAAAGCAACGGAGGTACTGTATACTGTATGTTGCAAGGACCATTTTATAATCAGATTCCTGTTCTAATGCCACAAAAATAAGAAAATAATCAAGCTCAAACAGCTTGATAACAAAGCTTGGGAGAAAAAAACTGAATATTTTTGAGCACTCTGCCAGCACCCAGCTTTCTTTGGCCATGCATCTCCGATTTCACTAGGGGAATTATTTATTAAATCTACATTTATGCAGATGACACCCAAATCTACCTTTCCACTTCTAGTCTTCATTCTGGATCCACTAATGCTCTGTCTGACTGCCTGCCTGTCAGATATCAAAGCTTGGATGAACACCAACTTACTACAGTTAACATGGACAAGACGGAAACTCCTTGGCTTCCCGCTGATACTCACCAAACCAATGTGCAACTTTGGCATCTGTCCCTTGTCCCCTCAGTGCTACCATCAGTGTCCGAGTCTCCAATCACTACACTCCCAAACTCTGTGATTGCCTCCATCTCTCCCTCCATCGCGCCTTTTCTCAATCTGTCTTTGAATCCCACCTTAAAACCTACTTCTTCAACCGCGCCTATCGTCATCTCCTCTTCTCCCTTACTTGGTATCTGACCCTGCCAATGTGAAGTGCTCAGAGACATTAGGATGCTATATAAATGCAAGTTGTTGCTGATAAGTTGAAAAGCTGTATGCTAATTCCTCAATGCAAGTATCTAAGCACACAGTACTGCAGGCCTACTGTGTAGAGCCACTGCAGGGTGTTATATTCCATTATGGATATGAGGTCTCAATGCCACATATGCATTTGTTAAAGCTTAGAGCCCTGCTGTTCAGTAAATGCTATGACTCGCTGCTGCACTGACCCCGAAAAACAGATCAGAGTAGCGTCACTTGACAACAGCGTCTGTTGTTTAAGATAAATAGTGGATGTCCGGAGTAAGCCAGCAAGATTCCTGGGCTCACAGTATTATCTGTACTGAGGCAAAACCAGTAAAATGGTGGGCTCTGCAAAGCCTCTCAGACCAGGGAGCCCCCAATCTCAGAGAGGAAGTCTACCGATATATGTAACTTGTATTAGCCACTGACATAATTAACTATAACCCTGGGACGCTACAAAGGATATCTAGCAATCTTTCTTGGCCAGTGCTGGAAAGAACATTGTTTTACATTTTTAAAAATCAACAATGAAACTGATGTAATATCTTGGCAGATTTCAATGCTCAGTAAACAGATTACCACAACATCGTAAAACCTGACAACATGGAACAGCTGTTCTCTATTTGATTTAGTGCATAATATTGCACAATATGTGTAATCCTGAGCCCTGAAAAATCAGTTGAGTTCCGGTTCCCCCAAGTTCCTATCAAATTGTACAGTGTTTTGGTCAGGCCTCACCTGGTGTATTTAGTACAGTTCTGGTCGCCGCTACATTAGGGATTACCCTAGAGGCTGTGAGAAGGAGAGCAATGAGGATGATCCCCAGTGTTAAAGAAATAAGGTATGATATAGCAGCAATGATAAGACAAGTTGGAGCTCTTGTTTGGGCAGGGAGGAGAGGGAAGGCATGTAGGCTGAGCTGCTGGCCTTGGCCTAAGATGATATGCTTGGCAACAGAATGACTAAAATTGGTTACCAGGAAGAGTGGTTGAGGCAAAGATACTGGATTCATTTAAGAAATAGATTGAAGTTGTGGTGGGAGGACAGATGGATGGGTATTCTGGAAGGATGAGATGATATCGTTAAAGAACTTCACTTCAATCAATGTTGTGAACTTGTGTTTATGACATGTCGGTCGTTTTATCCTTTGTACTAAGTATTGCGTTTACAGCAAAGGGGATTATTCTACTCTATTCATTCAATGTAGCAGATTTGCCATTGTGGCTAAATTAATGAGAACCGTATTGCACACTTACAAATAATTACACAGCAGTTTTAAACTATCATTTAATTTTATATAAATAATAATAATCAGTGAGTGTAGGAGATGAGGCATAGTTCTTTACATGACATATTTCTAATGCTTTTATTTTATTGTTTAATTATGGTTCTTTATAAATGTGCAGCACATTTATACTGTACTGAATATGTACTGATTATACTGTACTGTATATGAACTGAAAGTTTCAAACAGAGCAGCAAAATAATGTATCATTCAAATCAGTGAACCCACTCTAATAAGTGAATAGTGCAGAAACACCAAACTTGTAAAAGTCTACAGTTAACATTTACAACAGAAATGTAATGTTCTTAACTCTCAGAACCATTTCTCAGGTTTATAGTGTTTTTTGACAACTGGTCGCCAGCTTTGATTGCCAAATATTCAAAATATTGAAAAGAACAGCTAATAGCAAAGTAAACTTAAAGCAAATACATAAAAGTGCTCCCTACCCTTTTGCTTTATTAAGGGTTTCCAAATACTGTAAACTTGCAATAATTACAATCTAGGCAAGCTACTGTAAATTAATCAGAGGTAAACATCTGCCGAATATACTTTGCAGTGCAGTCTGCAGGTGCTGGTTTGTTCTTGATACCATTTTTGGAATTATGCATCCAGGCTGTACAGTTATACTGAAATACATGAGCTTACCTCTGCTCACTGCTCTACCACTGTTGGGAAAATCTTTCAAATTGGAAACTTTTCAAATGCTGTGAACTTAAAATGTTTCATATTACAATTGGAGTCCAAGGGTCTGTCTTGAATGTTTCAGACCTTGGTGTTGTGAAGTTGAAATAGTGAGGATGGCTTTCTCCTGGTCTCACATTGTAAATAGAAAATTTAATATCCTCCTAACTCAAACACTTTGTAAAGTAGAACTCTTCCCCGGTAGTTAACAGTGATATTCAGTATAAAACTGATGACAATACCTTTTAAAGTGAATATGTAGCTATTGATACTCTAAAGAAATTAGTTTAGATTCTAAATATAAAATTATTTTATTGCGTTCCCAGGATTTTAACATCTTTTTTGTTACAAAATAGTGCACTGCCTCCTAAATATATGGAAAAAATAGAGATTGTCTCCCACACAGAATAATGTTTCATCTCTGTTTCCCAGATGTCTCTCTTATCTGGTTCTCATCTCTCGCTCTCAGGCTTTGATGTGCTTAACTCTTTGTGAGACTTTTTGTGCTGATGTGGTTGGTTTCATCATGTCTCTGCTGTATATAAACACCCAATGAAACAGCATCCATATTATTTTACACAGAATTAGGTAATTCTAAAGCACTAAAACATTTGGCCCAATAAATTTGTGCTGGTCTTTATACTCCAAATGAGCCTCCACCCTTCCCACTTCTCTCCCCCATATTCCTCTATTGCCTTCTCTCTTGTGTATGCTCATTTTACTAGGATGATGTCCTTTTAAGTAGAAAGCAGAAAACATTTTGAAACTATCTGATGCTAAATGTGAGAAGAGTTAATTGAATCACTGCCAAGGGGTAGAGAACTTTGAGTTCACGTTTCAGAAAAATTCCAGAATAAAAAAAACTCGCCATCAATTTTATTTCTCAGAAATGTACATCTTTACTATTTTCAACAAACTCATTTGTGCACGGTAAGTGTAAGTCTGCAGACTCCCACGAGGGAAAGTACAGAATTTACAGAAACTCCAACTCGATGATTTGGATAAGATTTAAAAGCTGGAAAGAAGTGACCTGGAACTTGCCACTGGATCTCTGAAGAGCAATAAGGAAGATTTTTAAAAAAACATTCCCAGAAAGAAAAACCTATATCATATTGGACTTCTAAGTAAAGACTCTGCCTTGCACAGATAGCTCGAGACAAATACAAGTGCTCTGAATGTTCAATAATACAAAGGCGGAAAGCACGAAAACCATTATATGAAAAAAAGCCATCCTTGAAAACATGAAAAACATCATACAAAAACACTTAAAAAATCATATGAATACACAAAAGCCCACAGGAGAAAAAATTGACCATTTTTGTAACTATCAGGACCTTTCACTTCAGGCTCTTATATACTGTGACGTTAACCAGGATTATTCTGTCATTATAAAACCCTTCAAGATTCAGGTGGAAAGGTATTTGTGAGATCAGGGTATTAAGGGGTATGGGTCAAGGGCGGGTACTTGAGGTACAGATCAGCCATGATTTTATAGAAAGGCGGAATAGAGTCGAGGGGCTGAATGGCCTACTCCTGTTTCTATGTCTAACCCAAATTATACAGTAGAAAAATGCTTTTGGAAACAGAAGTGCTGAAAGGGGGCATTCAGGTCTAAAATGTGACGAGGAATTCCTTAATTAAGGAATCCAGAAATTTGTTACCCCCAACTTATGGGAATTCCATCTGAAGATCTTAAAGTGGAGATGAGCGGAGTGAGTCGGAAAGACTCTGGAATGGACTTCCAGAGACCGGGAGCAGAATGGCTGAAGCTCACCCACCTAGAGCAGGTGGGGAACCTGAAGCAGGCTAGTGTTTATTGAGTGGAAGGAGCAGCTTGGAGATTATGGAGGTAGGATTGGGAAAGGCCATGGAGGCATTTGAAAGTGAGGATGAGAATCCTGAATTTGATCACTGGGGTATGGTGAGCCAGTGGAGCTTTGTGAAGATGGGGATAACAAGCCTGTTGCAGGAGAAAACAGAGGCTGCTGAGTTCTGTTTGGTCTCAGCTTGTGTAGGAATGACTGTTGAAACCCTCGTTCATATCTTCAGCATCTCCAGGCTTGATTACTCAACACCCTGCTCACTTGACTCTTCAGCTCCTCCCTACACGACTCACTTTCCCACCATTTGCCATCCCCCTTTTCCTCAGCCCCACCTCAGCCCCAATCCCGTCCTATCTCGGACCCCCTCACATGAAAAGCACAATGCAAATGCAAATGTATATCTTTATGTGTGCAGTTAGATTATTGCCTATGAGAGCAATACTGAAGACAATATTGCTATGAGATACTTTGCTAGAACCTTGAATTAACATCTGGATCGTTGACGCTTGCTGCTAAACATTTCAACAAATTTATGTTGTTATAGTTATTGCTAGATCCAATTTTAAAAATTCCATATGTGCGTTTGAATCAAAAACACTGCAATAAGTTGCCAGAATTTTCTAAATTTATGTTGCTCAAGAATGTTTTAAGATAACATTTCATGCCCCTACTATGATTGGACTTCTAAAAGTTGGCTTAATAGATTGTTCACCAGGGGTTTGTTTAAAGTAGCTAATGGAAAATACCATCTGACTAATAGTCTTTGTAAACAAAATTAACACAACGTTCACTTAAAGTTTCCAGCTGTTTTTACTAGCCTTTTCTCTCGGAGCAAATCTGATCCCTTTATGGCTTCGCTATAGCAGTAAGAACAAAATGGAAAGATACTGTTTCACTCACAAGTGCTTATTTTCCAGTTACAGTAAATCCCTATATCATTTAATGTGGCCACGCACATCAATTGCTTGCTAAAAGACCTTCAAATGGTGTTCTAGTTATTGTCTTCAGTTGTACAGTATTTTACCCTCTGTGAACTTTCCAGCTTTTATTTCTCTAAAAATAGGTTTGCTGCAAACCAGAAGGAAAACAAACAATGGTTGTTAGATTTTTCAAGTGAAAATCGGGGGAGAAATTCAAAAATTTGTTCCTGCAAAAATTCAGCAATTTCTCTTTTCCAGTCATTTACTGATTTATAGTTAGAATATATTTTTCTAATTTTAATATAGGTTACATAAAATGTTTATTTATTTTGATGGTGTACTGGAGACAGGAGTGAAACATTATAGACCACTTCAGATGTGTTAGCAATTGTTTCCCCTAGATCTTCATAAAGGGAGTTTTCATTATAAAGAAAGTGGAAAGAAAAGGACCTCTAAGTCTATGCCAGGCGCTGAATTTTCTTTCCAGTAAATGTGCTACTTTTTTGTTGTTACAAATGGATTCTTTGGCTAGAGTTAGTGAAAGCAGAATGTGTTATTGGCAACCTTAACGTTTTGTTCCTCCCCATATTGACCAGAGGTTACAGACGCATGCCAACCCCATCCAGACGAGACATGGGTTTTCAGGCAGCCGCACTTAATCTCCACTTCTCATTAAGACACAAAGCAAAGTGATAAGGACAGATTGAAAAATGCTTATCTCTCCACAAATCCATTTTAAAAAAATCTTCCCACACTTAGTTTAAGAGTAAGGAGGCAAGGAGCATCAGAATGAATGCTCCCCATATGTGTAAAAGATGGAAATGAATGCATCTTTTTTACAGAGCGAGAACATGGTTTAATCTGTATAAATACATATAAGTAGAAATAGCATAGGCAATAGCCCAATGTACAATTTAGTAATGTTTTTGTGGTAAATGTTCTTCTCACTAACCATTCAGACATTAACCCTTCAAAAGTTAAACAGCATAATAATTTACCTTGCAGCTGTAGTTTAACATCTGGACTATCGGGATATGAGATGCTTGATCAACATCAGTAACCCAATTTAACTAGATTAAAAGAGATGATTGAAAAATATCCTCTGGTGCACATAAAAGTAGAAAGGTAAGGTTCACAGAACAGTCATCTTGTTGACTGTGGCTTTGGCTACAGATTTAGATATGGTGTGTCCTTGGCTCAGTTGGTAGCAGTCTTGTCACTGGTAAGAATTTTGAGAGATAAAACCCAACATTGGGACTTCTGTGGTCAATTGGTTGCTGCATTTCGCCCACAAAATTCACTTTAAGTATATTCTGTGCAGCGCTTTGAGACATCTCAAAGACATGATAAGACGTTATATTCAAATGCGAGAATTATGATATTGAGCTCAGAATTCAGGTTTATACTCCACAGCAGTATTGGAGGAGCGCTGCATTGTTAGAGGTAATGTACCTTGGATGAGATGTTTAACTGATGTCCTGACTGCCTGTTCAGTGAACTTTAAAAATACGATGGTTTCCTGACCAACAATCCTCCAGATAAAAATTAATTATTCACTTTGTGGCTATTTGAGCGGCTTGGTATTTGCAAATTGGCTGGTGTATTATCCTACAAATACACAATGACTCCACTTGACATCAATCATTTGTGAAGCACTTTGATACTTTTTGACATTGGGCCAATGTGAATTGGTCACAGGCATTGTAGATCAAATGCCCAACTCGACAAGCAGAAGTGCGGTATGGTCAGCTGCATAGTATCAGAGTGCATCACTGTGCTCCTATCTAAGATGCAGGAGATACCTTGATACACATATACATGCTTTGTAAGACCAATGATTGAACTGGACAATCAACGGCAAAGTTTATGTTTAGGGAACAATGAGCACATCACCCCATTAAACATCACATATTAAACAGTAAAAAGACAGGTAAACCAAGCACAAAATGCAGCATTTTCTCTTACCCTAATAAAACCCAGTTATTGCAATTTATACATGGATTCAAACTCAACTTTCAATTGTTGCCTTTGTACCATATTACAAAGATTTTACAAATAATTTACTGCACGCAAAACAGTCATTGCCACTGTTTATACAAGCTTATAACCAGTAGAGTTGCCTGTAGACCTCGTTCCTAAGCAAACCCACACAAACAACCTAAAAAAGGGATAATAACCTTTATAGTGACGCAAATACAGTCAAGTCAGTTTAACTTTAAAATTGAAAAACTTTCAAACAGTTTTTAACTATCATAGTCTGTTCTATGTCACCTACTGCCAAGCATTTGAATTCAAGCAGCTGACCATACCGCACTCCTGCTTGTCGAGTTGGGCATTTGAATTAAAGCCGCAAAAAATTATCCTTTGATAAATAGTAGCGGGCAAGGTAAATCAACAGGCAGCTTAACAGCCCAAAGATTATTAACTTTTCTTTGTAGACAAGGTCACTGATTAGGTTCCATTAACCATAATATATCACTTACTGTTATTATAATATATCCGATACACAAGTTAATACTAGAATAACATTCCTTGTCTTTTATATAATGCCTTATTACATCACTGAAATGTCTCAAAACATGATTTACTGTTAAGTAGTGTGACTGTGTATTTGTAGGAGAATGCGGCAGGCAATCTACATCCAGCTATGTTCCACAAACAGCCATGAATAGTGAATGACTAATTATATCTGGAAGATTGTTGGCAAGGACACCAGGAGAAACTCCTTTCTATTTTCAAACAGTTCTATGGGATTCTTAGCATCCATCTGAAAAGGCTGACGGGATCTTGATTTAATATCTCATCCAAAGAACAGCACCTCCAATAATTCAAAGCTCCTCCAGCATTGTACTGGAGTCAGCCTAGACAATGAACTGAAGATCACAAAGTGCAGCTTGAATCCAGACCTTTCTGATTCAGTGCCAAGAGTGATTCTAACTTAGAGTCTTGTAGCATATTGGTTGGAGCATTCACCTCGCAAGCGAGAGAACCTAGGTTTGATTCCCAGGGCGAACTGTTAGGCAAGTTTCCTTACTCCACACGCCTCTGTTTACCCAGCAGTAAGTGGGAACCCGGTTGTAAATCAATTGATGGATTGCTTTTCCGGTAATAATCCCTTCAATTTTTTTTTAAAAAATCACTCAGTCCACGACTGTTTGTGAGATACTGATGTATGAAATTGGCTTCTGCATTTTGCCCCAGAAATATACAGTCAATTCACATTACATCTGGGACGCGCTTTGAGGTGATTCGAAGACATGCTAAGGCGCTATATCAAATGCAAGGAATATTACTATTATTATTAAACCAGGCTAATTCCTATTGCAATTTTTACAAGTAAAGGCAATTAAAACAATGGATTTGAGGTTAGGCAGAGGAATACAAATAATTGTCATGCCTAGTATTTTATTTGTTTATAATTTACATTCCATGTTTTTTTTCTGTTTTAAATGCATTATAAACTACAGTATTCTATCATTTATAATTAGCATTCCAATTATCAAAATAAACTTGAAATTTGTGTTGAAAGTTTTATATGTTGCATAATAAAGTATTGAGTCATGTGCTGAGATACCAAGTGAATGCAAGCAACTCCCAACGCACACTCTGAGGTTCCTAAGCCATGGCTCTTGCCAACCTGTGTCTAATTTAAGCAGAATTCATCTCCCCAGAGGAGAGAGTGTGTCATTCCAAACACAAGAATGTATAGGTGGCATCCATGGAAGTCTGCTTTGGATACTCTTAAGCACAGTGATACTCTAACCTGTTGGACCTGAATCCGCATGTGTCAAGATACCTGGTTGATCAAAATGCAAAAATATGAGAGGGGCAGACGTGATTCGGGACTTGATAATGATAATGTAGATATAACTGATTTTGTAATTTGATTTAAAACTATGAGAGAAGAACTAGAGGACTCACATTTAAACAGCTTCAAATGTAACTAGAGAATAGAAATAAATCCCACAGAAAAGTGCTTTTGCTTAATAGACATCCAGCAAAGCAGTTTATAAGATGTGGGGAGACCTGGGCTGAGGTCTGAGAGACCTAGATTCCAGCCCGTAAAACCTGCACTCTGATCTGTGGGACCTGTAGCCTGACCTGTGGGACCTGTAGTCTGACCGGTGGGACCTGCAGTCTGACCTGTGGGACCTGCACTCTGACCTGTGGGACCTGCACTCCTGACCTGTGAGACCTGCAGTCTGACCTGTGGGACCTGCAGTCTGACCTGTGGGACCTGCAGTCTGACCTGTGGGACCTGCACTCCTGATCTGTGGGACCTGTAGTCTGATCTGTGGGATCTGCACTCCTGACCTGTGGGACCTGCACTCCTGACCTGTGGGACCTGCAGTCTGACCTGTGGGACCTGCAGTCTGACCTGTGGGACCTGCAGTCTGACCTGTGGGACCTGCACTCCTGATCTGTGGGACCTACAGTCTGACCTGTGGGACCTGCAGTCTGATCTGTGGGACCTGCAGTCTGACCTGTGGGACCTGCACTCCTGACCTGTGGGACCTGTAGTCTGACCTGTGGGACCTGTACTCTGACATGTGGGACCTGCAGTCTGAGCTGTGGGACCTGCACTCCTGACCTGTGGGACCTGATTCTGACCTGTGGGACCTGCACTCTGACATGTTAAGACTCCAGGCCATGAGACCTGAGATGGCAAATCCAAAATTCACAATGGCAACTGCAAGAAAATGTCCAGAATGGTGCCATCCTTCAGATGAGACGTTAAACCAAGTCCCAATTGCCTGTTCAGGTGGATGTTGATGGTCTCATTGCATTATTTGAAAAGAGAAGGGATATTCTCCCAGTGCTTTGGCCAACAATACCCAATGATTAAATTGATCACTCACTCCACGGCTGTTTGTGGGACATTTCTGCGCGCAACTGGCTGCTGCATTCGCCCACAAAATTACCCAGTCAATCCATTTTACAGTATATCCCGTGAAACATCTCAATTATGTAATAAGGTGCTATAGTAATTCAAGGATTATTATTAATATTATTATGTTCAATAAAAGAATGGACAGCAGAATGCCTTCCGCAAAACAGATTTTGATTTCTATGATATTGCAGTAGATCACAATCTGCATTTAGGGTAGTTCTGGTTTCTGAATGTCACAATTTCAGCTCCAAAATACTATGTGAGATAGAGTGACATACTGAATATGAGACTAGTGGGGTTGGCTGTACAATTCATGAGTAACAAACGTATACATCAGTCACAATCAGCCTCACAAACAGAAATATCTAACTAGAAACTGTTGCATATTGCTTATCACATTTTTCAAATAAATATGTTTTTGTCAGTTTGATGTCTGACACTTCACCATGCTTAAGATATCTAAAACTGAGTTCCATGCATCCCACCTATACATGGAAATTCCAGAGATATTTATTGGAATGGAATGTAGGATGAGATGTTAAACCGAGGTCCCATTTGCTGTTCAGTTGGACGTTAAAGATCTTGTGGCACTATTCGAAAAGAGAAGGGAGTTTCTCCCGGTGTCTTGGCCAACAATCTCCCCAAATTAAATTGGTTACTTATTCCATGGTTGTTTGTGGGACATTGCTGATTCACCCACAAAATACAGTCAATCCACTTTGCAGTACATCCTGTGAAGTGCTTTGAGACATCTCAACGACATAATATATCAAATGGAAGGATTATTATTATTATGTGCACTTTATCCCTGGAGCGAGACATCTTCTGCTTATCTAATTCTGGAGAGTATTAGGTGCAGGTTGGCAAGAACCAAAGCTTGGGAACTCCAGAGTGTGTTTTGGGGTACTGCTGGAGTCTAGCCAACTAAAACGGCATAGGTTTGTCATTGAGAGCACTGCCTGGCAAGCTTCTCGCTGCTTGTCCAGCTTGGGCCACCCTTCCCATTAGGGCTTTGGCTTGTAGGGTTAATGGGAGCTGAGTTGGAAGAGTTCCTGCTCCCTTTTCAAATAAAGGAAATGAATATCAATCTCTAATTTTGTTGAGAAAGAAATATTTCTTAAGAACACAACACCTAATGGCAAAAGAGCATTTAACCAATTAGGGTTGTTCCTTGTACTGATTGCACAAAACATACCCAACCATGGAACTCAAATCTCTGGGGAAAGCTCTGATATTCCCTTTTCCAACAAACCATGATGCCAGAATCCACTGTACTATTTAATCAGACCTCCACAAAGAAAATCCCTCCCCTCAAAAAGAAATGTGGCCCCAATTCAGAATCCCTTCAGGGCATTTGGCCATTTTAATCTTCTTCTACTCCTGCCAATACTGTTTTCTATTAGATCCTTATCCAGTTATTTCTTTGAAGGAGTTAATGAACAGTCAAACCTGGGGCAAACCAGCTTTCTCCACAA